>NC_139970.1:2466645-2859145 GCF_963993115.1 Abramis brama | reverse complement strand
TAGAGACTTCACGTCACAAACACGTGAGAGAGAAGCAGTTTGAAGTTGAGGAGTTTAGGTGTGGGGGGGGGGGGGGGTATGAAAATATTTTTCTCAATACAAAAGGGGGGCATTATGGTAAAAGACTTTCCTTTAGATGCAGATGTGTGTGTCTGTAATGTGTGTGTGTGTGTGTAGCCGGTGGAGATCAGCGGTGCGATCGAGGAGGAGTTCACTGTGGCGCGGCTCTACATCAGTAAGATCAAGTCTGAGGTGAAGTCGATGGTGAAGCGCTGCCGGCAGCTGGAGAACATGCAGCTCGAGTGCCATCGCAAGATGGAGGAAACAAGCCGAGAGCTGTCCTCCTGCCAGCTGCTCATCTCACAGGTGTGTGTGAGTGTGTGCGTACGTTATTAGACAGAACTGTCATACATTAGCCTGACTTTCAGGCAGAATGTGAGTCTGATACTGCTCCATAGGGCTGTGATTATGAGGCGTGTCTTAACCGAACCAGGAAAAAAAAAACTGCACTCAATTGGATAGACCTACAACCAATCAGAGCAACGCAGTAAGTGACGTATGTTGAGCGAAGCATAGTTGTCAACAGAGCTCAAGTGCACACACGCAGGAAGAAGTTGTAAAGTAATGAGTAAAGTAATAATAAAGCACTCCATGAGTGCGACCAAAGGAGAAACCACAATGACCACAGCGTTTTCACTGCGTCCCATCTTCTTAGCGACCATCGGAGTCAGCTGATAAATTAAACTTTTGCCGAATCCCGTAGGAAGGACGGCAAACACATCTTTCCGATCGACAGATGCCTTGATTGCGGTTCTCTGTTCGTCTTATAAAATTAATGCGCTGTCGATTTCTTTTATAACAGATGTGATAGCGGAATCTAAACATCTCAATTCTCCTGCTGCAGTCGTCTTTGTTGAAAACCAATTCAACCCAAGCGCTCTTTGGTGACGTGGGTGATTACGTAACCGCAGATCATCTGTCCATCATCGATTAAAGCCCGCCCTGGCAATTTGATTGGCTCGGCCTTCTGGGAGCCGAGCATAATTACTCCTCAACGGATCGAGTCCAGACTGAACTTCCCGACCAAAAAATGTTGTGGACGGGGTTCGGGCTGGCACCCAGGCTAGTCATACATAGAAAGTAGACAGTAATGAAAAGTTATTAGCGTATGCCATGTGGTTGATGTCCAGTGTTGCTGAGCAGAAATAGTTGATTAACTCCTCAAAGTTGTGTTGGATTTTCTCCTCAGCATAAAGGTTAAGAGGGCCATCTATCACTGTTTTACATGTTCGTAGAGTTATCTTGTGGAGTAAATATATAGGCTATAATCTGTGTGTTTACACAGCCTTTTTAAAAATGGCGTGTGCTGGTGTTTCGCGTGCGTTCGGCCAATCAGCGAACACTAACGTCACAGATAGCTCCTATAGTGCTGGTTTAGACCGACTCTGAAGTAGGAGTAAATTAGTTCCTCCAAAAGGAGTTCCTAGAACTAAGATCGTTCCCAGTTCCTGCGGTGCGAACACGCCAAAATCCGGGAACTTCCGCCAATAGTTGTAGGAACTATGAAAAGGTTCCTGCGGTGCGAAAGCCCCTATGGAAAGCCCTGAACCATTGCGTTCACTATGATTATCTTGTAACATTGCAGTAATTGTAAGTTTGCTCTTGTTTTGAGTTGCATGCAAATATTTTACTCGGCTAAGTATCATAGGTAGTAAAGCAAGTTTGACTGGCTTCATTTTCACCAGGCCATCAATTTGCACACCATTACATGACATGAATCTTTCTGATGCTAGTAAATGGTGTGTGGTTCATGCTGGCCCAGATCTGCTGTGTGTTTTGTGTGGTGTTTTAACTTTGTGTCTCTGTGCCTGTGTGTGTCTGTGAGCAGCATGAGGCAAAGATTCGCTCTCTCACGGAGTACATGCAGAACGTGGAGCAAAAGAAGAGACAGCTGGAGGATAACTATGATGCTCTCAGTGAAGAACTTTACATGATGCAGAACTCGGGTAAGATACAAACACAAATACAGACTCTGCACAGACCTTCAGGCTCTATGACTAATATCCAGATAGAGCAATATTTTCATAGATTTCCCAACTTCTAGACGTCTGACTGTCAGAACTCCTAGAGTTGTCTAGATACATCACCCTGTGTAGTGTAAGACGGATTCAGGATCCATGTGCAGATCTCTTTATTAAATGTAAAGCCAGAGGGAGAAGTCCAGAAGATGTTCATGGAGAACCAGAGAAGCAATAAACAACCCAAAAACGAACGGGCTAATGGAGGATCCAGACAGGAAGGCAAGAGGTTCAACACCTCTTACAACACATGGGCTGACAAGACTACGCAAAGAATAGTCCAATGTCAAATATCCATCTATCCATTCATTCTCCAAACCACATGTCCTCTGTAGGGTCACAGGGATGCTGGAATCAAACAGCTAATGTATAATCCAGTGTTATTATCTATGAATCTAAAAAATGGTGATGATTAAGGTTTTATGTATTTTGATCATTTTAAATGTAGTGCTGTAATGTAGCATAGTAAATCATACTACTGTAAATTATATTTTGAGGGGGTTCAATGCAATATAATGCACAAGGGGCCACAAAAACTAGTGGCAACACTTGCTGTTGCTAATAAACGTAAAAAGCATTAAACCCTTATCTTGCTAATAAGGGCTGCCCGTACGTCCTTTTCATCTACAACTTACCCCAGCTCCTCTGGGGGATCCCAAGGCGTACCCATCCTAGATCTGCCTGCCACAGCCATATCACCCTGAGGCCCTAGACTAGCCACACACTGAAGCTAAGCAAGGTTGAGTCTGGTCAGTACCTGGATGGGAGACTCCTGGGAAAACTAGGTTGCTGCTGGAAGGGCCAGCAGGGGGCGCTCGCCCTGTGCTCTGTGTGGCTCCTAACACCCCAGTATAGTGACGAATACTGTCAAATAGTCAAAGAGACGTTAAACCGAGGTCCTGACTCTCTGTGGTCATTAAAAATCATTAAAAAAGAGTAGGGGTTTAACCCCGGCATCCTGGCCAAATTTTCCCATTGGCCTCTGTCCATCATCATGGCCTCTAATCATCCCTATATATACTGATTGGCTTCATCACTGTCTCCTCTCCACCAGTAAGTTGGTGTGTGTGTGTGTGTGTTCTGGCGCACTATGGCTGCCGTCGCATCATCCAGGTGATGCTGCACATTGGTGGTGGTTAAGGAGATTGCCCCATTCCATATGTAAAGCGCTTTGAGTTGCAAGAAAAATGTTATATAAATGTAATGCATTATTATTATTATTGTTACCCCAGGATCTCAGTTGAACATGCCCGGAAGAGCTCCACCGGGAGGCCTTATGACTAGATGCCCTAACCACCTCAACTGCCTCCGTTCAATACAGGGGAACAGCAGCTCTAATCCTAGTCTCTCCCGAATATCAGAGCTGTCTCTCAGGATCAGCCCACACACCCTGGAGAGAAAAATAATTTCAGACCATAGTTGATCATAGGTGAACGTCAGAACATAGATCCACTGGTAAATCGAGAGCTTCGCCTTTAGGCACAGCTCCTGCTTCACCACGACATTCTGGTGCAACAACTGCATTACTGCCTTCACAGCACCAATCAACCTATCGTTCTCATGATCCGAACGACCCCCAGTCGTAAACAAGACCCAAAATATTTGAACTCTTCCACTTGGGGCAGCAACTTACTCCCCACCCGACCCTCCTTGGATCCCCACCTTAACACGGTGGTGGAGTATGAGTGTGTCAGTGACCCTGGAAGAGGTATTGCCCAGATCTTTAGCTCCTGGTTGGCTCGCCCTTGAAATTGGTAGAGGGAAATGGGGTCCCTCTCCTGGATGCAGGCCTGGGAGAGGATCTCTTAGATGGACATCTGGTGGCCAGGATCTGGTCCATGAGACTCACTCGGGCTCATCTGAGGGGCCTTCCCCTTTTGGGCATAGTACCTGCAAGGAAACGATTATGGGATCAGCGCAATGTACAATGTACATCTACTTATAGATGATAACGATTACATGATTCTTTTGTGGTCGTTTATTCTTGTCCAGTTTTCAATGTAAAACTTGCACAAGCAAGTAATTAGTGGAAGATAAATAACAACTTAACATTGCTGTGTGGACCAACGCCCTCTGTTGGTCAAAATAAACAGCACACGATTGAGGATGCACACAATCATTTTAATTTCCCACCGTAGGTGTTATTTCTCTTTGCAGTAAAAAAGAGGAACTCCAGCCAGGGTCGGGCCACCAAAAAAGGAGACTATCTCCAGGAAACAGGGATGATTGGTTTTCTGCCAATTATTCTGGCTGACTGTAATGCTTTTAAAACTTTCAGACTGCTTGACTGCTTTCTTTATTCTTCTAAGCCTAATTGAAGTTCATCTACAAGCTACATTCACCAAAGTCAGAGCTCTCTGAAGATCTGTGTGGATGTAGCATGCTATATCTCTTCTAAATGATTGGTCTTGTGGGTTTCCTTTATCAGAACTTCAAAGTTGCAAAAAATCCAAAAGACTGTGAAAAGAATTTCAGATTCAGCTTCAGCTTCTGTACTGTTACAATAATGGTTCTGTATTTATGTTTATACCAGAGAGTAATGTGGCAGAACTGGATGGAGGAGAGAAGGCTGACAGAGAGGCTGAAGGGAAAGTAAGTCAGACATATATGGGTCTAGTATTTTACACATAAACAGTCCTGTGACTAGGGTAAGGAACACATACATATTATGATAAGAGAGATGTTGTACGTGATGTAGTTATTATTAAAAATAGGTCTCATGGACACTAGGAGGGTGTGTGAAATGTTATTGGACTATTGTCACACGAGTCAGTCCAAATGTTTATTTGTGTGTGTTTGTGTAGAAGGCCGCTGTTCGCCCAGCTCTCCACGCAGAGTCTCGTCAGAAGCAGCTCAGCCACCTGCGGGACGAAATCAATGAGAAACAGCGACTCATTGACGACCTTACCGAGTCAGTCTCAGTTCCAGTGTCTTCTGATGGCCTTACACGTTGTAGTTTAATCACTGAATGTTGTAAATGAGGTGCTGATGGTGTCATAACTTGTCTTGCAGTAAGAATCAGGCTCTAGAGCTGGAGCTGGCTCATGTGCGGTCCAGTTTCAGTAACCTGAAAATGCAGGACGACACCAAGAGCGCCTGCTTGGAGCAGCTGTCGTACGTTTTTAAACTATTGCACAAAGACACTGAGATTGTTTGATCATGTTGTGAGTGTTAAAGAGGGCCTATTCTGCGATTTCCATGTTCAACTGTCTTTAGTGTGTAATGTTGAGTTCTTCTCTATGTCAGTGTCAGTGTTTCTGAACTCCTGAAACGCCTCCATTTTAGTCTTGAGCTTTTCCGGGAACGAACACGTCACAATATTCCTCATTATAATAATTAATACGCAGAATAAAGGGGCGGGCCTTGTTGAGTTAGTTAGTAGTGAGTTAATCTGGAGGTTATGGTAAGGGGCGGGACATTTCCAAACACACTCGAAGCGCTCGACCAATCACAACACACTGATCCAGCCGACCAATCAGAGCACAGTGTGCTTTTCAGAAGGAGGGGCTTCATAGAGACAGGAAGTAAACAGAGCGTTACTGACAGACTGGGAAGAGAGGAGCCGCAACAATGGAGAATATGAGGAGAATAATCAACATTCAAGCAGTAAAACCTGTTCTAGTAGAGCCTGAAACCACATCAAGTCTTTGTACAAGAGCATGATAGGTCCTCTTTAAGGGATGCTACAGTGTGCAATGACTGTCTAATGTGTGTTAAAGTTTGAGTTTTCTCATCAGCTTTCAGCAGGAGAGACACGAGCAGTCCAAGCAGGATCTCAGGGGCCTTGAGGAGACTGTTGTAAGTTTCTCATACACACTCTGGTTACACTTTATTTTGAGGTGTCTTTGTTACACTGTAATTATACATTTTTGTACTGAACTCTTGTAGTTGCGTTGCTGAAACAAGGCTTGAACATTCAGCATGTTTTCATCTCATTGATTGTCAATCATCTTTAGGGCCATGTCTTGAAAATGAACGTGTTAATAACCAAAACTGATATTTCACTTTTTTATCTACTTGTCTGTGGCCTCATATAGCAGCTTCTCTCTCTGTCTCAGGCTCGGGAACTCCAGACCCTCCACAACCTGCGCAAGCTGTTCGTTCAAGACCTCACGACTCGGGTTAAAAAAGTGAGTTGCGCACGTGAACATGGATATTTTGCTTAACAAATGTCCTCTGTTGTGTGTCATTCTGACATGTTTTCCTCACACAGAGTACAGAAATTGGACCTGATGATAGTGGGGGGTCTAACACTCAGAAACAGAAGATTTCCTTTCTTGAAAACAACCTGGATCAGCTTACAAAGGTTCATAAACAGGTCAGGATGCACTTTCAGGATACAATACATTTCTGTAAATTAATTCTCAAGGTCCCGATACGAATATGTAAATACAGATGAATATGTAAATATGTCTGTTGTGTAGAAAACAGCAGTTCAGAAAGCATCTGATCATAGTGATGCGGAGATAGTTGCAGCAGCTCTGCAGTTTAGTGACGTCACGTTTACAGCACTTTATATAATAGACTGCTTAAAAGCAAGCAACTGTACAGTATTAAACATGAAACATGTCAGCGTCGCTTTCAGTAAATACAGCTTTAGTTTCTACTATAAAGCGGCTCTCCAGTGTGTTCATGTTTTTACTTGCGTCTGACCTTGACGGACTGAACAGAAGAAATGAAGATTTACACCTCAGAGAAGGCGGAGCCTCAGAGACACACCCACCTATGACATCATCAACACGGACCAATGGCAGCTCAGAGGCTGTTCCGAACTCCAAACAAATTTCATTTTGGCCTGATTGACGTCACACCAGTTCGTTCTTCGATTTCGCTTGAAGTATATCGGGACCTTTACATAAATTGCTGCATTCAAAGTGACAAGTGTACATAAGAATGGTTTTACCTTTTTTTCTTCTCGTTTCATGAATGAGAAATTAAAACAAACAACAGTATTAAAACAATAACAAGTAACACCTTTCCAGATGATTCATTCACTGTTTGATATATCCAGGCTTAAGTTCTAAAATAAAAAAATGTGACTTTTTACTGTAAATAATACAAATAATGTGAACAAGTAGTGCTTACCCAACAAACCATGATATTAAAAGGGACAGTTTACCCAAAAATTAAAAAATTCTGTCATTAGTTACTCATCCTCATGTTGTTCCAAGCCCATAAGGCTTTCATTCATCTTCAGAACACAAATGAAGATATTTGTAATATTCTCTCATACATCATTTTTGTCCATCCATTGAAAGTACACAATCAAAAGTTTCATAAAGCTCCTGTAAACACTGTAAAAGTAATCCATATGAATTGATCAGTTTAATCTCAGTATACGTTCACACGACAACGATATGAGTTTCAAAATATCGTAACGATCCCCATTCAAATCCGTGAAAGCGACTAAAAACGCTGTATTCTGCTGCCAGGCCAGTAGATGGCGATGAAACACTATAGACTGAACACGTAATACACCTGAGCATGACGTCATCGTCTCCAGAGATTCACGTTTGTGTTGTTTACACGGAGACCGTTTTTAAAAACTTGCACTTTGAAAAGTTCGCCTTTTTCAGGCACCCAAAACGCCGTTGTCGTGTAAACGAACGGCCAAAGCGCATAAAATGTTTTAAACGGTGTCTTGTAAACACCGCCTAAGTCTTCTGAAGAGAAATTATTGCTTTATTCAATACACATTTATTTGTATAGCGCTTTTCACAATACACATCGTTTCAAAGCAGCTTTACAGAAAATGCCACATTACAGTTTACAGTGATCTGATATCAGAGGAAACTCTCTAAGTTATGTGTCTCAGAAATGTACACAAATCACAGTTAGCTAAAAATGTATGAATTTAAACAATGTAATAATTTAAGGCAGAAAAATGAGCTCATTAAAGTAATTGATACTTCTTTGTTAACAAATGATTATAACATTTAGAAAAATGTAGCATTGATGCATGATGATTCAGAGTTTGCGATATGATGAACAGATTTAATTTGGGATTTTCTTCACATATAAACAGTGATCAGTGCACACACACAGATTTGCACTGTTTTTCAGTTTTGAGTACAAGCTCCTGCATTTCATGATGTTGTGTCCCTTTATTTATAATTTCTGCTAGCACTAATCACTAGTGAAACCGTGTGTGCAGCTGGTACGTGATAACGCAGATCTGCGCTGTGAGCTTCCGAAGCTGGAGAAGCGTCTTCGTTCTACGGCTGAGCGGGTTCGGGCGCTGGAGACAGCACTGAAGGACGCGAAGCAGGGCGCCATGAACGACCGGCGCCGCTACCAGCAGGAGGTGGAGCGCATCCGGGACGCCATGCGCCTGCGCTATCCTCTGCGCCGGCCCAACGCCGCTCAGATCGGTACTGCTCGCACTGCGCAGTCATATATAATGATATGATAGGTGAGCAGTAAGGTACTGGAGGCTAGTGCTGTGTGGTGATTAAGTCCCGGCTGAAGGGCGTGTTTCGCTCGACGCGAAGCGGAGTCAGCCGTGAGTTATTCACCGCACAGCACTAGCCTCCAGTGCCTTATTGCTTTTAGTTACTATCAATACAAATATTAAAGCCGAAAAATATGTATCAATGCAACTTTCATCAAGTAAAATTCTGGAAGTAAAGAAATGCCAAATGTTTTTGAATATTTCAATTCAAAACATTTAACATTAAAAACACACCCTATAATATTCGACAGGATGTGCTGTGTTGAACTGGCTATCGAATTTGAACCGCTGAATTTGTAAAGCGAAATAAAATGGACTGAAAATTGCCTGTCGAATATTATAGGTTGTAGTTTTAAACGGAATGAATATTTTGGAAGTGAAATTTGAAATATTTGTATGTAATATTATGGATGTAATCCTTAAAGCAAATAAATCCGCCAAGCCGTCACTGGTGCTCACATTAACAACATCGTTTTGCTGATTCATGTATTGTTTCCTGATGTTGTGGTTCCTGATGTTGTGGTTCCTGATGTTGTGGTTCCTGATGTTGTGTTTTGTTTTAACAGCTAAGCCAGTGAGACCCGGACACCACGTCTCGGCCACGTCCCCCACCAGCTTCTCCAGCACACCACGCTCCAGCAAACCTGCCACATCCTACAGCAACGCTCTGTTCCTGCAGGAGGAGAAGAAAACCAACCCGTGAGTGTGTGTGTGCTCTCGTCCAGGCCCTGTCTGTCTCTCGTCTTCTCCTCCTCTCCTCCTCTCATCTGTCCTCTGTTCGTTTCAGTGTTGGATACAGCACTGTGAGATCCATAGACATACTGAGCTCCTGTCCGCTCGACGTGGAGAACGGTAAGTGTGTGTGAGCTGTGACACCACTAAAGCAACAACATTTATACACCGCTCATACTTGATATTTGGAGATAAAATCATTTTATTCTAGATGAACAGGGAAAATAAAGTTATAGATGGAAGGGATCAACTCAATGCGTGTGTAGGTGTAGACCAGAGGTCAGCAACCTTTTGCCATTTTTAATTTTCCCCAGCTAAAAAAAAAGTCCAACATTGATAGCAGTGACTTGTTTAAAGAATAAAAGTGTCTTGAGGACTGTAACTAAACGCTGCAGGAAAGAGGCTCTCCAGGACCAGGAACGAGGAACCCTGATCAAAATAACACATCCATCTCTCTTTGGGCCCGTTCACACTAAAGGTCCTAATTCTCGTCAGAAATTTTCACATGTTAAAAAATAAATACAACCTCACATTGTGTCAATCTCGTTTACACGCTGCCTCCGAAACTTTCGTCCGTCATAAAAACGGATCGGGTTCGATTTTCTGCGTTTTTCGCAATTGTAGCAAGTAATTTGAGAGGTGTTTTGACAATTCACAGCCACCCAGTGACGAATACCAAAAAAACGAATACAAAAGTTTCGGACTCGATAACAATAACAATAACGATAAAGATATAGTTCTAAAAATTGTTCTCAATATTAAAGAATAGCAGAGTTCACTCCACAGCTTTAACGATAACAATATAGAGAAACGATATTGTTGGAATCACTTTCAGAACGATTTTTTTTCCAGCTGTTGAACGATAAAACACTGACAGCCAATCAGAGTCCACTCGAATTTACGGGCTTGCACATTTAAAATGGCAGACGTCATTGTGGAGAAATTAATCGCCGAGGTCCAGATAAATCCACCAGTGTTTGACAAGTCAAGAAAATGGATATGGAAAACAATCGTTCATACCCTGTGAATAAACGGTGAGAAGTTTTACCTCAGGTATCCAGCGCTCGTTCTGACAACATTGTCTGGCTTCCGTTGAAGTTGCGGTTAAAAAGACTAGTGTTGTTTTTATTTCACTATATTGACTCCGTCAGCTAAACTCACTGTTAGATTATTAGATCGATTACACTAGCTTCACTCAAAACACAGCATGCTGAGGACATCTGCTGGCTAAAGCCTGTAAATGCAACAAGAACAGCAAAAACATGTTCAATGACGTTGTACACTTTGAAACCGCAGCGCGAGCTTAGATTAAACAGACCATTATCGTTTGTTGGTGTGGATGCAAATATAGTTATCGTTAAAGTTATCTTTATAGTTATCGTTCTTGATGTGAACGGCCCATTTTTCTCTCTATTTCTCATGTGCCAGTGCCATAGTTCCCATATTATGGGAGAGATCTACACTCTTAAAAATAGAGGTTCCTAAAGGTGGTTTTCTGCCGTAGAAGAACCATTAATGGTTCCCTAAAGCAGGTCTTCAGCCCCACTGTCCTGCTGAGTTCAGCTCATCGGACCCTAATCAAACACACCTGAAGCATTGCTGGGAAATCACAGGCAGGTGAGCTGAAGCAGGTTGGAAATAAGTGAAGTTCACAACGTAATTTCGGGAGGAGAGAACCCATCTAATCTTTCAGTTAACTGTCGGAGCACATAAGCAGCCGCTCGCCTCGCTCCGGCATCAGCTGTTCTGGTGTCCCTCCTCCTCCCCAGCTCCACCTGCATGATCTAGGCATCTCGCTACCAGACTCCTCATCCGAGCATTAGCAGTCCCACTGGGGGGTTTATCTCAGCTGGAGCTGAAGCTGCTTCCTCGAGCCCCTCCACTGCGGACAGCAAGACAAATACGCTTAACCTTATTAAAGATTATATGGGCAAAGGAACTCGTGAAACTTTGCTAGGGCGATTTGAGGATTCTCCCAGCTAATCGTTGGCTACAGTTACGGCAGATGGGTGGCTTGTGAAAACCAATAATGCCAGTGAATGAAAAACAGGCTCAGTTGTCACACTAAATTTTGTAAGCTGTTTTTATGTTTAATGTTTTAATTTAACTAATACCCTGTCTACACCAGACACGAACGGCGCCATGCAACACTCAAAATCCCCGACAGTAAACTGATACGTTGTTCTATTTCTGACTACGAAGAACAAATGGATTTACAACGGTCGCTTTGTCGTGTCCAGTGTAGACAGGCTGTTGCAGGACGACTCGACTCTGCATAGACACGGTTTTGCATACTATAGACCCCTTTCCAGTTAGTAAACATGGGGATGTTCTCTGTGGGCGGAGCTTAGGTGGAGGCAGAACGATTCCTCTGGCCGTTTCACTAACGCTAGTTAGCAAGATTTGTTTGCTTGTTTTTTAACAATGACTGAAGAAAATCAGATTTTATCTTAATGTGTAAGGTCACTCACTGTCCAGGACCGCAATTGATATTTGCAAAAGTTAATTTTAACGGATGGAACCAGATTGGCCGACCCGTACACACTCGATGATGGACGATCTGACAGGATTAACGATAGAGAAACCGAGCGTAAAGAGAAACTGAGGGCGTATGAATCTTTAGATGCCTATAGCTATATGTGCTGAATGGTCACGTACAGGACTTGTGTGGTTCGATTCGCAGTTCTGCCTAGCCAGCGCCAAGGCCAGAAGACGACCATGTAAAGAGTGACATTACAGTGCCATTTTTATGATGTGAATATTCTCTAGAAATAAAAATTCCAGATACAGCAAATTACTTTTTGAACTTTATGTATTTGATTATTTTTTCTCACCAGGTTCTTCAGAAAGTCTAGTCACAATCAATCACAACAATGTATACAATCATAGATGATTCTCAAATAATCACAATAGTTTAGAAAAAAATTATGCAATAAAATTTCAAATTGGAGCGTGTACTCCGTCGAGTCTGGCACCCAACAACACAAGATGACATTTAAAGCTCATTATTATGTAGCCGAATCTGTGCTGGTTTGTATTGGCCGCCTCCAGTTTTCCCTCCAGCTAATGCTGTGACGTAATTGTGACGTCGGCGCAAAAAGGGTCTATACGCATTATATTAACTAATACATCAAGGATGTTGGCGTTGGTTGGGGGGGACACATATGTCCTAAAAGCTTGGAAACCTCTGGTCTAAAGAACCTTTTTCAACTATAAAGAGCCTTTTGTGCAATGGAAAGATTCCATGGATGTTAAAGGTTCTTCATGGATTGCCAATAAAGAACCTTTATTTTTAAGAGTTTGTTACATTTTATTTCAATGGTCCACTTTATTAGACATTCTACGGACTATAAGTACATGTCAACTAACTCTCATTAGAGTATTAATACTGTTATGTTAGGGTTCGGGTTAGTAGAATAAGTTGACATGTAGATGCAGAGTTACTTATAGTCAGTAGAATATCTGTTGGGGAGCATCAGAAACCGGCAAGAAGGGCCAACGAGCCGTGGGAACAGAGCGAGTGTTAATGCACCACACCGGTCTCGAGTCCCACGGAGGAACTCCTGAAGGATAAAGGAGGAGTGGCAGCAGTGAAGGACGAGAGAGAACCAGGCCTGGCACTTTATGTTGTGGTTTTGTTTCAGTTTATGTGACAGTCGTCCATGAGGGGCTGCCGCTTTACTTTCATTTTGTTCTTTGTTTATTTTATTATTAGATATGTTATGTTTACCGTTCGCCGGTTCCCGCCTCGTTCTTCCCGTATCAACAAACCATTTTACACAGATAATAAGCAGACAGTCTACTAATACTCTAGTGTACTTGCAAAGTTACTTATAGCTAGTAGAATGTCTAAAGTGGACCACTGAAAGTGTAACTTAAGAGTGTAGATTAGTTTATCCAGAGATCCTGTTTTTGTCAAGTCTTAACCCGGCCTCCAGGCTTCTGATGTTTAAGACTAGCAGGTTTAAAGGGCCAGAACCAGTTTATCTTAGACACGATGTTTTTGCTTGTAACAGTTGTAACCTTTTATTCTGTTCCTTTATGCTTTTCAGGAAATAGCACAGACATCAATGATAACAGGTAAGCAAACTACTCCTGTGCTCTAATGGGATGGATCGACTCAATTGCAGGTCTTAACAGAATTACATTTTTGACTTTAAGTTCCAGTTATCTTGTGTCTATGCTTTATGTTGACTGCTTCTGTGTTTCAGGAGTGATGTTCACTGTGGCAGTATGGCGGACGATGCTTCACGACTCTTCATCATGCAACAGGAGACCGCAGCCAGTTAATCATTTAATGTAAGCAAACACACACACACACACACATATATAATGAGCTAAGAAGCACATGGTTTCATCAGTTTTCAACTTTTGTCCCACTTTCTCCAGATATTCCAGTCGTCTGCATGCAGCCGTTCAGCCTTCGCCATCTTCTCCACAACTTTATTCCTAGACTTCTTGGCTCTGTACTGTCTTATATTGTATGAAATATTCCTCTATCGTTCATGCAGAGTCACTTCATGTATCCTGTCTTGCGTATATCACTGTTGCATGTTTGTCTGTTTAGTAAGAAAACTCATAGGTTGTAAATGAACCCTCACATACAATAGATATTTGAATACGCACATCTATATTGCTTGCATTATAATACAGAAGAGAACTAGAAATACCTTCCCTTTAGTCTTGCTGAGCCTTAAAGAAAGACGGTTAAATATTGTGAAGATTCACATAGAACAGTGTGTTTGTGTGTGTCATTGTGTAGATTTTGATAATATTATATTCAAGTACTGACTACCTCCAATTATGGGAAAAAAAACATTTTCAGTAATATTTTATTTGCATTTTATTTGTTTTCACATCAAAATGATTGGGATGAAAATTGCTGTATGTCAAGAGAACATATCGTGGAGATGTACAGCTCTGAAACGCTCGAAATGCTTCAGGTATTCTGCCAAATGCTCTGAACAATCACGGCTCTGATTTCTCTCGCAAAATCCTGATCAGCCAATCAGGAAGACAGAATGAAGCGCCTGTGTCTGTGTGATGTTTCCCGTGAGGTCCGATAAATGTGTGACTCCATTCCTTACACTTTTCTTACAATCCTCTTTCAGGATGTCTTCAGACTGATTCACTTGTATATTTAGCAAGACAATGAATGAGTGAGGCCGCAGAAACTGTATTATGATGAAGGTTTAATCATAGATTTAGTTGGCACTGAAATGCTTGCTTCTCACACTTCTTCCCCGATTCAAACCTCTGTCGTCACCATTAGAAGAGTAAATACTTCAGAAACTGATGAAGAGAGTTTGGGCAAAAGCTCAACTGATTTACTCATGATATCTTTGTTGAAGGTTGTTTTATGTGATATATGTACAGTGAGCTAGTTTGCTGGAAGCTGATGCGAGAAATAAATGTAATTCAAAGAAAAATGTGATTCTTCGTTTTGTTCTGTTTTTTTTGTTTGTTTTTTTTTATCTTGAAGAGGTGAGGTCTTTTCTTTAGGGCATTTGTCAACAACACAAACCAAATGCTAATTAGTAGAATTATGACGTACCTTTTTTATTTATTTTTACCAGAGGTTGGTCCACTTGCACTTTTTATCATCACTTTGAAACTATTTTCACAAACTCAGCTGCTATATTGTTTAGTGTTCTACATGTTTCCTTTCACATAACATTTGCTGCAGAACATAACATTGTTACCTAAGATGTTTGATTTAATCACTAAAACTTATAATACATTTTCATTTAATTTTCATTTTACAATCAAATAATAAAATGGTTCCCCTTTCGAGAGAACTCTACACGTCATTAGGGGCTTTCGCACCCGGTAGTTATGGGAATGAGCCACCAGGGGGGTTCCCCGAGAACGTTTTCCTGGTTGCATTTGCACCGGCAGTAGGAACTCAGAAGTGACGTAAGCCGCGCTTGTTGTTGTGACAAAAGGAGTTCCTAGAACTAAGATCGTTCCTAGTTCCTGCGGTGCGAACACGCCAAAATTTGTGTACTTCCGCCAATATAGTTCTAGGAACTATGAAAAGGTTCTTCCGGTGCGAAGCCCCTATTATGTTGACGACGCTATGGGAACCTGAGGCGGATGAACAGATCTAGTCCAGCTCCTCCCTCACTCCCACAGACAGAGAACTGATGGAAGTAATGAAACGCATATATGCAACATATGTTGACGACGCTATGGGAACTCCCCCAGCCTGACCAGTGTCTGAAGCACGTGTGCCACACACCACTTTGAATTGGCTTCGGCAGTAAGATAACGTCACTGGCGCACTGCATGCACTATAAGGGGCGCCCAATACGTCATCATCTTCTTTGTCTTCAGTAAGACCGTTGTTGTCTGTGTGCGCACCTGACGAAATGGAGAAAGTGTTCAGGAGAGGTTTTTAACTCCTGAGGATACACAAGAACTGTGTGTAATCTGCTCTGAGGAGCTCGATGTGTTGGAGTTGAGGCGGATGAACAGAGCTAGTCCAGCTCCTCTCTCACTCCCACAGACAGAGAACTGGTGGAAGTTATGAAACGCTCCACGGACAGACTGAAACTGGACTGGTCCGTGGAGAGAGAGGAGTGCGCTCCTGGCAGGCTGGATGAGCGGTTTCTCCCGGGTCATAAACAGCCTCAGTTTGTCAGCTTCATGATGAAATGGAGAAGTCCTGGAAGAAACTGTTCTTGGCCCGTATTTATTTCAGACACTGAGCTTTCATTTATTTCCGACACTGAGCGACTGGAAGAGGCGCTTGTGTCTAACTTCTCCCCTGGAGTGGTGTCCTCGTGGAGGGCTCCTGCTTTGCCTTCTAAGCCCTAGTCTCGCGCAGCCAGACCTTCAAACTCACAGCAGAAAGTCTGGAATCTATAGCAGCTTTTATTGGCTAAGGACCACCCAAGAGGACGTTTGACTGGCATGTAATGCAAACAATCACAACTTGCATTGTTCCGCATCATGTTTAGGGGTGTGAAAATGTAAAGTCGATATCCCTACAAATAACAGACCTGGCATGCATCTAATAAATTATTCATTCAAGAACGTTGTGCAAGTTTACTGCAACAATGGAGCCGTGAGCTTCACATACTTTTGAAAAGCCAGCGTTTAGAGCAGGAGTGCCCAATCCTGCTCCTGCCGATCGACTGTCCTGCACAGTTCATCTCCAACCCTAATCAAACACACCTGCCTTTAATTTTCAAGTGATCCTGAAGACCTTAATTGGTTGCTTCAGGTGTGTTTGATTAGGGATGGAGATGAACTATGCAGGACAGTCGATCGGCAGGAGCAGGATTGGGCACCCCTGGTTTAGATGATCCTGGTAAGCATTCACTGTCACGGTTGTCAAATGACGGCGCTATTCTTCCACGAGGGGGTTTGGCGTCACAGCATTTGTTTCCAGGCGGACCATTAAAGAACACGACACACGCGTCTCCCGGTCATCCTGTGGAATTCAACCAACCAGATGAAGACTTCGAAACTCCTGAAGTGTTTCCAGTTAAGTGTACTTTATGCATCAGACGTTCAGCCAACGGTCCGTAGGGTATGACGTCTGAAGCTGAGACTAACGAAGCCCTGCCATTTAACATCTAAACTGGTGGTGCACTGCACACTATGGGTCTGCTTCAAGCTTATCGGGCCGACCTGTTAAGAGACCTCGACTGCAGCGAGGGACTGTCCCAGAGGCAGTTCTGGTCCTCCGCCACACCACTGATTGTGTCCTGTCTGTGGCTTAATCTGCCTGGGTTGAAGGGGAAGGGCAGAGCCTTTCTTCGATCTCGACTACCAGACATTTTGTCACTCACCCAACTGGAGACAGTGCCAGAAAACAAGAAGCCTAAGAAGGACCGTGGGGACGTAATTACGGCCAGAGCAGACAGCAATCTCAGTCAAACCCCTGAAGCCCTGGGTTTGTCTTGTGTGCTGTAGCAGTGGTCATAGGCTCACTTTAAACTGGGTACCTTCACCTGCACCTCCTCCAGAATCGGGATGAAATGCTAGGAGGACTTTATACCTAGCAGGAGCTGATATAGTGAGAAGTTTTAGTCCCTTATTCTCATCAGTTGCCCTGTGTATTTGTTGAGGAGGAGGGAGTTGATACTGATGCGCTTCCCTCGTGTTTCTGTATAGGGAACGTGAGGTTGAGGCAAGGTCTGTTACATCCTCACTAGCGAGAGCGTGGAGAAGAGTCAGGATATCTCCGGTTGCTCGTGTATCACACTACTGCTCTTCCTAGTATAAGAGTTATTGAGGTACAGCGCTTAATGTGAGCTTAGACAGAAAGTATAGTAATTGGAGACTTTCTTGTCAGCAGCTCTCCTCAGTAAAAGTATGACTGGAGGATATACTTCCTTGTACTCTAAATATGTACTCCAGATGGGAGATTGGGATGTTTTTTAGCTAATATTTTGCATTCCTACTCTTTCATCAGCCAGCCCCTTTTAGGTACGAGGTAGAGGTATTCTCAGCCTCCCTCTATTATCAGTGCTGTCGGGATTCTTTCTAGAAGAGGGATGTTCCCAACAATGTGATGTTCCCATGACGCTGCACTTATTTATGTTAGAGGTACTTTGCCCCTTTAGCCATGATTGTCTCAAATACTGGGTATTGGTTGTGAGCGCCCCCTTAGAGTATGTTCACACGACGACGATATGCTTAAAACTGAGATGTTTTTCCTTTGGTTTTCCGTGAACAGACGACACCATTGTCAAAACGACCCCCATTCACACGGATCCGCGAAAACAAATAAAAACGCTGTATTCTGCTGCCAGGCCAGTAGATGGCGATGAAACATTATAGACTGAACACGTAATACTAGGGGCTGGGAATCGATAAAAAAATAAATAATGATAATTAATCGCACAATTTGCTGTGATTAATCGCAGTTAATTTTATTTTCCCCCAAGCTTGTAATCATCAATATTTAAATGTAGAATCACCTAATTAAATTAAACAACACAAAGAAAGTATATTTTAAATAATACTTTAATGACATCTTGTGAACTGTAAACAGACTCTCCTCAGAACCACAGAGTAGTTGTTCCCATCAAATCAAATGCGTGCAGCAACATTATATATACTGCAGTAATGTGGATTGGCGGGGCCCTCCTGTAGCCTCGCTAGTTACGTTGCTAGCACCTGGGTGCTTTGCTTTTAAATGGTATTTTAAAGATGAATTGCTTCTATGGTATTTGAATTCAGCTTTGCAAATTGTATACCATCTTTGTTTTGTCAAACGCGCCATTAGGCAACTTTTTAAATGCAAACTTTCCTCCTAAAACTCCATCCTTGTCCTTCTCCATCATGACAGGGTGACTTGGTTCGGCACACTCACAACTGCAGCCGCAACAGGAAGTCATTAAAACGAGGCAAAAAAAAGTGCCGCGTCAATTGCATTATTTTTTTTTAATGCGTTAAACATCTCAAATTAATCGCAAAGATTAACGCGTTAATTCTCCCAGCCCTACGTAATACGCATGTGCATGACGTCATCGTCTTCAGAGATTCGCGTTTTTGTTGTTTACGCGTAGTTCAAAACGGTGTCGTGTGAACAGCCCCTTAGATATCACATTCATATGACATGAGAGAGTGAAAGCTGTCCCGGGATAGAAAAACTGAGTGGTGGTATCCCTACTCGTCTGTCGTTACAGCTTATGTGAACACGCCTACTGAACGATGAGGCAGTGAACCCGAGGTTACCCCGCGAGTCAGTCCTAGAGCTCCTGTACGATTTTAGGGAAAAATCGGGTCCATCGGAGACGTCTAATAGATTTCTTCGCCGCGCCGAAAGAACACCACAGACACAGTGTAATCACCATGGGAAAATCTCACAGTAAAACTGGGAGTTGTGAAAAATATGATACCAAATAAAACACCAGTGTTTTGCCAGATGAGAAGTTTATCTATGTATCAACTTTTTAATCTTTTAATTTCTTTTATAACTGTTTTAATTTTCCTTGCTTTTATTTTGTGATTATTTTAATTCATTTCTGTAAAGCTTTGAATTGCCATAGTGTTTGAAATGTGCTATATAAATAAACTTGCCTTGCCTACTGACAGCATGCGCTATTGAAATGCAAATGATCTGAGGCGATCCATGCAAACAGTGCGAACGCCCACATCAGCTCGGTAAAACGCTTCTGTAACGCATGTGCGTCGGCAGACTGATAAAGACAAAGACGAGTAAAGTTCCAATACAAGGTTTAATATAAGAATCCAAATAGGTACAAATCCACACAGGTAGAAGGTAACACACAGGAACTTATGATTAAAGATAACGAAGTGACCACAGCTGAACCAAGCTAACTAATAACAGTAACCAGAAACTAAAGAGTGGCAGGAATCTAAACAAAGGAACACATGTGAGAAATTAAAACAAACTAGAAGTCCATGAAAACTGAAATGAATTGAACATAAACGGGGTCACGAGAAGACCACGTCTAGGACAGCTCGAGGTATCGCACACCAGACGTGTAGTTTCTCAGTTTATGGCCAGCAATATATTGTTATGTTTAAGGACATTATGAAATTAAGATATCATATTAGGTCATATGTTATGATTGTACTGTACAGTTAAATACAATCGCTGCTGAGTCTGCAGTCTGAACACTTGACCTCAGAGCGTCCGTTAACTGAATTAATTGAGAATCTCGCCTGAAAATCCGATAACATCAGCTATTTTAATCCACGCAGCTGATTTCTGAATGTAAAATTAAATGCATCTTGCAGCACAGGGTGAAGTCAGTATATACATTAACGACTATTTGAGACAAATATAATGTACATTTAATATAAACTAATGTTCAAAAAAATCCATCTTCACCTTATTCAAGATGAAGACAGCAGTCGGATGCAGTGGAAGTCTGCACACACACACACACACTCAAACACACACACACTCTTGCAGTGGAAGTCTGTCTGACACAGGAAACTCCATGAGTAATGTTGATGTTGTAGATGCTGCATCCACCAGCTGCAGTGCCCTGGACCTCCATCAGAGGGCACTCCTCCTGACTCCTGAACTTTATCATTCATTAAAATTAATTATAAATGTATAATTTGCTATATAAGCCCTGTGCTGTGTTCGAGTTTCTGCTTGCTATTTAATAATCATTTGATACGTAGCAAACTGGCACCTCCAGTAGTTAGATGAAAAGATTTATGGAAAGTAATTAAACTATTTAAAAATCAATTAAAAAGGAATTTATACCTGTCTCATATTACGCTGTGCGATGTAGCCACATTGGACCAGCGGTTTGGAAAATGGATGGATGATTCGGCAGTGGCGCCATCTTCTGGTGAGATGCGGGAATTAATTCGATGCGCAACTCTCACAGTGCATTATGGGTATTCTCCAGCCACTGAGCATACATCGGTTGTACGCTCAATATTGCGGTGCATTGTGGGATTTAATGAGTGCACTCAATGACATCCACTATGGTTTTGGACACCACTACAAATATTTAAGGATATTGGGGCGATTTCGGCCACAGCCCTTGTGTTTCCTGTTGGGCTGCCCTCGAATGAAGATTCTTCTAGTCGACTCGAAGCCGTTCATTTAAGCCATTAGTCGACTAATCACGTTTATCAGCCATAAATCATAATAATGAGCCTTTAATTGCCAATATATAGCCTAATCAGCGCTCAAACGCACGCATAAAGCTTGCCACAGCCCATGATTATGAATGTGTCGTGTGTGTGTGTGTGTGTGTGTGTCTGTGTGTGTGTTAGTGATGGGAAACGAGGCTTACGGCCGAGTTCGACACACGTGCAGTATAACAGCTGTTTATCAGCGGAGGGCAGCACTGAGTCGTGTCATCAACAGGACATTCGCTCGGCAGGATAGAAGAAGAGCTATACAAACTACACCAATTACAGCACTACAGGTAGAGATGGGGGAAATGTCATTAGAAATGAGAAAGATACAGTTATCACTGAGTTATTGGGCTAATACACAAGGCCATAGTCAAGAGCATCCAACACAAGACACTTTAAAGCCTTGTAGGAAAGCTTCGGACGGACAGTAATACAGAAAGCAACAGAACTTAAAGTTAATCAGTTAAAAGTTAGTCCAACAGAACCGCTACCAGTAATAAAACCTCGGTTACTTTCAGACGCTACAGTAGATTTTACAATGTTAGAAAAGAAAAACAAGGATAGTGAATGTACTTAAGACATATATTAAAGAGTACCACAGCTCTGTTCAGATCTACACAGACGCATCTAAAGCCTGGAACACACCAAGCCGACGGTCGGCCGTCGGGCAGTTTCCGTGCGTCGGCCGACTAAATCTTCTCGGTGTGTTCCGCTCCGTCGGCTGAAATTGGTCCTCGTCGGCTTTGTAACGGCCGATTCGACATGTTGAATCGGCGTCGGGCCGTCGGTGAAAGAGGGCACTGTGATTGGCTGTAACGAGTCAGTGCACGAGAATAATAGCAAAACAGCGAGCAAAGTCAAAACGGTACAGATAGTTCGGCTGTTCTAATGTTACGTCATCTTACCTGAGTGTTCCTTGGCGCATATTTCAATATTAACACGAGAGGAGTGGACTAAAGAAAGTGTTTAGCAGGTTTGATATTCAAGACGGTAAGCGCGCACTGCTTTGTTTACGTTTGTGTATTTGCAGCCGACAGCGTCCGTTTCCCTTTTTGAATGATGAATATAGACGAATATATCTGCAAAAATAGACAGTTGTCTCATTTACACGCAGGCGCAGAACACGCTTTCTAGCTGACAGTCGGCTGTAGTTCTCTCGGTATGTTCAAGTGCAGCTTTTTACCCCGACGCGAGGCGACAACACAGTCGGCTTTCATCAGCGCTAGTTCGTCGGCGTTGGCTTGGTGTGTTCCAGGCTTAAGAGTTTAGAAGAGGTGCTTTCACTGTTCCAGAGTTTTGGTTATCAACCAGGAACAGGATCAGTGATGAGTTTGTGTTTATACAGGGGAGATGATGATCTATTATCAGCAGCACAGTGGACAGAGGAGAGAAGACCAATGAAATCAGTAGTTCAGACTCAAGTTCATCATTGGTTAGCATACAATACAGTCATTCGGAAAGAAGACCAGACATTTTAATAGAAATACAGCAAACATTGCACAGAATTCAAGTGATGGGACTTACAGTGGTATGTTTATAGGTACCCGTAAATGGCAGATAAGACAGCAAAAGAAACCATAAAAAACAACAACATTAACATAAGTGTTAGGCAAAGTAAGAATGAAATCAAGAGTATTATTAAGGAAAGGTTGAGGGAAAGATGATAAAAACAATGGGATAAGGAGAAGAAAGGTCGATGGTTTTACAGAATTCAAAGGAAAGAGGGAAAGATGAGAAGTGCAGGAAAAAACAGGAGAGATGAGATAATAATATCAAGGATGAGATTTGGACATATAAGACTAAACAGTTCACTTTAAAAAACGGGTAAACATGATACGGGAACTTGTGAATTCTTTGGAGAATTAGAAACTGGAACATGTTATACAGTCAGAAATATGAGGCTGAAAGAGGAATGCAAAATCTAGCAAAAATAAAACTGCAATTTATATTAGGAGATATTTTACAAAATTACTCTGGAAATTAATGTTATAGTTTGATTTTTCTGTATCTTAGAATAGCTCATTTGTGGGAGAGGATATAAAAATGTCATATTGATCCACACTCCATACCAGTAGGTGGCGGTAATACACCATTTTGTTGTTTGTCAACCGCCAATAAAATCTCAAAGAACAAGAAGAAGGATAGAAGAAGAAAAGTAGTGGATCCACCATTGCAAACAAACCCTGCGTCTCAATGTCCGTCCTATCCATCCTGAACAGTGTGTTGAAGAGTGTGCCGGAAGTCCCCGGATGATCTACTATTCCCGGTGGATTTGCGAAGTGTGGATCCGTGCTCACTATAACAGCTAATATTACCCACAATCCACTGCGCTTTGCAGGAGGAACTACAAACACGAGTAAAAAGTGTTAAAAAAAAACAGAACATGGCGGATGTGAGCGACCGACGGTTGCTTTTAATCTTTAAAACCTACTAGTCTCTATTTTCATGCTACTAGTACTGATTTTATCTATTCCATTAAGTACTAGTGCCTATTCTTTAGATACTAGTGCCTTTTTAAAAGATACTAGTAGTTATTCATTAGATACTAATGCCTATATAGGGACTAGTAACTATTATTTTGTTACTAATAACATTTTTGTTTTTTTTGCCATTGACTTCTATGGGGATCTGTCATTCAGATATCAGCTATTCAGTTCTGACGAATGTGTGTATTCCAACTGTGACTAGTACATATATATTAGATACTAGTAGTTATTCATTAGGTACTAGTACTTCTTTTTTAGATACTAGTACCTATTACTAAGTATTTAAACAATTGTATTATTTATTAAATATATACTAGTTCTTATTCATTAGACACTAGTACCTATATTCATTATATATTAGTACTTTTAATTAGCTACTAGTACTTATTGATCGCTTTCCTTTTATTGAACTGGCACTACAGTGATCTCTCGTGCCACATTAAAGAGCGGCATAATGGTATTTATTGTTTGTTTTTGTAAAAAAATCAGTATTTTGTAATAAAATGGACAGAATTTGAAAGCTGAGACTTTGTTTCATACCAAAAGTAACAAAGCACAACACTGGATTAATTGGATCATTCATGATGAAACCTGTAAAGTGTCAACTCTCTCTTCATAAATATATAAATGCATAATCTAGCATTATATGCTTGTCCTGTAAGTTCGTGAATAAAAATGAAAATGTGAACAAAAAACAGATTCTATTAAACGGTTTATTATCATTAAAATGTGAAAATTAAACCTACAGGTAATAATAGATTATGATAGAATTTTCGGTCAAAATGGCGGACAAAGCGAAGTCTAACACGAGCTCTTATCACTGCTCACGTATATCGAACTTCGTATATAGTCTATCGGGGCCTTTAGGTTTGGGGGAGCAAAAAGGTGTTCATGTGTTTTTCCTCAAAGCAGGTCCAGAAAACACAAAGTTCTGGCGAAAAGTCACATTAAGGATGATTCTGGCTATTGTACAGATTACAGTAAGAAAAGAACAAGTCATGCTCACGAGAAGAAAGACACCGCCAGGAACAACGCCTCTTGATATAGATATGGCAGGCAATCTGCCAAAGCACATCTCACTGGACAAACGATGCGCTCACAAGCTAACATTAGACACCGATCAATTAAACATCACTGTTTAATACAGATACTTAGATTCTTTCATGGTCGAATCTCTTGGATCAGCAGTTACTGATACAGCTTGTGCTAAAACTGTGTGTGGACAGAAATGGTTCGACTATTATGTCGTGGACTGAAAACAGCAGAGTATGAAAAGAAATATAGTACACAAAACTTCTTTAAAGTCCCCCTGTGGTGAAAATCCAGCTTTTAATGTTGTTTATGTGTCTATGTGGTGTTTTTAATATGCTTTAAGACAAACCATGTGTAAATTCATAAGTCGACACCATTGCTGAGTATTTCCTCCTTAAAACTGCAGTGAACCAAAGACAGTCTCAAAAACACGCTTTGAAATCGCTGGTGTTTCTGACGTCACAAACTATCTTGTAACCAATCAGATCAACGTGTGATCGTCAACCAGTGGATCTCTGAGCTGAGTGAGTGGAGGCGGGGCTCATTTGCATATTCATAGAACCGCGCATACTAAATGAGGCAAGGGTGTCGAGTTACATTCAAGATATTTTAAGGCATGAAGACAAAACATTTAAATATGTAATTTTGGTGATCAAAGATGAGTTTTAAGGGTTAAAATGATTGCTTTACATGTGAACTTTAACAGGCTGCAAATTCATCCAGTAACACACAGTAATGTGCATATCATAACCCTAAATAACCCTAATCACACCGGACACATGATCAAGAGTGTGAAATGTGTTTCCTAACTGTATGTGTCATGTTTTTAAGATGTTCAGGTGAATTGTATTCAGTTTTCTCATGTAATTTGCTCTGTACAGGTTTGTATGTATGAATATAGTACTCTGCTGTTTGGAAAACAATAACCAGATTGATTCAAAAGATTGCGAGGCTTCAGTGTAATGAAGTCATTGTGTCTGAGAGACGTCCAGGCCGTGTCGTCTGCAACAACCTCTTCTTTTCCCACAGTTCAACGCAAGCTGGGATTCTGCATTAGTTAGAAATGCTGTTGTGCACTATTTAAACGAGTGTATTGATTATATTGTTCAGTTTAGCACACGTCACTCAGACTGTCGCAGTGGAGACGTGTCTTCTCAGTGCCATGACTTCTGGGCTCCCCTGCCTGTGTTTTAGGACCTGGTATCGACTTGGAAACTGTCCGAGCTCAGAAACGGTCTGTTCCTCTGTTTTTCATGATTCCTCTGAGAATTTAATATCTTTTAGTTTATGTGAAAAGCCTTGTTGAGTACCATGTACCTTCCTTGCAGAGAAGTATTTACAGACAAAGTTGCTCTTCCATTAAGATGTGTTGTTTAACAAAGGCAAACCATCTGATTAGTTTCCCATGTCTCGTTGTGTTTCTGTCCTCCAAATTGCACTGATGTAATGTCTTTATCAGCTGCATGTCTTTCTATATCACCCAGCATGTAAAAGATGGCCACGTGTGTGTGTGTGTGTGTGTGTGTGTGTGTGTGTGTGTGTGTGTGTGTGTTAAAAAGCATTTTAATGATGCTTGGATCTTCAAACACACTTCTGAACAGACAGTTGTCCTGGACTGCTCATCCACATCATCTCCAGTGTTAATCTGGACTGTCTTGGTCCAGGATGAAGCTCTTAATGATTAGCCTTCACACCGTCCTCTACAGAAGTGGCGTTTGTTCTTGCGAGTAGGATGATGCAAATGAAGACCTGAAGGTCCTGGGAGGTAAATCCACTGAAGGCTGAACACAGTATTTCATCGGGCCAGTTTAAACTGGTGGACATGGTGAGAGAGAGAGAGAGAGAGAGAGAGAGAGAGAGAGAGAGAGAGAGAGGGGAGATAAATAGGCCTCGGTCTTTTCAAGCAGTAATTGACGACTTAAAGCGACGTCTGCCAAGCGACAATCTCGTTGAGTTACTGAAGCCCTTGAGATGTCAAGCTGGACAAGCTCCAAGGAGAATCTACCAGACAAACAAGAGATGAAGTTAGAGACTTTAAAGTGCAAGGGAGAACCCTAACCCTAACAGAGGGGAGAAACCCTACAGAATCCTCTAACTGCAAGCAACAGTTCCTTTAAGATTCTTTAAAATCTGTACATCTGCCATTGACTGTTTGACTCTGAAGAAGACGCATGGGCGTCGAAACGTTAGTCGTTTTGCACCAATAAAAATCACTTAAAACGTTGTGTGCTCCGGTCCTGCTCCTTGGTCCTAGCTAGACCTTGGGTCTCCTCTTTTGATTTCTGCGTCCTGTTCCGTGAGCACCAACCAGGCTGAAGCGCAAGTGACCCCTTTTCTATCACAAAAATACATGTTTTATATATTTACGGTAGAACATTTTCAAAATATCTTCATGGAACATGATCTTTACTTAATATCCTAATGATTTTTGGCATAATCCTAAAATGGTTCAGGTCATACTTAGATGGGAGAGGTTATTATGTGAGTATAGGAGACCATAAGTCTGAGTGGACGCCCATGACCTGCGGAGTCCCTCAAGGCTCAATTCTTGCGCCACTCCTGTTCAACCTGTATATGCTCCCAATGAGCCAAATAATGAGAAAGAACCAAATTGCTTACCACAGCTATGCAGACGACACACAGATCTACTTAGCCCTATCGCCTAACGATTATAGCCCCATTGACTCCCTGTGCCAATGCATTGATGAAGTCAACAGTTGGATGTGTCAAAACTTTCTTCAGTTAAACAAAGACAAAACTGAAGTCATTGCGTTTGGAAGCAAAGATGAAGTTCTCAAGGTGAACGCATACCTTCACTCTAGGGGTCAAACAACTAAAAATCAAGTCAGGAATCTTGGTGTGACACTAGAGTCAGACCTTAGTTTCAGTAGTCATGTCAAAGCAATAACTAAATCAGCATACTATCATCTGAAAAATATTGCAAGAATTAGATGCTTTGTTTCCAGACAAGACCTAGAGAAACTTGTGCATGCTTTCATCACCAGCAGGGTGGATTACTGTAATGGACTCCTCACTGGCCTTCCCAAAAAGACCATAAGACAGTTGCAGCTCATACAGAACGCTGAGCAGAACCAGAACATATGAACATATCACACCAGTCCTCAGGTCTTTACACTGGCTCCCAGTTAGATTTAGGATTGATTTTAAAGTATTACTACTGGTATATAAATCATTCAATGGCCTAGGACCTCAATACATTGCAGATATGCTCACAAATAAATAGTTAAAAAATCATACATTGTGATTTCTGGATTTATTTTTATTTTTTTAGATTATGTCTCTCACAGTGGACATGCACCTATGATGACAATTTCAGACCCCTCCATGATTTCTAAGTGGGAGAACTTGCAAAATAGCAGGGTGTTCAAATACTTATTTTCCTCACTGTATATATATATATATATATATACACACACACACACACACACTCATATAAATACACAAACATTTTCATAATGGCTTACACAGAAATAGTACAGAAATTTAAATATTTGTCTTGAAATTTGTTTTAGATTTAGATAGAGAATTTAATAGTATTTATAACTCCTAGATGCACCGATTACAATTTTCTAGGCCGATTCCGATTTCTCATTGAGTTTGACCTGCCGATACCGATTTTAGCCGATTCCGATTTCTTTTTTTCTAACCACTTTACAACACACAGAAATAAGTAAATTATATATATATATATATATATATATATATATATATATATATATATATATATATATATATAAATATATATATATATTTTTAACCAAACTGAATAATAAAAACAAGTTTAAATGGGTACATTTTATATAATTATTTTTGAGTCTTCATTTTCTTTTATTTCTGATATAACCTAATCCAGTTCTTGTTAAAACACTAGGCATGCACATTCTGTGCATTTTGGGCACTTTTGTTTGAAATCATATTTATTTTGTCCATCAAATGTGTGCTTTCACTTTAATTGAGCGTGAGCAGCGCAGACAAAATAGACTCGGCGGCGAAACCCTCGCTTCACTGCTGCTCATGCGACGCTCCTGTTGGGCGCTCACGCGCTGCTCCTGCTCCCGGTGTGAATGCACTCATTGATTAACATGCACGCCGAAAAAAATATGCGTGAAGCGGCCGTAATTCACGAGGTTTCCTACATGTGCGTTCCGTGTGCACATGTGATGCTGGTGTTGCGCGATGTTAATCATCGGGAGCCCGAGTGCATTTGACCGGCATAAAATCGGCATGTCAGACTGACTGGCCGATCACGTGAAAATCGGCTAATTTCGGTCACCAGCGGATCAATCGGTGCATCTCTACTCCTAACTTAATAAAATAAGCTTTTTTTTTTTACTATGAGGAATTATTACATCAAAATGTAGATCTGTGTGCAGGTAGACTACTTTATCTGAATGAAATACATACACTTCTCTCGCATTTGCTTGCGTGCCAGCGATTAACCCTCCGCGTGCCAGTGTTGGCACGCGTGCCTTAGGTTGCTGACGTCTGACTTAGCCTATACAGATAAACGCCCAGCGCTGGTGTTTTTCTTTAAACAAATTCGTTTAGGCTTTAAAATAAATATTGTTTATGGGCTAATTAATGCCACAATAATTTGTTTATTTTATTGGCTCCTACTATTTTTCATTTTTGTTTTGCATTGAATACCATTTAAAGGATTTGCTGCACCGCAATCCCATCCTCCCATAGAAAGACACGTTAAGAGCCACCTTTATTTTCTTTATAATAAAGGGTTTCTATGGAAGGAAACCGCTTAACGTGTAATTAAATGCATTGCGTTCATATTCTGGGCTCATCTGCTTTTCTGTGTGTACAGCATTTGATCTTTATCACTGAAGCTTTTTCTTTATTATAAGGGTTTATTATTCCATTCCAAAGGACTGTTTATAAGGTGACAATCCGTTATACATCTTGAAGATTTTTGTATTGTATTGTATCTTCTGTTATAAAGACGAAGATTGACATTTCGTTAATTAAACAAAATAAGAACACAATGTTGTAAAAAAATAAACAACTTAGGCTATGTTCTGTTAGATGTGTTTTGACTACTTTTTGTTTAATTATATCTCTAGGTAATGAAGATATAGCCTATTAACAAAATAAATCTTATTATATAGCCTAATATATCATATAAAAAAAAAAAACTTATAGGCCTATATAAAATATATTTAAAAAAAGGGCCTCATTGATTAATTTTGCCTGATTGGGGGCTGCTATGTTTGCTTAAGCTTTTTGAACGTAAAAGTGTGATAAAGGCGCGATAGGCTGTCAATTTTATGTGGATAAAGCATATTTTGTACATGACTACACATGTCCTTATAAGGGCAAAAAATATGTCGTTTTAACGACATAGCATCTCATTATTACGAGAAAAAGATGTCGTTTTAACGACATATGGATCTCGTTATTACGAGAAAAAGATGTTGTTAAAACGACATAAGATCTCGTTATTACGAGAAAAAGATGTCGTTAAAACGACATAAGATCTCGTTATTACGACATAATTGAGGGGAAAAAATAATATGTATGTGGCAGCAATGCGTCACCGTAGACTACAGTTCTGACACACCCACCAAACAAGAGAAAACGCATCTCAAACCTCGTTGCACACCGTTTTGAACTTGAACGTGCCCCTGGGAACACATGGCAGGATCACTTGACTTGAACAGGGGATCACATGACAGACATGAAACAGGAACATGAAACATACATAACCAAATCATGACAATAATACAACATATAAAAAGTTATTTACCTATCCTAAATACGATCTAGACTGTTTAAATTTGATCAATAAAAACATCTCAACATATTTCTGTGTAAAATTTGAGGTTTTTTAAAGCATTCATTCATTAACTCGAAATTACTATTAAGTGTCTTACATATTTTATTCATATTCATCTGTAAAAATGAGAATATTAGACAAGAGAAAAACATGGGATCAAGGACAAAATTACAGCAAGACTAATATAATATATGTCTATAGCTTTCCTTCATTTTGTGGTATACCCATGCCTTCTACACCAGTGTGTTTTTGTGTCCACTTGTTTACGAAAAGATTACATAAGAATGAAAACATTACAAAAACTGATGTAGGCCTAATTTTTATGTTCAATGGTTAGTCATTATTATCACTTAATTTGACCAACATTCTAAAGCATAGAGAAAACAACTGTTAACACAACTGAAGCTTAACATTTATGATAACCTTTGATAAATATGACGGTTGTGTATCAAAAATATTTTCAGTTGAGTGTAAAGAAACATTTAAAGCATGCGACTCCAAGTTCTTATCTATCAGTCTATAATTTAAAGGCTATTTTAATAATATGCAGACAACTTTTGGAGAGAATAAAAACACAAGAATATATATGTAAATATTTATTTAAACATGTAGTCATACACATTTAAAAAGCTTAATCTACAGGATCAGGTCTGTAATAGTTCAGGTAAACAAAGAGTAATGAGAAACACATGCTACAAAAACAATGAATTATTTATATAATATATGAGTAGTTTAAGTTTAACTTCGTTCAACTTTATTAACTGTTTGAAATAAATAATCCATAAAACAAACCGCGATCTGAGGCGCTCAAGCTAATCATTTCTGTTCCACTCGCCAGTGCTGGTCGCTCCGCCCAGGCGCCCACGCTATGGTCTCGTGAATATTCATGCTAGCTCCACCCATCGGAACCAAATATTTCAGAAACCGAATATATTGTAACCATAGACTGTAAAAAAATATGGACGTAGTGTCCGTGACGTCACCCGTAGGTTTCTGAAGAGCATTTTTGAAGCCTAAAGTGGGCGGAGCCGGCCGTCTATGGGGTTCCATTTGTGCCAAAAATGAGTCGACTGCTTTGTGCTTTGTACTACACATTTGTCCTTGTCAACAGTCATTGTCTAGTTGTTCGAAAAATTGGTATATGTTGATGTGTGTGTTCTCTGTTTATGTCGATTTGTTCCGTCGTCCTTACTGTATTGATCCTCCTTTTTCAGAAAAAATAGTATATGTTGATGTGTATGTTCTTTGTTTATGTCGATTTGATCTGTCTTCCGTACTTGAACTGTAGTCCTAGCCATACTGTCGTCCTGTTCAGTCATCTTAACTGTCGTCTTGTTCTGTCATCTTAACTGTCGTCTTGTTCTGTCATCTTAACTGTCGTCCTGTTCTGTCATCTTAACTGTCGTCCTGTTCTGTCATCTTATGGTCGTCCTGTTCAGTCATCTTAACTGTCGTCCTGTTCTGTCATCTTAACTGTCGTCCTGTTCTGTCATCTTATGGTCGTCCTGTTCAGTCATCTTAACTGTCGTCCTGTTCTGTCATCTTAACTGTCGTCTTGTTCTGTCATCTTATGGTCGTCCTGTTCAGTCATCTTAACTGTCGTCTTGTTCTGTCATCTTATGGTCGTCCTGTTCTGTCATCTTAACTGTCGTCTTGTTCTGTCATCTTAACTGTCGTCCTGTTCTGTCATCCTAGCTGTCGTCCTGTTCTGTCATCTTAACTGTCGTCCTGTTCTGTCATCTTATGGTCGTCCTGTTCAGTCATCTTAACTGTCGTCCTGTTCAGTCATCCTAGCTGTCGTCCTGTTCTGTCATCTTAACTGTCGTCTTGTTCTGTCATCTTATGGTCGTCCTGTTCAGTCATCTTAACTGTCGTCCTGTTCTGTCATCTTATGGTCGTCCTGTTCAGTCATCTTAACTGTCGTCCTGTTCTGTCATCTTAACTGTCGTCTTGTTCTGTCATCTTAACTGTCGTCCTGTTCTGTCATCCTAGCTGTCGTCCTGTTCTGTCATCTTAACTGTCGTCCTGTTCTGTCATCTTAACTGTCGTCTTGTTCTGTCATCTTATGGTCGTCCTGTTCAGTCATCTTAACTGTCGTCCTGTTCTGTCATCTTAACTGTCGTCTTGTTCTGTCATCTTAACTGTCGTCCTGTTCTGTCATCCTAGCTGTCGTCCTGTTCTGTCATCTTAACTGTCGTCCTGTTCTGTCATCTTATGGTCGTCCTGTTCAGTCATCTTAACTGTCGTCTTGTTCTGTCATCTTAACTGTCGTCTTGTTCTGTCATCTTAACTGTCGTCTTGTTCTGTCATCTTAACTGTCGTCTTGTTCTGTCATCTTAACTGTCGTCCTGTTCTGTCATCTTAACTGTCGTCTTGTTCTGTCATCTTAACTGTCGTCCTGTTCTGTCATCTTAACTGTCGTCCTGTTCTGTCATCTTATGGTCGTCCTGTTCAGTCATCTTAACTGTCGTCCTGTTCTGTCATCTTAACTGTCGTCCTGTTCTGTCATCTTATGGTCGTCCTGTTCAGTCATCTTAACTGTCGTCCTGTTCTGTCATCTTAACTGTCGTCTTGTTCTGTCATCTTATGGTCGTCCTGTTCAGTCATCTTAACTGTCGTCTTGTTCTGTCATCTTATGGTCGTCCTGTTCTGTCATCTTAACTGTCGTCTTGTTCTGTCATCTTAACTGTCGTCCTGTTCTGTCATCCTAGCTGTCGTCCTGTTCTGTCATCTTAACTGTCGTCCTGTTCTGTCATCTTATGGTCGTCCTGTTCAGTCATCTTAACTGTCGTCCTGTTCAGTCATCCTAGCTGTCGTCCTGTTCTGTCATCTTAACTGTCGTCTTGTTCTGTCATCTTATGGTCGTCCTGTTCAGTCATCTTAACTGTCGTCCTGTTCTGTCATCTTAACTGTCGTCTTGTTCTGTCATCTTATGGTCGTCCTGTTCAGTCATCTTAACTGTCGTCCTGTTCTGTCATCTTATGGTCGTCCTGTTCAGTCATCTTAACTGTCGTCCTGTTCTGTCATCTTAACTGTCGTCTTGTTCTGTCATCTTAACTGTCGTCCTGTTCTGTCATCCTAGCTGTCGTCCTGTTCTGTCATCTTAACTGTCGTCCTGTTCTGTCATCTTAACTGTCGTCTTGTTCTGTCATCTTATGGTCGTCCTGTTCAGTCATCTTAACTGTCGTCCTGTTCTGTCATCTTAACTGTCGTCCTGTTCAGTCATCTTAACTGTCGTCTTGTTCAGTCATCTTAACTGTCGCCCTGTTCTGTCATCTTAACTGTCGTCCTGTTCTGTCATCTTAACTGTCGTCCTGTTCTGTCATCTTAACTGTCGTCTTGTTCTGTCATCTTATGGTCGTCCTGTTCAGTCATCTTAACTGTCGTCCTGTTCTGTCATCCTAGCTGTCGTCTTGTTCAGTCATCTTAGCTGTCGTCCTGTTCTGTCATCCTAGCTGTCGTCTTGTTCAGTCATCTTAGCTGTCGTCCTGTTCTGTCATCTTAACTGTCGTCTTGTTCAGTCATCTTAACTGTCGTCCTGTTCTGTCATCTTAACTGTCGTCCTGTTCTGTCATCTTAACTGTCGTCCTGTTCTGTCATCTTAACTGTCGTCCTGTTCTGTCATCTTAACTGTCGTCCTGTTCTGTCATCTTAGCTGTCGTCCTGTTCTGTCATCTTAACTGTCGTCCTGTTCTGTCATCTTAACTGTCGTCCTGTTCTGTCATCTTAACTGTCGTCCTGTTCTGTCATCTTAACTGTCGCCCTGTTCTGTCATCTTAACTGTCGTCCTGTTCTGTCATCTTAACTGTCGCCCTGTTCTGTCATCTTAACTGTCGTCCTGTTCTGTCATCTTAACTGTCGCCCTGTTCTGTCATCTTAACTGTCGTCCTGTTCTGTCATCCTAGCTGTCGTCCTGTTCTGTCATCTTAACTGTCGCCCTGTTCTGTCATCCTAGCTGTCGTCCTGTTCTGTCATCTTAACTGTCGTCCTGTTCTGTCATCTTAACTGTCGCCCTGTTCTGTCATCTTAACTGTCGTCCTGTTCTGTCATCTTAACTGTCGTCCTGTTCTGTCATCCTAGCTGTCGTCCTGTTCTGTCATCTTAACTGTCGTCCTGTTCTGTCATCCTAGCTGTCGTCCTGTTCTGTCATCTTAACTGTCGCCCTGTTCTGTCATCCTAGCTGTCGTCCTGTTCTGTCATCTTAACTGTCGCCCTGTTCTGTCATCCTAGCTGTCGTCCTGTTCTGTCATCCTAGCTGTCGTCCTGTTCTGTCATCTTAACTGTCGTCCTGTTCTGTCATCTTAACTGTCGTCCTGTTCTGTCATCTTAACTGTCGCCCTGTTCTGTCATCTTAACTGTCGTCCTGTTCTGTCATCTTAACTGTCGCCCTGTTCTGTCATCTTAACTGTCGTCCTGTTCTGTCATCTTAACTGTCGCCCTGTTCTGTCATCTTAACTGTCGTCCTGTTCTGTCATCTTAACTGTCGTCCTGTTCTGTCATCTTAACTGTCGTCCTGTTCTGTCATCTTAACTGTCGTCCTGTTCTGTCATCCTAGCTGTCGTCCTGTTCTGTCATCCTAGCTGTCGTCCTGTTCTGTCATCTTAACTGTCGTCCTGTTCTGTCATCTTAACTGTCGTCCTGTTCTGTCATCCTAGCTGTCGTCCTGTTCTGTCATCTTAACTGTCGTCCTGTTCTGTCATCCTAGCTGTCGTCCTGTTCTGTCATCTTAACTGTCGCCCTGTTCTGTCATCCTAGCTGTCGTCCTGTTCTGTCATCTTAACTGTCGCCCTGTTCTGTCATCCTAGCTGTCGTCCTGTTCTGTCATCTTAACTGTCGTCCTGTTCTGTCATCTTAACTGTCGTCCTGTTCTGTCATCCTAGCTGTCGTCCTGTTCTGTCATCTTAACTGTCGCCCTGTTCTGTCATCCTAGCTGTCGTCCTGTTCTGTCATCTTAACTGTCGCCCTGTTCTGTCATCCTAGCTGTCGTCCTGTTCTGTCATCTTAACTGTCGTCCTGTTCTGTCATCTTAACTGTCGTCCTGTTCTGTCATCTTAACTGTCGTCCTGTTCTGTCATCTTAACTGTCATCCTGTTCTGTCATCTTAAATGTCGTCCTGTTCAGTCATCTTAGCTGTCGTCCTGTTCAGTCATCTTAACTGTCATCCTGTTCAGTCATCTTAACTGTCCTCCTGTTCTGTCATCTTAACTGTCGTCCTGTTCTGTCATCTTAACTGTCGTCTTGTTCTGTCATCCTAACTGTCCTCCTGTTCAGTCATCTTAACTGTCGCCCTGTTCTGTCATCCTAGCTGTCGCCCTGTTCTGTCATCTTAACTGTCATCCTGTTCTGTCATCTTAACTGTCGTCCTGTTCAGTCATCTTAACTGTCGCCCTGTTCTGTCATCCTAGCTGTCGTCCTGTTCTGTCATCTTAACTGTCGCCCTGTTCTGTCATCCTAGCTGTCGTCCTGTTCTGTCATCTTAACTGTCGTCCTGTTCTGTCATCTTAACTGTCGTCCTGTTCTGTCATCCTAGCTGTCGCCCTGTTCTGTCATCTTAACTGTCATCCTGTTCTGTCATCTTAACTGTCGTCCTGTTCAGTCATCTTAACTGTCGTCCTGTTCAGTCATCTTAACTGTCGTCCTGTTCTGTCATCTTAACTGTCGTCCTGTTCTGTCATCTTAACTGTCATCCTGTTCTGTCATCTTAAATGTCGTCCTGTTCAGTCATCTTAGCTGTCGTCCTGTTCAGTCATCTTAACTGTCATCCTGTTCAGTCATCTTAACTGTCCTCCTGTTCTGTCATCTTAACTGTCATCTTGTTCTGTCATCCTAACTGTCATCCTGTTCAGTCATCTTAACTGTCGCCCTGTTCTGTCATCCTAGCTGTCGCCCTGTTCTGTCATCTTAACTGTCATCCTGTTCTGTCATCTTAACTGTCGTCCTGTTCAGTCATCTTAACTGTCATCCTGTTCTGTCATCTTAACTGTCGTCCTGTTCTGTCATCTTAACTGTCGCCCTGTTCTGTCATCCTAGCTGTCGTCCTGTTCTGTCATCTTAACTGTCGCCCTGTTCTGTCATCCTAGCTGTCGTCCTGTTCTGTCATCTTAACTGTCGTCCTGTTCTGTCATCTTAACTGTCGTCCTGTTCTGTCATCCTAGCTGTCGCCCTGTTCTGTCATCTTAACTGTCATCCTGTTCTGTCATCTTAACTGTCGTCCTGTTCAGTCATCTTAACTGTCGTCCTGTTCAGTCATCTTAACTGTCATCCTGTTCTGTCATCTTAACTGTCGTCCTGTTCAGTCATCTTAACTGTCATCCTGTTCAGTCATCTTAACTGTCATCCTGTTCTGTCATCTTAACTGTCGTCCTGTTCAGTCATCTTAACTGTCGTCCTGTTCTGTCATCTTAACTGTCGTCCTGTTCTGTCATCTTAAATGTCGTCCTGTTCAGTCATCTTAACTGTCATCCTGTTCTGTCATCTTAAATGTCGTCCTGTTCAGTCATCTTAGCTGTCGTCCTGTTCAGTCATCTTAACTGTCGTCCTGTTCTGTCATCTTAACTGTCGTCCTGTTCTGTCATCTTAACTGTCATCCTGTTCTGTCATCTTAAATGTCGTCCTGTTCAGTCATCTTAACTGTCGTCCTGTTCTGTCATCTTAACTGTCGTCCTGTTCTGTCATCTTAACTGTCATCCTGTTCTGTCATCTTAAATGTCGTCCTGTTCAGTCATCTTAACTGTCATCCTGTTCAGTCATCTTAACTGTCCTCCTGTTCTGTCATCTTAACTGTCGTCCTGTTCTGTCATCTTAACTGTCATCTTGTTCTGTCATCCTAACTGTCATCCTGTTCAGTCATCTTAACTGTCGCCCTGTTCTGTCATCTTAACTGTCATCCTGTTCTGTCATCTTAACTGTCGTCCTGTTCAGTCATCTTAACTGTCATCCTGTTCTGTCATCCTAACTGTCATCCTGTTCTGTCATCTTAACTGTCGCCCTGTTCTGTCATCTTAACTGTCGCCCTGTTCTGTCATCCTAGCTGTCGTCCTGTTCTGTCATCTTAACTGTCGCCCTGTTCTGTCATCCTAGCTGTCGTCCTGTTCTGTCATCCTAACTGTCGTCCTGTTCTGTCATCCTAGCTGTCGTCCTGTTCTGTCATCTTAACTGTCGCCCTGTTCTGTCATCTTAACTGTCGCCCTGTTCTGTCATCCTAGCTGTCGTCCTGTTCTGTCATCTTAACTGTCGCCCTGTTCTGTCATCTTAACTGTCGTCCTGTTCTGTCATCCTAGCTGTCGCCCTGTTCTGTCATCTTAACTGTCGCCCTGTTCTGTCATCCTAGCTGTCGCCCTGTTCTGTCATCTTAACTGTCGCCCTGTTCTGTCATCTTAACTGTCGCCCTGTTCTGTCATCTTAACTGTCGTCCTGTTCTGTCATCCTAGCTGTCGCCCTGTTCTGTCATCTTAACTGTCGCCCTGTTCTGTCATCCTAGCTGTCGCCCTGTTCTGTCATCTTAACTGTCGTCCTGTTCTGTCATCTTAACTGTCGTCCTGTTCTGTCATCTTAACTGTCGCCCTGTTCTGTCATCTTAACTGTCGCCCTGTTCAGTCATCTTAACTGTCATCCTGTTCTGTCATCCTAACTGTCGTCCTGTTCAGTCATCTTAACTGTCGCCCTGTTCTGTCATCTTAACTGTCGTCCTGTTCTGTCATCCTAACTGTCGTCCTGTTCTGTCATCTTAACTGTCGTCCTGTTCTGTCATCTTAACTGTCGCCCTGTTCTGTCATCTTAACTGTCGTCCTGTTCTGTCATCTTAATTGTCGTCCTGTTCTGTCATCTTAACTGTCGTCCTGTTCTGTCATCTTAACTGTCGTCCTGTTCTGTCATCTTAACTGTCGTCCTGTTCTGTCATCTTAACTGTCGTCTTGTTCTGTCATCTTAACTGTCGTCTTGTTCAGTCATCTTAACTGTCGTCTTGTTCTGTCATCTTAACTGTCGTCTTGTTCAGTCATCTTAACTGTCGTCCTGTTCTGTCATCTTAACTGTCGTCCTGTTCTGTCATCTTAACTGTCGCCCTGTTCTGTCATCTTAACTGTCGTCCTGTTCTGTCATCTTAACTGTCGTCCTGTTCTGTCATCTTAATTGTCGTCCTGTTCTGTCATCTTAACTGTCGTCCTGTTCTGTCATCTTAACTGTCGTCCTGTTCTGTCATCTTAACTGTCGTCCTGTTCTGTCATCTTAACTGTCGCCCTGTTCTGTCATCCTAACTGTCGTCCTGTTCTGTCATCTTAACTGTCGTCCTGTTCTGTCATCTTAACTGTCGTCCTGTTCTGTCATCTTAACTGTCGTCCTGTTCTGTCATCTTAACTGTCGCCCTGTTCTGTCATCTTAACTGTCGCCCTGTTCAGTCATCTTAACTGTCATCCTGTTCTGTCATCCTAACTGTCGTCCTGTTCTGTCATCCTAACTGTCGTCCTGTTCTGTCATCCTAACTGTCGTCCTGTTCTGTCATCTTAACTGTCGTCCTGTTCTGTCATCCTAACTGTCGTCCTGTTCTGTCATCTTAACTGTCGTCCTGTTCTGTCATCTTAACTGTCGTCCTGTTCTGTCATCCTAACTGTCGTCCTGTTCTGTCATCTTAACTGTCGCCCTGTTCTGTCATCTTAACTGTCGTCTTGTTCAGTCATCTTAACTGTCGTCCTGTTCTGTCATCCTAACTGTCGTCCTGTTCTGTCATCCTAACTGTCGTCCTGTTCTGTCATCTTAACTGTCGTCCTGTTCTGTCATCCTAACTGTCATCCTGTTCTGTCATCCTAACTGTCGTCCTGTTCTGTCATCTTAACTGTCGTCCTGTTCTGTCATCCTAACTGTCGTCCTGTTCTGTCATCTTAACTGTCGTCCTGTTCTGTCATCTTAACTGTCGTCCTGTTCTGTCATCCTAACTGTCGTCCTGTTCTGTCATCTTAACTGTCGCCCTGTTCTGTCATCTTAACTGTCGTCTTGTTCAGTCATCCTAACTGTCGTCCTGTTCTGTCATCCTAACTGTCGTCCTGTTCTGTCATCCTAACTGTCGTCCTGTTCTGTCATCTTAACTGTCGTCCTGTTCTGTCATCCTAACTGTCGTCCTGTTCTGTCATCTTAACTGTCGTCCTGTTCTGTCATCCTAACTGTCGTCCTGTTCTGTCATCTTAACTGTCGCCCTGTTCTGTCATCTTAACTGTCGCCCTGTTCTGTCATCCTAACTGTCGTCCTGTTCTGTCATCCTAAGTGTCGCCCTGTTCTGTCATCTTAACTGTCGTCCTGTTCTGTCATCCTAACTGTCGTCCTGTTCTGTCATCTTAACTGTCGCCCTGTTCTGTCATCTTAACTGTCGTCCTGTTCTGTCATCTTAACTGTCGTCTTGTTCTGTCATCTTAACTGTCGTCTTGTTCTGTCATCTTAACTGTCGTCCTGTTCTGTCATCTTAACTGTCGTCTTGTTCTGTCATCTTAACTGTCATCCTGTTCTGTCATCCTAACTGTCGTCCTGTTCAGTCATATTAACTGTCGTCCTGTTCTGTCATCCTAACTGTCATCCTGTTCTGTCATCCTAACTGTTGTCCTGTTCTGTCATCCTAACTGTCGTCCTGTTCTGTCATCTTAACTGTCGCCCTGTTCTGTCATCTTAACTGTCGTCCTGTTCTGTCATCCTAGCTGTCGTCCTGTTCTGTCATCTTAACTGTCGTCCTGTTCTGTCATCTTAACTGTCGTCTTGTTCTGTCATCTTAACTGTCGTCTTGTTCTGTCATCTTAACTGTCGTCCTGTTCTGTCATCTTAACTGTCGTCCTGTTCTGTCATCTTAACTGTCGTCTTGTTCTGTCATCTTAACTGTCGTCTTGTTCTGTCATCTTAACTGTCGTCCTGTTCTGTCATCTTAACTGTCGTCCTGTTCTGTCATCTTAACTGTCGTCTTGTTCTGTCATCTTAACTGTCGTCCTGTTCTGTCATCTTAACTGTCGTCCTGTTCTGTCATCTTAACTGTCGCCCTGTTCTGTCATCTTAACTGTCGTCTTGTTCTGTCATCTTAACTGTCGTCCTGTTCTGTCATCTTAACTGTCGTCCTGTTCTGTCATCTTAACTGTCGTCTTGTTCTGTCATCCTAACTGTCGTCTTGTTCTGTCATCTTAACTGTCGTCCTGTTCTGTCATCTTAACTGTCGTCCTGTTCTGTCATCCTAGCTGTCGTCCTGTTCTGTCATCTTAACTGTCGTCCTGTTCTGTCATCTTAACTGTCGTCTTGTTCTGTCATCTTAACTGTCGTCCTGTTCTGTCATCTTAACTGTCGTCCTGTTCTGTCATCTTAACTGTCGCCCTGTTCTGTCATCTTAACTGTCGTCTTGTTCTGTCATCTTAACTGTCGTCCTGTTCTGTCATCTTAACTGTCGCCCTGTTCTGTCATCTTAACTGTCGTCCTGTTCTGTCATCTTAACTGTCGTCCTGTTCTGTCATCTTAACTGTCGTCTTGTTCTGTCATCCTAGCTGTCGTCTTGTTCAGTCATCTTAACTGTCGTCCTGTTCAGTCATCTTAACTGTCGTCTTGTTCAGTCATCTTAACTGTCGTCTTGTTCAGTCATCTTAACTGTCGTCTTGTTCAGTCATCTTAACTGTCGTCCTGTTCAGTCATCTTAACTGTCGTCTTGTTCAGTCATCTTAACTGTCGTCTTGTTCAGTCATCTTAACTGTCGTCTTGTTCTGTCATCCTAGCTGTCGTCTTGTTCAGTCATCTTAACTGTCGTCCTGTTCAGTCATCTTAACTGTCGTCTTGTTCAGTCATCTTAACTGTCGTCTTGTTCAGTCATCTTAACTGTCGTCTTGTTCAGTCATCTTAACTGTCGTCTTGTTCTGTCATCTTAACTGTCGTCCTGTTCAGTCATCTTAACTGTCGTCTTGTTCAGTCATCTTAACTGTCGTCTTGTTCAGTCATCTTAACTGTCGTCTTGTTCAGTCATCTTAACTGTCGTCCTGTTCAGTCATCTTAACTGTCGTCTTGTTCAGTCATCTTAACTGTCGTCTTGTTCAGTCATCTTAACTGTCGTCTTGTTCAGTCATCTTAACTGTCGTCTTGTTCTGTCATCCTAGCTGTCGTCTTGTTCAGTCATCTTAACTGTCGTCCTGTTCAGTCATCTTAACTGTCGTCTTGTTCAGTCATCTTAACTGTCGTCTTGTTCAGTCATCTTAACTGTCGTCTTGTTCAGTCATCTTAACTGTCGTCTTGTTCTGTCATCTTAACTGTCGTCCTGTTCAGTCATCTTAACTGTCGTCTTGTTCAGTCATCTTAACTGTCGTCTTGTTCAGTCATCTTAACTGTCGTCTTGTTCTGTCATCTTAACTGTCGTCCTGTTCAGTCATCTTAACTGTCGTCTTGTTCAGTCATCTTAACTGTCGTCTTGTTCAGTCATCTTAACTGTCGTCTTGTTCAGTCATCTTAACTGTCGTCTTGTTCTGTCATCTTAACTGTCGTCTTGTTCTGTCATCTTAACTGTCGTCTTGTTCTGTCATCTTAACTGTCGTCTTGTTCTGTCATCTTAACTGTCGTCCTGTTCTGTCATCTTAACTGTCGTCTTGTTCTGTCATCTTAACTGTCGTCTTGTTCTGTCATCTTAACTGTCGTCCTGTTCAGTCATCTTAACTGTCGTCTTGTTCTGTCATCTTAACTGTCGTCTTGTTCTGTCATCTTAACTGTCGTCTTGTTCTGTCATCTTAACTGTCGTCCTGTTCTGTCATCTTAACTGTCGTCTTGTTCAGTCATCTTAACTGTCGTCCTGTTCTGTCATCTTAACTGTCGTCTTGTTCTGTCATCTTAACTGTCGTCTTGTTCTGTCATCTTAACTGTCGTCTTGTTCAGTCATCTTAACTGTCGTCCTGTTCTGTCATCTTAACTGTCGTCTTGTTCTGTCATCTTAACTGTCGTCTTGTTCTGTCATCTTAACTGTCGTCCTGTTCTGTCATCTTAACTGTCGTCTTGTTCTGTCATCTTAACTGTCGTCTTGTTCTGTCATCTTAACTGTCGTCCTGGTCTGTCATCTTAACTGTCGTCTTGTTCAGTCATCTTAACTGTCGTCCTGTTCTGTCATCTTAACTGTCGTCCTGTTCTGTCATCTTAACTGTCGTCTTGTTCTGTCATCTTAACTGTCGTCTTGTTCAGTCATCTTAACTGTCGTCCTGTTCTGTCATCTTAACTGTCGTCCTGTTCTGTCATCTTAACTGTCGTCTTGTTCTGTCATCTTAACTGTCGTCTTGTTCAGTCATCTTAACTGTCGTCTTGTTCTGTCATCTTAACTGTCGTCTTGTTCTGTCATCTTAACTGTCGTCCTGTTCTGTCATCTTAACTGTCGTCTTGTTCTGTCATCTTAACTGTCGTCCTGTTCTGTCATCTTAACTGTCGTCTTGTTCTGTCATCTTAACTGTCGTCCTGTTCTGTCATCTTAACTGTCGTCTTGTTCTGTCATCTTAACTGTCGTCTTGTTCTGTCATCTTAACTGTCGTCCTGTTCTGTCATCTTAACTGTCGTCTTGTTCTGTCATCTTAACTGTCGTCTTGTTCTGTCATCTTAACTGTCGTCCTGTTCTGTCATCTTAACTGTCGTCCTGTTCTGTCATCTTAACTGTCGTCTTGTTCTGTCATCTTAACTGTCGTCTTGTTCAGTCATCTTAACTGTCGTCTTGTTCTGTCATCTTAACTGTCGTCTTGTTCAGTCATCTTAACTGTCGTCCTGTTCTGTCATCTTAACTGTCGTCTTGTTCTGTCATCTTAACTGTCGTCTTGTTCAGTCATCTTAACTGTCGTCCTGTTCTGTCATCTTAACTGTCGTCTTGTTCTGTCATCTTAACTGTCGTCCTGTTCAGTCATCTTAACTGTCGTCTTGTTCTGTCATCTTAACTGTCGTCCTGTTCTGTCATCTTAACTGTCGTCCTGTTCTGTCATCCTAGCTGTCGTCTTGTTCTGTCATCTTAACTGTCGTCCTGTTCTGTCATCTTAACTGTCGTCTTGTTCTGTCATCTTAACTGTCGTCCTGTTCTGTCATCTTAACTGTCGTCCTGTTCTGTCATCTTAACTGTCGTCCTGTTCTGTCATCCTAGCTGTCGTCTTGTTCTGTCATCCTAGCTGTCGTCTTGTTCTGTCATCTTAACTGTCGTCCTGTTCTGTCATCTTAACTGTCGTCTTGTTCTGTCATCTTAACTGTCGTCCTGTTCTGTCATCTTAACTGTCGTCCTGTTCTGTCATCCTAGCTGTCGTCTTGTTCTGTCATCCTAGCTGTCGTCTTGTTCTGTCATCTTAACTGTCGTCCTGTTCTGTCATCTTAACTGTCGTCTTGTTCTGTCATCTTAACTGTCGTCCTGTTCTGTCATCTTAACTGTCGCCCTGTTCTGTCATCTTAACTGTCGTCCTGTTCTGTCATCTTAACTGTCGTCTTGTTCTGTCATCTTAACTGTCGTCCTGTTCTGTCATCTTAACTGTCGTCCTGTTCTGTCATCTTAACTGTCGTCCTGTTCTGTCATCTTAACTGTCGCCCTGTTCTGTCATCCTAGCTGTCGTCTTGTTCTGTCATCCTAGCTGTCGTCTTGTTCTGTCATCTTAACTGTCGTCCTGTTCTGTCATCTTAACTGTCGTCTTGTTCTGTCATCTTAACTGTCGTCCTGTTCTGTCATCTTAACTGTCGTCCTGTTCTGTCATCCTAGCTGTCGTCTTGTTCTGTCATCCTAGCTGTCGTCTTGTTCTGTCATCTTAACTGTCGTCCTGTTCTGTCATCTTAACTGTCGTCTTGTTCTGTCATCTTAACTGTCGTCCTGTTCTGTCATCTTAACTGTCGTCCTGTTCAGTCATCTTAACTGTCGTCTTGTTCAGTCATCTTAACTGTCGTCCTGTTCAGTCATCTTAACTGTCGTCTTGTTCAGTCATATTAACTGTCGTCCTGTTCTGTCATCCTAGCTGTCGTCTTGTTCAGTCATCTTAACTGTCGTCCTGTTCAGTCATCTTAACTGTCGTCTTGTTCTGTCATCTTAACTGTCGTCTTGTTCTGTCATCTTAACTGTCGTCTTGTTCTGTCATCTTAACTGTCGTCCTGTTCTGTCATCTTAACTGTCGTCCTGTTCTGTCATCCTAGCTGTCGTCCTGTTCTGTCATCCTAGCTGTCGTCTTGTTCTGTCATCTTAACTGTCGTCCTGTTCTGTCATCTTAACTGTCGTCCTGTTCTGTCATCCTAGCTGTCGTCTTGTTCAGTCATCTTAACTGTCGTCTTGTTCTGTCATCTTAACTGTCGTCCTGTTCAGTCATCTTAACTGTCGTCTTGTTCAGTCATCTTAACTGTCGTCCTGTTCTGTCATCCTAGCTGTCGTCTTGTTCTGTCATCTTAACTGTCGTCCTGTTCTGTCATCTTAACTGTCGTCCTGTTCTGTCATCCTAGCTGTCGTCTTGTTCTGTCATCCTAGCTGTCGTCTTGTTCTGTCATCTTAACTGTCGTCCTGTTCAGTCATCTTAACTGTCGTCCTGTTCTGTCATCTTAACTGTCGCCCTGTTCTGTCATCTTAACTGTCGTCCTGTTCAGTCATCTTAACTGTCGTCCTGTTCTGTCATCTTAACTGTCGTCCTGTTCAGTCATCTTAACTGTCGTCTTGTTCAGTCATCTTAACTGTCGTCCTGTTCTGTCATCTTAACTGTCGTCTTGTTCTGTCATCTTAACTGTCGTCTTGTTCAGTCATCTTAACTGTCGTCTTGTTCAGTCATCTTAACTGTCGTCTTGTTCTGTCATCTTAACTGTCGTCTTGTTCTGTCATCTTAACTGTCGTCTTGTTCTGTCATCTTAACTGTCGTCTTGTTCAGTCATCTTAACTGTCGTCCTGTTCTGTCATCTTAACTGTCGTCCTGTTCTGTCATCTTAACTGTCGTCCTGTTCTGTCATCTTAACTGTCGTCTTGTTCTGTCATCTTAACTGTCGTCCTGTTCAGTCATCTTAACTGTCGTCTTGTTCAGTCATCTTAACTGTCGTCCTGTTCTGTCATCTTAACTGTCGTCTTGTTCTGTCATCTTAACTGTCGTCTTGTTCTGTCATCTTAACTGTCGTCTTGTTCTGTCATCTTAACTGTCGTCTTGTTCAGTCATCTTAACTGTCGTCCTGTTCAGTCATCTTAACTGTCGTCTTGTTCTGTCATCTTAACTGTCGTCTTGTTCTGTCATCTTAACTGTCGTCTTGTTCTGTCATCTTAACTGTCGTCTTGTTCTGTCATCTTAACTGTCGTCCTGTTCAGTCATCTTAACTGTCGTCTTGTTCAGTCATCTTAACTGTCGTCTTGTTCAGTCATCTTAACTGTCGTCTTGTTCAGTCATCTTAACTGTCGTCCTGTTCTGTCATCTTAACTGTCGTCTTGTTCTGTCATCTTAACTGTCGTCTTGTTCTGTCATCTTAACTGTCGTCTTGTTCTGTCATCTTAACTGTCGTCTTGTTCTGTCATCTTAACTGTCGTCCTGTTCAGTCATCTTAACTGTCGTCTTGTTCAGTCATCTTAACTGTCGTCCTGTTCTGTCATCTTAACTGTCGTCCTGTTCTGTCATCTTAACTGTCGTCCTGTTCTGTCATCTTAACTGTCGTCTTGTTCAGTCATCTTAACTGTCGTCTTGTTCTGTCATCTTAACTGTCGTCCTGTTCAGTCATCTTAACTGTCGTCTTGTTCAGTCATCTTAACTGTCGTCCTGTTCTGTCATCTTAACTGTCGTCTTGTTCTGTCATCTTAACTGTCGTCTTGTTCTGTCATCTTAACTGTCGTCTTGTTCTGTCATCTTAACTGTCGTCCTGTTCTGTCATCTTAACTGTCGTCCTGTTCTGTCATCTTAACTGTCGTCCTGTTCTGTCATCTTAACTGTCGTCTTGTTCTGTCATCTTAACTGTCGTCTTGTTCTGTCATCTTAACTGTCGTCTTGTTCAGTCATCTTAACTGTCGTCTTGTTCAGTCATCTTAACTGTCGTCCTGTTCTGTCATCTTAACTGTCGTCCTGTTCTGTCATCTTAACTGTCGTCTTGTTCTGTCATCTTAACTGTCGTCTTGTTCAGTCATCTTAACTGTCGTCCTGTTCTGTCATCTTAACTGTCGTCTTGTTCAGTCATCTTAACTGTCGTCCTGTTCTGTCATCTTAACTGTCGTCCTGTTCTGTCATCTTAACTGTCGTCCTGTTCTGTCATCTTAACTGTCGTCTTGTTCTGTCATCTTAACTGTCGTCTTGTTCTGTCATCTTAACTGTCGTCTTGTTCAGTCATCTTAACTGTCGTCTTGTTCTGTCATCTTAACTGTCGTCCTGTTCTGTCATCTTAACTGTCGTCCTGTTCTGTCATCTTAACTGTCGTCTTGTTCTGTCATCTTAACTGTCGTCTTGTTCAGTCATCTTAACTGTCGTCTTGTTCTGTCATCTTAACTGTCGTCTTGTTCAGTCATCTTAACTGTCGTCTTGTTCTGTCATCTTAACTGTCGTCTTGTTCAGTCATCTTAACTGTCGTCTTGTTCAGTCATCTTAACTGTCGTCCTGTTCTGTCATCTTAACTGTCGTCCTGTTCTGTCATCTTAGCTGTCGTCTTGTTCAGTCATCTTAACTGTCGTCCTGTTCTGTCATCTTAACTGTCGTCTTGTTCTGTCATCTTAACTGTCGTCTTGTTCTGTCATCTTAACTGTCGTCTTGTTCTGTCATCTTAACTGTCGTCTTGTTCAGTCATCTTAACTGTCGTCTTGTTCAGTCATCTTAACTGTCGTCCTGTTCTGTCATCTTAACTGTCGTCTTGTTCTGTCATCTTAACTGTCGTCTTGTTCTGTCATCTTAACTGTCGTCCTGTTCTGTCATCTTAACTGTCGTCTTGTTCTGTCATCTTAACTGTCGTCTTGTTCAGTCATCTTAACTGTCGTCCTGTTCAGTCATCTTAACTGTCGTCCTGTTCTGTCATCTTAACTGTCGTCTTGTTCAGTCATCTTAACTGTCGTCTTGTTCAGTCATCTTAACTGTCGTCTTGTTCAGTCATCTTAACTGTCGTCTTGTTCAGTCATATTAACTGTCGTCTTGTTCAGTCATCTTAACTGTCGTCTTGTTCAGTCATCTTAACTGTCGTCTTGTTCAGTCATCTTAACTGTCGCCCTGTTCTGTCATCTTAACTGTCGTCCTGTTCTGTCATCTTAACTGTCGTCTTGTTCTGTCATCTTAACTGTCGTCTTGTTCTGTCATCTTAACTGTCGTCTTGTTCTGTCATCTTAACTGTCGTCCTGTTCTGTCATCTTAACTGTCGTCTTGTTCTGTCATCTTAACTGTCGTCTTGTTCAGTCATCTTAACTGTCGTCCTGTTCAGTCATCTTAACTGTCGTCCTGTTCTGTCATCTTAACTGTCGTCTTGTTCAGTCATCTTAACTGTCGTCTTGTTCAGTCATCTTAACTGTCGTCTTGTTCAGTCATCTTAACTGTCGTCTTGTTCAGTCATATTAACTGTCGTCTTGTTCAGTCATCTTAACTGTCGTCTTGTTCAGTCATATTAACTGTCGTCTTGTTCAGTCATATTAACTGTCGTCTTGTTCAGTCATCTTAACTGTCGTCTTGTTCAGTCATCTTAACTGTCGTCTTGTTCAGTCATCTTAACTGTCGTCTTGTTCAGTCATATTAACTGTCGTCTTGTTCAGTCATATTAACTGTCGTCTTGTTCAGTCATCTTAACTGTCGTCTTGTTCAGTCATCTTAACTGTCGTCTTGTTCAGTCATATTAACTGTCGTCTTGTTCAGTCATATTAACTGTCGTCTTGTTCAGTCATCTTAACTGTCGCCCTGTTCTGTCATCTTAACTGTCGTCCTGTTCTGTCATCTTAACTGTCGTCCTGTTCTGTCATCTTAACTGTCGTCTTGTTCAGTCATATTAACTGTCGTCTTGTTCAGTCATATTAACTGTCGTCTTGTTCTGTCATCTTAACTGTCGTCCTGTTCAGTCATCTTAACTGTCGTCTTGTTCAGTCATCTTAACTGTCGTCTTGTTCAGTCATCTTAACTGTCGCCCTGTTCTGTCATCTTAACTGTCGTCCTGTTCTGTCATCTTAACTGTCGTCTTGTTCAGTCATATTAACTGTCGTCTTGTTCAGTCATCTTAACTGTCGTCTTGTTCAGTCATATTAACTGTCGTCTTGTTCAGTCATCTTAACTGTCGTCTTGTTCAGTCATATTAACTGTCGTCCTGTTCAGTCATCTTAACTGTCGTCTTGTTCAGTCATATTAACTGTCGTCTTGTTCTGTCATCTTAACTGTCGTCTTGTTCAGTCATCCTAATGTGTCATCTTCCATGTCTACAGTACCAGTCAAAAGTTTGGAAACATTACTATTTTTAATGCTTTTGAAAGAAGTCTCTTATGCTCATCAAGCCTGCAGTTATTTTAAATAAATAATGTTTTTATGAATAAATGCTGTTAATGTTTTACTCATCAATGAATCCTGAAAAAAGTATTCCAAAAAAATATATTAAACAGCACAACTGTTTCCATCATTGATAATAACTGAGTATCAAATCAGCATATTAGAATGATTTCTGAAGGATCATAAGACACCAAAGACTGGAGTACTTGCTGATGAAAATTCAGCTTTGCATCACAAAAATAAATTACATTTTAAAGTATATTAAAAAAGAGAACCATTATTTTAAATTGTAATAATATTTCATATTACTGTTTTTTTTTTTTTTTTAACTGCAGGCTTGATGAGCATAAGAGACTTCTTGCAAAAGCCTTAAAGGTGCATTAAGCAACTTTTCATGTTAAAAATACCCGTTTTCTAACACATACATGCTTAAACAATTGCCTGATGGGCTGAATGAGCTGAATGAGCCCTCCTCTGATCACTGAGATTGCCTCTATAATCCTGTAAAGTAAAATAAATAAGAGGGATTCGGGCCGGAATTTTAGACTGGGCGTGACGTCATGCGCGTTCACGGCACGCTCACATAGCTATGCCTGACAGGTTTGTGTATTCGCCGGCATTCTCCGTAGAAGATGGATTGTAAGAGACCTGCTTATAGTTCATTTCAAACACCAACGCAAACTCCACGTAAGATAAAAAAAATAAAACTTTTGTCCGTGAGCGTGCACACCTCTGGTTGCAGTTTCGCTTTCCGCCAGAGGGGGCATAGTTCTGCAAAAACTCAGAGACTTGCTTAATGCACCTTTAAAAATAGTAGTGTTTCCAAACTTTTGACTGGTACTGTATGTGTCTGTTCACTGTCTATGTCTGTCTGTCGTTATGTGTCGTCTTCCATGTCTATGTGTCTGTTCATTGTCTATGTGATTGCCCATGACTCAACTTTTGTCTTTGTCCACTCAAATTATTCCCGTCATCTGTCCTTGTCGTTGCTGTGTCAATGCTGCATGATGTGTCATGACTGTGTTGTTTCACTCTGTCGTTGCTATGTGTCCTTACTATGCGTCGTTTCCCTCTCTTTTGTATATTTTTTGTAAAATGGTAAGTTATGTTTTATTTTTATACTGTACACTTTACAGTATTTTTTTTATATTTCTTACTGTCCTCTGTTTTTATTCTTTGTTAAGTGAGTGCTGTAGCCTAGCCTACTTTATAGCAAAGATTAATCAGTCAAATTCCTTGTTTGTTTACTCAAAGCTGGCCAATAAAGCTGATTCTGATGTTGTTTCTAAGTACTTATGTTTTAGGGAAAAAGAGTGACAACCCTCTGTCACCTGACTATGTTCCTTCAATCTTCAATCCTGTTCCATCCCCAGAGAAGATAAAAAGAATAATGAGGTTAGATGTAACTAATCAACAGAAGAGCAAACTTCAAACAATAGAGAAAGCAGCAAAGCCATCAGCTGCAGCAGTAATGGAATGTCCTCAATATCCGCTAGCAGGTTGTGCTTACAAAACAGCAGAAATGTCAATTTCCAGGTTATGCTATAAACCACTTTATTGGGTAGTCTATTATACAGAGGTAAAGAACAACAACAACAATGAGCCATTTCCTAAATACACTCCTGAAAACATTGGGTCCTTTCACTGTTGTGGTCATACAGTAGGCTAGCAAGCTGTAGCCATAAGCTGGAGGAGGATATGTTTTCAAAGGCAAAACAAGCTCCTTATTACAATTTTATAAAATAGAAAATTACTATATAGAATCTCTTCAGTTACAACTGTAAACTATGTAGTACTATCTTTCAAGTGTTAATATGTATTGGGTGCTAAATTATTTAATATCTTTACTATAGTCAAATCAAAGTTTACATCTATAATATTATATAAAACCGGTGCAAAACATAACTATAGAGATGGCAAATCAATAAGTTTTCGATCACGTTGCTTGTATACATCATACAACTAAAGAAAGTACTCTTGTTTATTGGAACTTAAACCAATTCTTGTGGGCGGCACTAAACGCCATACAGAACAAAGGTTCCTCTACAAAATATTATCCTCAGGAAAGAACTTGTTTTGGTGGAACGTACGTATCAAAGTAGTTTTAGCTGGGCAACAGAACACTCAGGTTAACCATAGTCCTCAGAAATCGACCAGAGTTTAAAATTACAACACAAAACGGAAGGTATCCGGACATCCAAAAAAAAAAAAAAAAGAAATCTGGCAGTGCAAACCCAGAAATGGTACGTTGTGGATATAGATATTGACTAGATTACTCCAAATGTCGGGGACTGCAGTATCCCAGACTCCATGAACTTGACAAAGTTGTCATAAGAGGTGTGTAGAGGCAGCCTTAACACAACTTGACACGTGTTAGCCTCTGGGAATACTCTCCTACTCTGATTTTCACCATGCAGGAATTCAAGCTGTGGCGGGTAGGGAAACCCAAGAAGTGGTATGTTGTCTACCCCTGAGGCAAATATTAATATTTGTTGTAGGGTCACAGGTCTAGTTCCCTCTAAAAGAGAAGCAAAACAGAAAAAAAAAAAAAAATTAATATGCTTTTAACGACGCAAATGTTAAGCATGTAATATTGACTTTAAAACTATACCACACTTAGCATTAGCATTTATTTGACCACTTTTGAGGATCGCATAATACAAAACAAAACATACCATCCACCTCCAGGAGCCAGTCTTTCCAGAACATGAATGCCTGGTTCTCATGTCTGCGCCTGTTGCTCCCTGGCTCAGAAAAAGTTACAGTGAAGAGGTTCTGAAGGTCCTCCACATCAAGAACTTTGGGGCCTCCAACAAAAAGAGGTTTCATTACCTCAGGATGCTTGGCTATTGCCTCAGCAATTCCAAGCTCTTGAAGTCCCGCTACCAACCTGTAAAAGCACAAGAATTATACTCAACAAATACAGTGTTTCTATTCAAAAGTTAACAGCCAAACAACATTCCCACCACCTGCACACATTCCACCTTATCTTGGACACATGATTGATGGGCATACTGATCTTGGGCCATATGTCATCATTTGCTAGATTTTTTACAGATGTTGTCACTCCATATAATAGAGCTTTGACGATTCAGATTTTAGACTTGCGTTTATTTATATTTTCACTTCCAGATTTATACAGTGACCTTAAAAGCTAACATTTTAAATTATCTTAAAGCCCCACTGGACTTATTTTTGGCTGTTAGTTTCATGTCAATTATTTTATAAAAGCACTCTATAATAATGTGTAGTTTTGAATGTTGTGTTAAGTTTGGTGCTCATACATTTCAGTAGGGAGCATCAGTGCTACAAGTGAAAAACGTTCATGTGTAGCCCTAGTGAGTTGCCCTTGTTCAAAATATTTGTCACAACTAAATGTTACAGGATTATGCAGTACTTTAAGAAGGGTACTATTACAAGGACAAGTGCAGCTATCAAGCAAGGAACCATGTCAGTAAAGGCAGGGTTTTTCCTACATTGAATTTTTTTTGGCGGCCGCCAAAACGCTTTTTTGTCCCGCCAAAGCCTTATTTGATCTGTGATTGATTTTTGTGAGTGAAGCGGGCTACTGACGGAGCGACGGAGAGAACGATCACAGCGCTCCACCCCCGCGCGCGCACTCTCCGTCTTCAGTTCTGGCTCTCTCCCTCGCATCAAAATCAACTGATCCTAAAGGTCGGAAGACCGAATCCATGTTTCACGTGGTGCACTCGGAGAATATTTATGCTGAATTAGCGCTGGGTGTGAATTGCAGTCAAAAAAAAAGTTGCCTTATCTTCTCTTACAGCTTGTGACAAGCATTCCGCTCATGCAGCTGACATAACTTTAAATAAACATAAAAATCTATCCAGTTTGAAGTGTTTTTTTGTGTGTGTGTGTGTTGACAAATATTTCGTGATGTCCTAACAGCCAGGATTCCCACACAACACGTCCGCTAAAGTCCGATTCGCGACCTAATGACCAGAGATGGGGGACTCGAGTCACATGACTTGACTCGAGTCAGACTCGAGTCGCAAATTTAAGGACTTGAGACTTGCTTGACTAATTTAAGAAAATGACTCGACTTGACTTTGACTTGAGATCCAATGACTCGAGACTTGACTTGACTTGAACTGTATGACTCGAGAATGACTTGATATACATTTTTATATAAATCATCGCAACATCAATTGATGAACAAAATGAAAGCAACGGAACCATTGACGCCAGTCATCAGATTCTGCGCGATTGCGTGACGCTGCACAAGCCCGGAAAAACATACATCGCGGTGAGCGCGGCAGCGCGCTAAATACAAAACCATCTCCAGGCCAGCATCGTTTCTTTTTGGATATAAACACTAGAAATTGACCATATTCATACAAGAAGATTTGCTGTACGCATGATAACAGGCAAGGGATATCTGACGACCATCACAACCTCGAACAGTCGAACTTCATTCACCACGTCTAAAAGTAAGCTATGGCTTGTTTAACCTGTTTGTTATAGTTAATTTGACTATCTTTAAATCTAGAGAGAATATTGGTCAAAACAGCATGCCTCTTTATACACAATTATGTTTTCAAATGTAGCTTACTGTTGTCAATATTCAAATGATAATTAATGATGGCATATGTTTTGTGTAACATTTGCCACATTTCTTTCCAATCATGCTTTAAAGCCAAATATGTCGTTCTTTCCAATGACAAAAAAACAACATAGAAAACTGTTAATGTTTTGTGTTTTATGTTTCTCTTAAAACAGGGTTAGATGTTATCAGGGGGTTGGGGGCAAAATGCCAGCAGAATTAATATGCACCCAAAATTCAAAATGTGGTGGAAAAATTGCCCTGGTATGAGTTATTTTTTATAATTATCCTATAACATATGATATTAAAAAATATTTCCAGAATATTGACGCGATTGCAAATGTGATAATGATTTTATAAAACAGTTCAGTAAACAAAGAGTGAATATTGTGATGTGACATTTTAGACATAATATTCCAAATATTCTCTGTTTTTGCTCTATTTCTCCAGTGACAATAGTTCCAAACAAGCCACAGAAAGAGTTATCTTTCTGATATTTGTGATTCAGTGACCTAGTTGCTTAGTTCCAGAACGAATCTGCCGTTTTGAACAAATCAGTTGAATGAATGCTTCTATGACTCGTACATTAAGACGGTGATTTGGCGCCACCTATTGGCGGTTTTAACTTCATAATTAAAAATATATAACTTATTTAAAGGGGATGCCAGTTTGAAGAATGCTATTTTGTGGCATAAGAACCATTATACTTGAATTGTGAATTGTTTAATAGCCTACCTTTTAATGGTCTTCTGCAATGTTTGAGGCATTTTTTTTTTTTTTTTGCTTTAATGTTGGCCTAATTTCAGTTACATTTCCATTTTAGGCTATGTAGTTTGAAAAAATTTTTTTTTTTTTTTTTTTTAGATTTTTATTGTAGTAACCACTCAGCTGTATGTGGAAATGCATTTTTTTTTTTTTTAAAGTTGCAAATAAAACCATAGTCCACAACTTCTGTAGTTTTAACTTATTTTAATATATAAAATCTGTGAAATCATCAAACGTTTGTATGACTTGCCAGTGACTTGTGACCCAAGCTACGACTTGACTTGCTTGACATAAAGCAGTGACTTGACTTGACTTGACTTGCTTTTCACAAAATTGACTTGGACTTGCTTGAGACTTGAAGGTTAAGACTTGAGACTTGCTTGTGACTTGCACATGTGTGACTTACTCCCACCTCTGCTAATGACTCCTTTGAGCCGATTCATTATAATGAAGGGTCTGTCCGTCAGTGTCTGAATCGGTGTATCACAAATCATCACTTAGAAGAACATACACATCTGAAATGAGAAAGTAAGTGTGCTTACCTCATTTAGCAAGAGTGTTTAGTAAAATTTAGCCTTAATAATCCACAGTATGTATAGGCCTATGACAATGTGTAGTAAATTACCTATAAAATCATTTAGTTTGAAGTTAGACTGGAGTGAGATGAAACTGGATCAAAGCACAAATCAAGCTGTTGCTAGCTAGCTGCTAATTTTATATGGTAAAAAATTACACTATTAGCCTACACATCTTAACGCTACGGTTTTAATGCTACTTTTTAATTTATATGATTATACTAAAATATCAGGTCAAAAAAGGATTTTCTCTTTCAAAACAATGAAAGCCAGTCGTGGAAAAATCACAGCTTTTTTTGCAAAGAGGGCAAGAAAGGATGACAGTGACTCTCAGTGACTGACAGGTGATATCTGTGATCACATTTCAAATACTATCATTATACTTTGGTATCGATGATGTTTACATGTAAAATAAGTTGTAATCGCTTTCTTTTACTATCTAGCCTGACAGTGATCGTTTTTTCATGAATAAATAGGATAAGAAAAAAAAAAGAAAAGAAAAAAAAAAAAATCACAAACGGTTTCTTTGTATTTATTTTAAATTTAACATTTATTGTCAATATTGGGCTTGCGGATCATGTGGGTACTAGGGTAGGCTACTATTTGCTGTGTGTGGATGACCATGTCGGTCAGCCACCACCGAAGACCAATTTTGACCCAGGAAAAACCTCTTTAAAATGCAGTTTATTTATTTTTGAATGCAAGTCTGTTTTGCCAAATCTTACATGAGATGTTCTTAATTGGCTTGCACAAAAAAAAAGATACTGGTTTGGAAGGGGAAACTTTGGTCATTTGTTACTTACTGTTCCACAGCCTTTTGGGTTCGGCCCTCGATGTAGATCTTTGCCGCTTCCTCCACAAGGGCTTGTCTTTGGTCTAGACTGTGAAGGAAGCCAGGGCACCCAAGCAGAGAAAGAATGCCTGATGCCTCTATGAGTGCCTCACGAGCATCCATTAGTGTTTCTGCATCATTTATCTATTTTTAAAAATAAAGAAAAAAAATTAAGCAATGTTTTGTTACACCAAATCCTTAAGGGCACAATAAATGCAATGTGACACCTTATTGTTAATATAAAATTGACATCTGGCATATGCTACATTCTAACATAAGCATACATTTTGGAGTTTGCTAAAATCTGGGATTATGAACTTGACATACACAAATTTCTCAAATCAATTGCTCATAAAATATTCAGTTTGTTTTTAATTAACCAGATGAATGTCTGCAATCATTCCAACATGGTATACGACGTGTGCTTCAATTTACCCTTTGCAACTTCTCCCGAATTTCCAAGTCATCCACCTCCTCAATCTTGATTGGTGGAGTTGGACAATGGGCGACCAAGCAATAGAGGCGCTCTGAAAAAAAGGATGGCCTGATGCCTCCGTGGACAATGGCAACAGCGAGCATTTGTCCAATATACTTGTACTCTCCAGAATCCAAAGCTGAAACAGAAATTTGTGTTACAACAGTAACAAGTCAAACAAATTCTAGGACTTAAATTCACAGGTGCCAATCGTAATAGGAAAATGTGTATTTGAGCCGTCACTTCACAAATACATTTTTTTTTTTTTTTTTTTTTTAAAAAAACACGCTGGCCAGTATGACTATCAGAAGATATTTGGTTTACATTATTCCAGTAGTATTGACCATAGGCTATAAGAAATAAAGGCATGTTCCTAACTCACATTCCCTTGTGTTTCAAAATAAAAGCCCTACAGTATGTTCTCTCAATGAATTGCACTGAATGTTTTATAAATGCAATTTATACTAATGAAAGCAAGCAGTTATTAGTGGCATTTCACAAAAGTTAAGCTATGCTGACAGAGAGGACAAGCAGCAGCAGTGAAGCAGACAGACCTACAAACACCCAAGCTCTCAGAGCTGCAGCAATTCAACAGGCTTAGATTATTATCTAATGTCTGTTTGACATTATAAAAAAGGATCCCTACAGAGAGGATTTTCTGTAAAATCGGCTTTTTTTTAAAACAAGAAACATCTCATAGATCGGTATGGCTAAACCCACCAGAATCCATATTAATAAACAGTCATTTTAGCATGTAAAGATCCATCTTATTTTCACGTCAATCGGTAGAGTATCTGTTAATTTACACCAAAACCAGAGTGATGATTGTCAGGAAAGCAGAAAGGCGAACAAACATCTTTTTCATAGGTTCATTTTGATTCTGTCAACTTTGAATGTGTATTTTCTGATGCAAAAAATGTGTTTACTTACATGGAGTCTAGTGTGTTTAGTGAATGCAATTTCAGAAAATGTTTATGTAAAAGAAAAAAAAAAGAAAAAGGATCTTGCTCTAACAGAAAGCTCGACCTCCAGAGGATTCCTTTCCATAATGTTGTCAGACACTTGGGACATTAATCTGATTATCTCAGTTGCAAAAACCATAAAGGCCATGAATTGAAAAAACATAATTGTTATATTAAAAAACTAAACAGTAATTGCTTTCAGTGTTGCATACCACGGGATATCAAAGACACATTTTTCTTGTCCTCTGGTCCAGTAAAGTACATGCTGTCCTTGATTGCCATGACCAGCTGGCGGAGGAATTCTCTGCTAGGGCCGCCGTCATCTACAGCCCCCTCTGTGGTGCCATCAATGTCAACAAACACAACATTGAGGCGATGATCTGGAGAAAACCTTGGCCTCCTGAATGCTCTGAAGGCACTCTCCAGTACAGACTCTCTCATGACATTCACACTGTTGGACCGTGGAGGCACCCCAGTGTCAAGCCGGTTGGTGATGTTTTTTAAGATAGACATCAAATCAGGCCTGCAAAATATAAAATGTAAAATTTTTCAACAATTAAATGCTTTTATATAAGTGTATATATTATTACTACAATAACAGCCATGTGTGAAACAACATATTGTGATCCACAATATAAATAAAGACAATCACAAATGTCACAACAGTTTTGGTGCAATGAATAAGTGAAAATTGGAGGCCTGCAGTGGGTGAGCACTTACTTTTGAGACCCAACAAAAACCTGAGATGTTGCTACTATCACTTTACTGAATTCTGTCAGATTACACATGGAATAACCCTGCAATTTATTTGTGGTGTTAATTGGTACTTACTCAATGGTGAGAGCCTCATCCAGTGTATCATTACTGGGTAGCAAAGTCATGGATCTGCCAAGGAAAGTAGCATCATTAGCTTGCAATCAGAGAGCAACTACCATGAGTTAAAGAAATGTTCATTTTAAACATTAGCACTATAGGTTATAGTACCAAAAGTAGTGTTGACTTTGCTAGCAAATGGTGTCATTAAAAATCAAAAAGCAAATTATATGCCGAAAATTGCCTACTAGGATTTGTGACTTAAAGGAGAACTCCGGTCAATTTTAACATTGAGTTAATTTTTTGGTAAATTTGGAGTGCTGTCAGTACAGAGAACAACGACAAAAATCGGTGTTGCCTACACCGTGTTATCCTCTTTTTAAAATTTGCACCCTGTTGACTTCAATGGGGCAAGTTTTAAACCTGCTTTTACCCTCTTAACATCCTTGATGTGTCATTACAAGTGCACAGCCAATGTGAGTGATTCCTTCAGAGTGAACGCGGGTAGATGTGAAAAATAAGAATAAAAATGAAGTTAATTCAGCCAGCGCTCATACCTGTATTTACATCCTGTTTTCGGTTGAAGTCCATAGTAATCGATTGTCGAGTTCACGCGCATAGGTTTAGTTACCTATGATCACGCGCGTGAACTCGACAATCGATTACTGTGGACTTCAACCGAAAACAGGATGTAAATACAGGTATGAGCGCTGGCTGAATTAACTTCATTTTTATTCATATCTTTCACATCTACTGCAGTCAGATTGACCGTGTTCACTCTGGTTATGTCACATTTTATGGAGTTGACATCTTTTGGTTAAAACAAATATAGTTTTGTTTTAACATATTACTTACTCGCTTGGATCAACATGACAACTTTCTGTTGTTGGGTGTGATGGGGACACGTCATTTAGCTGGTGTTGATCTTCCACCATGTTCTGTAATAAAACCAATGATCAGATTTACAAATACATATTCTGTGTAATTCATTCTGTGTATTATCTAATAAACATGCAGAAAGTATGTACACCAATTTCACTGTACCAAAATTTCAGTTGTCACTACAAATACCAGTCAATTTTCAGTTCTACATACTATTTGCTACCTATTAACTATTAAACTGTTAGAAAATAAGAAATACAAAATACATTTAATGAGTTAATTAATGATGATAATTATAATAATTATAAGTATGTTACATCAAAAATGACTGACTAAACATTACTGATAAGCTGTATAAAAAAAAAAGAAAAAAAAAGCAATAACATGAAGAACAATTATTTTGATTTCTTTTACAAAAAATAGTGGCTACACTGCACAATGAATTTCTTAATTACATTGTATTTATGATGCAATTATTCACAAGTCTGTAGAACAAAAACTCCTGCTTTTTAACATCTCTGTATTTGCCTACAATGCTGCAAAAAACATGTTGTAAAAAGAAATCTTAGAGCTCCAGGCATAGACTTATTCAATTTAAGGTAGTGCATCGTATTAATTGGTCTAGGGTGCAACTCGGCAAAATATTTCCTGTTTTTTTGTTTTGTTTTTTTTTTCTCAGAAATTCTTACCACAGTAATAGACCCCAACCCACTGACCGCTTTATTTGGGGTTCTTCCGGAAAATGTTAAACTTACAGCTTTAGAGATGGATAATATTGTTGCACACTGTTGGCTATGACTTATACTAATCAATAGGAAGCTGCCATCTCCTCCAACCCTACCGTCAGTGGGGTTTTGACCTACTTTTTTCCCTCAAACTTGAAAAGATTAAATTTGGAGTCAGAATGAAAAACCTGATCTTTTCTTGAAATCTTGAAGGCCATTTTTATATTATTTTAAGGAGACTTTTTCCCCCTAGTTTATTTAGTTGTTTATGTATATGCATATGTTACTGTGAGGGAATATATGTTCATTTGTATGTGAGCATAAATTATGTAACAATCTGATGCTTATACTGTGCTTGATATCTTACGTAATAATAAAATAAAAAAACTGAAAAGTGCACACAAACATAAAACGCAACAGCGTGTTTGAAAGTAGCCGCTTATCAGCAAGTACTTTTTGACCTTGTTAACAGTGCATGCCAAACAGCATTTTGTTTCAACACACTGTTAGACTTACATCATGCACATCCTCTTCATCACTTGAGATGACAACTTCAGGTCTGTTTAAAAACAATTAAAAACAACACTCTTAGCCGTTAAGGCATAAAGCAAGCACTGAATTTGCCAGTCATAAAACAAATAACCAGAAATATACATACAGTGGATCTTCAGTCTGAAGTGGAGTACAACAAGCTGAATCACCTCCAGCCTCTTGTGAGACATCTGCTGCTGACTGTCCTGAGGACACTTCCTGCTTGTGTGTACAAAATTTTAATTTGTTATTTCTTTGAAAATGTTTGTAGAAGTAAAAATGTCATGCACACAAACCTGAAAGGATAGTTCGATTGCAATTCGGACATCTTCTTCATCACTGGAACTGATATACAAATAGATCAATTTTAACCCACAACAAACACATTCACCAAAAAGTAAGGACATTCTCACATGTCGTTTACTAGCACAGAGTAGCATACCTATTCTCTGGTTGGGTGAGTGAATCATTTAATTCTTCAGAAATTTCACCAGTTGTTGTGCTGTTTGCATGGAATAAGAAAAATACAGTACTTTTATGTTCAAAGATAGCCCATACTTAATTTAAAGTGAGATATGAACAGTCAGTAGACAAAATTTACCATTTGCATGTCGCAATGTGTTCTGCCAGTTGAGAGAGAATTATGCTTTGCTTGCATGTGAAACACTCCTGCATGACAGCTGGAACCTGCTATTGAAGTGTATTAAAAATTAAACAAAACATGAAGATATACTTTTTTTTTTTAAAAAAGGTTAGTTTATCGGTTTGCACATTGCACTTACGTTTCCTTCATGAGGTTGTAGTACAAGATGTTTTTGCAGGGGAATAATGTAGATTGGGGTCCGCTTTCCTTTACAGAAATTTCTTAAATAGGCCACCGAGTAGCCCGAGGGTGGAATTGGGATGATGGATAACTCCCTTCTGCGATCACTCCTGGCTAATGTGAATCCCCCAGCACCTCTAAGCAGAGGGTATGCCTGGTAAAGGCATTCGGCAACATCTGAATGGCTGCCCACATTACTCGTAAAAGTAATACATTTGCGGCCCAGACCACATTCCTCCAGAATCCTTGTGTCCTCGACACTTGGCAGAAAAGTGCTCTCTGGTTCAGAGAGACAGGAAAAATTATGGCTCCAGGGAACTTCTTTTTTCCTTTGAAGGTGTTTTCCCGGAAAGCCCCCAGACTCTGAATATGGCCGAAAAAGTCTTGAAAGATTCATCTGGATGTCATCTTCCCTTGATGATGATGATGATGCTTGGCTACTCTGAGAATCAGAGGTGGATTGATAGGGTCGCCAGCGGGTTGAGTTTGTTCTGTAGCATGGGGTGGTTGGGAACAGACTGTGAGACGGGGGCCTAGGGGGCATCAGAGACGGGGAGGATGTCCCTGGCAGGATGTCCCTGGTAGGAGTTCCTTGTGAGGAGGTACATCTTTCAGCCAGTAAATTGGTGGTTCTTTGTATCTGGCGAAGTAATTCGCGCATGTCTTCTTCTGAGCTGTTCAAATACATGCACAAATTAAAAAATTTAAAATATTACACTAAAAAATACTTTTTATTTATTAAATTTGTTTAATATTTTAACTTCAAAAGAATGGTTCACTTTAAAATGAAAAATAAAGGTCATAATTACTTCATTCATTCATTCATAATTAATTCATGGTACTAATGCCCCTTTTTTTTCAGAACACTAAAAGTCCTGTTCAATATAGTTGTACGGGAAATGCACCCCTGAGTAGCCTATGGCTCCTGTCACTTTAAAACCGAATGCACTGATCTAATATAATGACGGATGTGCATCTGATTTTCTCCATATTGTTTACCTTCACTTAATACATGACCTAATGTGTTTACGTGAATACCCGTCCAGTCGGGCATTTTTACGCGTTAGAGGCATACACACTTCTAGTGTGCGCGCGCTGCTGAGGACTGCCTATTAACAAATCCTGAATTCAGATCTCTTGCAGGGGTTTTATTGTAATTTTAATAACTTATCAAGGAGGTTTTGCCTTTTATTTTCTCATTCATACACGATTCTTTATAGCTCAAACTGATCAGTCATGGTGCAAAGCATTGACACCGTTTTAAGATTTCAGAAAAGTTCATCTTCACTGTTCAGTTGCATTTTAACACTTTTGAAACGTGGATTTAAGACATTTGAATACATAGCTACGCCTTATTTTTACAATAACAAATGTAGGACATTTTATGGCTTTAATGATCCACGGGCACCCTGTAAAAAGATGCAAAAGTAGCCTACAGGTTGTATATTCCAGCCTGGTCTCATTAGTCAATTCTGTCATCATTTACTCACCCTCAAGTTGTTCCAAACCTGTATGAGTTTCTTTGTTCTGCTGAACACAAAGGAAGATATTTGGAAGAATGTTTGTAACCAAACAGATCTCGGTCCCCATTGACCATTGAAAAAATATATACTATGGTAGTCAATGGGGACGAGATCTGTTTGGTTACAAACATTCTTCCAAATATCTTCCTTTGTGTTCAGCAGAACAAAGAAACTCATACAGGTTTGGAACAACTTGAGGGTGAGTAAATGATGACAGAATTTTCATTTTTGGGTGAACTATCCCTTTAACAATAGGCTGTAGCATTAAAAGATAGTTTGAGCCACTAATCCTACCCCTAAACCTAACCATTTCTTAAAACTAAGTTGGCTACAATTATAAACAAAAACAACAGACAGACACGCATAATCACAATAATTAATTTATTGAGAAAATGTCAAAACCGGTGCCAAAAGTCGTTCACATGACGATGTGTCGCAGTCCGCTCTGGCAGAATATAATAATAGTTTTGTATGAGGTAACGTTACAGAGCAGAATTTAAGTTAGTAATCCATGAAAATGTTAATCCGGTTTCAGTTCGCTGTTCGCTCTGTGAAGGCGCGCGCGCTTCTCTACAAATGTAGTACACGGCATGTCGCAATCTGTGACGAAGCATGCGAGAGCCATGGCGAGACCCAATGGGCGTTTGATATCACTGCCGTAAAACATGCTTATGGCGCAATTTTTGAATTCACCACGAGCGCGGGATTTTACGTTTACGGTCTCTGCTGAGAATGGAGATGAAGATCGCTGGATAAAGGGCTGAATTTGGATCTGTTTCTTGCCAACAACTTATGGATTCTAAAGATTTGGATTACATCAAGCTAATAAAATCAATGTCTTTTGTGAATTATGGTGTTTCAAAACGCCTTTTGTGTCTCACGGTAAATAAACCAAATATTACAAAATGGCTAAAAAGAAAGTATTTTCAAGGTTTTAAAGTGTATTCTTGTTTAACACCATGTAGGCTCTCTGAAACGAGTCTGCAGCAGAAGGCACGAACAGAGCGAAATTGTATTATTTATGAGACTATTATATGAATAAACTGTATTAATAAATGCGACTGAAAATGTAATTGATAAGACAATTGAATGCAATCGAGTAAAAATATTTATGCCACGATTTTAATATGCATAAGTTAAATAGGAATACGTACCAATTTGTACCAATTAAATTACGTTTTTGTGCTGTCAATATGTAAATGTTATACGTTTTAGTGCTGCAAATACGTTATACGTTTCTGTGTGTATAAAACGTAAATAAATGTACATATGGTAGAACTACAAAAACTGCATTTTTTTTTATTTATTTTTTTATAGAAACTCAAAATATATATAAACTTTGCGGGAAATATTTTTTTGGAAGCAATTGCCATCGCATCGTAAGCAATTGTTCGTTTAACAATTGCCACCAATGGTCTCTACGATCAATTTAGGCATACGATGCTTTTAGGGAACGTACCCCTGTACAGTATAACTTAAAGGTGCATTGCGCAACATTTCATGTTAAAAATACCCGTTTTTCTAACCCATACATGCTTAAACAATTGCCTGATGGGCTGAATGAGCCCTTCTATGATCACTGCGATTGCCTCTATAATCCTGTACAGTAAAATAAATAAGAGGGATTCGGGTCGGAATCGACTGGGCGTGACGTCATGCGCGTTCACGCTCACCTGGCTATGTCTGGCAGGTTTGTGTATTCGCCGCCATTATCCGCATCAGCGAAGACAACTCAAGCGACTTTTGCAAAAGTAGAAGATGGATTCAAAGAGACCGGCTTCTAGTTCATCCCAAACCCCAACGCAAACTCCACGTAACCGCGTGCACAACTCTGTTGCAGTTTCGCGTGTCGCCAGAAGGGGGCATAGTTCTGCAAAAACTCAGAGACTTGCGCAATGCACCTTTAACGTTAAATAACCTAATTGCATAACTACTACGTTTACTATACTGTGCTATAACGTTGTTTCCAAAAAAGTATTTTCCGCAAAGTAGGGATGACCAACCTTGAATTTCTCTCTATAAAAAAATATATAGGCTATTTTAATTATTAATATTACTCACCCATGTGGTTGATCTTTGTCTTCCATTGTTATGGAATCTGGAAAGAACTGTGTGAAAAAAAAAAAAAATTCGAAGAATTCTGAGTTTACTTCTTATTGTTAAAAATAAACTATAGGCTATTTATGAACAAAGGCTACACAATACCCAAGACATGCATTATTATGTCTTGCTGTTACACGTTGTGTCTCGATTCTCGACTGACCTATCATTTAGGCTAGCACGGCCCGGGTAAAATAACCGTAAACCCGCCTTAATTCAAACTGAGAGCTCAGTCCTATTGGTTAATATTTTTCGTACTTTTAAGTCTGCATCAAATGCAAATTCAACTTGTTTATTTTCAAAATGTATGTTAGCCACATCTTATTGTGAACCGTTCTAAAATTAAATAATTTTTTATCGGATTGTAATTTGAATATCATGGTATTCAATTAAAAAACATTCTGCTTAAACCCCGCCCTTTCTTGAATTTTTTTTTTAAACGTGTAGATTATAAAGAGGAGTTTTTCCCCTCATAATCCAATCAATAAATGATGTATAGATATTTTTTTATTGCTTTGGTGCATGTTTTAAAAAAAAATCACAAAAAAAATCTTATTACTATATCACAACAGATAATCAAAAGTGCACTTTTCAAACATTTTCATCATATTTTCAATTGTGTTAGTGCAATACACACAATCACAAAGTATCATTTTCACTAAAATAGGTGTTTTATCTATATTAATTAATTCAACTACCTTTCATAAAACTATTATATCAAACTTGTGATTGTATCTCATTCGTTCGTAATGAATTTAGATTTTTATCGTAACGTTTTTTTATGATGCACAAATTTCAATTTTAACAATAAAAAGTAATATACAGACATTGATGCCTGTGCAACAAGAATAAATTACAGTCTTAACATAAAATAACTTTGTCTTGATAATAACGTTAATATCGGAGACTATATGCTTAATATGTAGCCTAGTTTTATTACATGGCGTTACATGGTGTTATTTCTTGATAACAGACCGCTTCGAAGTATAACCAGAGCCCTTCTACTCTGGTATAATAACATACCGTTGCCATGAAAAAAAGAGCGTTGCTATATGGACACAGTTCTGCTCTGGCAATATAATCGTTTTTAAATCAATAAACTCCATTTTAAATCAATATTTTGAGTCAAATTATTGATTTATTTGTTAGGTAGCCATGTAATAAGCGGGATAATGTATTGCGAGGCGGTTTATATAGCGAATACAACCCCTTCAGGCTGATTCAAGATCGGCCTGTCGGGGTTGTATTAGCTATAACAACCGCCTTGCTCTACATGATCCCTTATCTGTTTGACACATTTTGTAATGGGGGTCCCTGCTGCAAGGGGTCCTTGCCCTGAAAAACTTTGAAGAACCATGATCTAAACAGTGTTCCAGATCAAATGTGATTCACACAGACTAAAATATGTGGCACCTTTATCAATATTTGTCACATTAAATTGAGGAGAATAAAACATTTATGATTATATGATTAAGTGGCCAATGATTTCTTTTTATTTAACAGGACAGATGAAACATCTCTTTTGATGGACTATTCACCACACAAGATGACAAAATTGTCAGCCTTTGTTGAACAAAAAAAAGCTAGATGATTTGTGTAAGGATTTATTCAACTCTTTAACCCTTCTTTATTTTTTTAACTTGTCCTGGGTTTACACGTGACATATTGTTTCTATTTTGAGAGGACAGGTCATGATGTCTGTTGGCCTGCAACATTTACAGCAGGCCGAGAAATACAGTATCACAGAAGTACAGGGCCAAGGTGGATGAGGAGGGCCTTAAAATTGCTGTGTGCAGACATGAAATCTTGCTGCAACGCTTGAATCACTTTTGTGGTGAAATATATGCAGACCCAATGTTCCTGCAGAAGGAGCTGGCACAAGCTGCAAATGCAACATTATTTTGTATGGACATAGCTTGCAGGTATAACCATTGTCAAATGATAACTGAAGTTTTCATTGATATTTTAATCTGTATTAATCTATGCCATTCAGGGGAACAACGCTGTGACATATTTAACACATAATAAACACATATTTAAGATAAAGTGGACTTACAAAGTTAATGGCTACGTTATCAGTTTAGTGCTTAGTCCAGCAGTGTTACAGAGCAGGCTTCCTCTCCACCTCCTCTTCACCACCGGAGGAAGCCGTTGCCAGAGTATTAACTTCTTTTCAACGAACTTCAATTCCCATAATGCCTCTTACCTGGGACTGATTGCACAACACACCTGCATCTCATTCACACACACATATAAGCCACTTCCACACAGACACACATTGTGAAGTCTTGATTTGATTGGCAATCATCTCAGAGCGTTATTTCCCCATGTTTGATTTCTGTGTTTGACCTTGGACTGCTTATTACTGCTGATCCCTTGCTACTTGCCCTGACCTGGATTGTTTACTGGACTTTGATTTTTACTGCCTGCCCTGATCCTTAGCTTGTCTACCTGGTTTGTCTTTGTCTCCTATGCATTGCCCTGTCTGCTATTGATGACCTTGCCTGTTTTGATTATTCTTAATAAAAGCTACAAATGGATCTCTCTGAGTCTGCCTCATTACAACAAGCAGATATAAGGCAACAGTAGCATTCATATAGTCAGTGTACAGTGTGTTAGACCTTACCAGGGTTTTTTTTAACAGTAAAATACTGCCAACATTGTTGCCAGAAATGTACTGTTAATTGTACAGTTCTTTACTGTAATCTACAGTATGTTACTGTAAAAATGCACTAAATTAAAACTCAAGTTAACTAATTTCACTTGCAGAAAACGACTGCCTTAAATTGACCAACTATCATTTAAATGTATTAACAAAAAATGATAATGCATTAATAACGTGTATATATACTCGTATTAATAACTCTGTCTGCTTTTAAATCCAGCTTAAAAAAACTATTTTTACTCTCTTGCATTTGAGTAATGTCGTGTATATATTTTAAATTAGTCGGCGTCCTACGGTATGTGTCTGAATGAAATTATTTTGATACTTGATTTTTATCTCCTTTTTTTTATTTGATTGATTTATTTTATTATACTGGAAAGCACTTTGGATCAACTACGGTTGTGTTAAATTTGTACTCTAAATAAAACTTGACTTGACATGAGCAAAGTATTATTATGAACATATTTCATTTGAGACCACTAAAAAACTTGTACATAAAAAGATTTCCATAGTGTGCGAGAGAGACCGAGTGAGTCCGAGAGCGCGCGCGATAGTGTGCGAGAGAGAACAAGTGTGCCCAGCCAAGAGTGCCCTCGATCAGGGCCGTGCACAGGGGGGTGGCCCGGTGGCTAGAGCCACTGCCCCTCTGCCCTCATCGACTGAGGTGCCCCTCTTCCCCACCCCCACCGCTCCGCTCAAAGCATTCCGCTGATTCCGCTAATCCACTCCAGGTTTTCCCGCTCGCTCCGCAGCATCACTCACAGTATACGACAGTTCACGAAAGCTGTCGCATTAACAGGTAGGCTATGCAAGACAGTGGTTGAATCTGCAAAATTAGTCATTTGTTTTTGTTTTTTTTGTATTTATGTCGGTAATGTTTTGCATGGTCTTCTGGCTTCTGGCTCTTTCTACTAGTGCTAACAACTTGTACAACCAGGGCTGGACTGGCCAACGGGCATACCGCGCACTTTCCCGGTGGGCCGACGTGCTTTTTTGGGTGCTTTTTTTTATAATACTCAAACATTATTTTTATTAATATTATTTTTTCTTTTTCTTTTTAACGGCCCATCAAATTTGTACATCGGCGGCCCATTCGTTTTGTTTTGTTTTGCTTAATTGGCGGCGCTGGGTTTGTGCCGGTGTAATGCATTGGTCAGAAAAAGCCAGCGTTAGGTTTTTTTTTTTTTTTCTGACAGACCAGCCCATGAAACACGTAGATCAGCGGCCCATTGGTTATTTTCTTGATTGACACTGGGCTGGGCCAATCACAGTTTTAAACGAGTGAGCGAGAGTGCAGCAGTGTCAGTGTGTATCTGTCAAAATAGTCAGCGAGATGGAGAAGAAACGCAAGGAATGTGCAGAGAAATAGCGTGAAAAAAATAGAAACAGGCCCTTAAAGCAGACGCTTTATGTGTCAAAATATACACGTTCAAAAGTTTGGGGTCAGTAAGATTTTATGTTTTTAAAAGAAGTCTCTTCTGCTCACCAAGGCTGCATTTATTTGATAAAAAACAAACAGTAATATTGTGAAATATTATGACAATTTAAAATGACTGTTTTCTATTTTAATATATTTTAAATTGTAATTTATTCCTGTGATCAAAGCTGAATGTTCAGCATCATTACTCCAGTCTTCAGTGTCACATGATCCTTCAGAAATCATTCTAATATGATGATTTGATGCTCAAGAAACAGTCATTATTATTATCAATGTTGAAAACAGTTGTGTACAATTTTTTTTTTCAAAAGTCTTTGATGAATAGAAAGTTCAAAAGAACAGCATTTATTTAAAATATAATATTTTCTAATATTATAAATGTCTTTACTGTAACTTTTGATCAGTTTAACTCATCCTTGATGAATAAAAGTATTGATTTATTTTATTTCTTTCCCCCAAAAATAAAATTAAAATTCTTACTGACCCCAAACTTTTGAACGGTAGTGTTTAATGTTACAAAAGCCTTAGATTTCAGATAAATGCTGTTCTTTTGAACTTTCTATTCATCAAAGCATCATGAAATAAAAATGTAAAAAACTGTTTTCAACATTGATAATAATCATAAATGTTTCTTGAGCATCAAATCATCATATTAGACTGATTTCTGAAGGATTATGTGACACTGAAGACTGGAGTAATGATGCTGAAAATTCAGCTTTGATCACAGGAATAAATTACACTTTACTGTATATTCACATAGAAAACAGCTGATTTACATTGGAATAATATTTCACAATATTACTGAATTCGTTTGCAAATTTTTGTTTGCATTTTTAATCAAATAAATGCAGCCTTGGTGAGCAGAAGATACTTCTTTTAAAAACATTAAAAATCTTACTGACCCCAAACTTTTGAACGGTAGTGTATGTTTTCTGACCTTCATCAGCTCCAGTGGCAGATGATGATAGTGAGGAGGATCAGGAGAGAGCTACTTTCAAAACACTTAGGCCATGTCATGAGTGTAGGAACCCATAACCCAGTTACAGATTATTTCCACATCTGCATAGTTGACGATTACCGCAATTCACTAGAAATATAATGAGAGGCGTTTGTAAACCATGTTTTCCTCCAAAATAAAAGCTTGATGCAGTTTCCGTCAAAATAAAAGATCATGTGCTTATCTCTTTCAAGTACAGAAATTTGTACAAAACTAATCATGAAAGTTTCCTTTATTGTTTTAGTGCATTTGTTTTACAAAATATGGCTATTACTGTCATTGGATTAATATTATAACATTATTAGGCCTATGTAGTGTAATGTAAATAGACACTGTAACTAAAAGAGGTTTGAATATTTCTTTGTTTAATTTGCACACTGAATATGGGTTGGAGCTTTTAATTTTGAACTCTCAAAGTGCACCAGATTGATGAATTTAACATTAAAATGCACACAATTTTCTTACGGGGGGGGGGGGCATGCCCCCAAACCCCCCCTAGAAGGGCCGAGGTCCACCCACCACAGTTTTACCAAAAATCCTGTGAGAAACACTATTGCTATGCCAGTGCAGCTTATAGCTTGTTTTAGGCTTCATCACTGTATTAATAAATGTCAAATTTTTACTTATTTCATCTGTTAACCCTCACTCGTTCCTATACTCACTCATTACATGGCATTAGTGGTTTTAAGGAATTGGAGTTGGTATGCATATATTTAAGGGCGTGCAAAGATGGGTGGTGTTTATGATCATATATGGGCCAGTCTGGGCCAAAATGCCAGGGACGATTTTTTTTTTCACAGTCCAGCCCTGTGTACAACATATCCACGTTCTTAGAATTAGCTGCTTGTCTAATCAAATTATTGTACTCTCGATCAGATCTAATACAAATAAATTTATATTTTTTGTATCTAATACAACTAAATTTTCTGTTGTTGGCACACTTTGTAGTGTGCCAACCCCCCAAAAAAACAAAATAGTGCCCCTTTTTTGGTTTAGGCCACTGCCCCTTAAAATGTCTGTGCACGGCCCTGCCCTCGATAGTGCGCGAGACAGACCGAGTGTGCCCAAGATTGCGCTCGATAGGGCGCGAGTGCAGTCTGGACGATGGGGCGGGGCGACACTTTTAGGCGACACGTGTCGCTCCGCCCACACCCGATTTTATTGGTTTATAATACAGCAATCTAATTGGTGTAGACGCTTGAGGCATGAACATGCGCATTCCTTTATGTACGAGTCTATGGTAGGCCACAGCCTACTACAGAAATATTAAGTGATGATAACCATGGGGATTTCCGATTTCAGTAGCCTAATGATCAAATGGATAATATTTTGCTGAATTTACGAATCAAGTTAGATGAAGTTACTGTCAAAATGTATTCGTATAGCGCTCAATTAACATATCGTCTCAAAGCAGCATTACAAAAAATCATATTGTAAGCTTTAGGCTAATTTTGAGAAGTTTAAGGGCTAGGCAATATCACGAAATATGTTGCTGATAAATTACTGTTTGAGATTTAGCCTAGATAGCCTACTCTTATATTTATTCATTTACCCTGCAGATAAGTCAGTGCCACTTTTTAGTGAGCAATGATCATGACGGCATGAAATTACTGGCATATAGGCTATCAATGGAGAGATAATTTCTATAGGCTAATATAGGCTAGACAATATTTTTCCGCACGTCATGCAGGGCTCCGGAATTTCAAATCATTCGTAAATGCTTCTTCGTTTTTCCATTAGGATCAGTGAATAAACACAAACTCGGGATTTTACACAAATGATGATAATTCACTGTATTTCAGTAAAACATCGGATAAATCCGAAAGTGTGTTTTATTTTATTTTAAAGCAAAACCATAGTGACAAATAAGACAATAATAGGCTAGCCTACCAAATAGTATGCTATACAAGCCCAGATCGATATAATAAATCTGTTTTAGTAAATACATATTTATTCATTTATTTTCACATTTCAGCACTACACGGTTTTTATTGTAATTGATAATTCAATAATAATAATTCTATTGTAGCCAACGCACAAAACCCAATGGCCTGATGGCACGTACAGATAGTCGAAGTAGCCTGACACTTAGGCCTATAGAAAACATGAATCTTTAAAACTATAAGGGATTTACAGAACCAACAGGCACTCATTTTATTAACAAAGAAACATGAGTTTGCCATTAAACATTTTATTTGCACTTTGTAGCCTACCAAATAATGCACGCATTGGACAACATCTCGTTAAAAAAATGACAACAAAAAACGGTAGTGCTTTAAAAATTAAAATCAGCTGCTTTTACATTCTTACAGTGAATTATCATCCTTTGCATAAAATTCCGAGTTTGTAAAACATCTCCTTGAAGTAGGCCTGCGTTCGTTTTTAAACAATAACTTCATTCATTCTTAAGTACAAAACATTAGCCAATAGATCTTAACTAAAATTACCATGGTAAACCGACAAGAATCAAGATAGACATATATCCTACGATTAAAGTTAGCATTTAATATTTCTTTAATACGGCCAAATCATTCATAAAATCGTACTTAAAGGAATGCGCATGCTCAGACCTGAATCGTCTACACCAATAAGATTGCGGTATTATAAACCAAATAAATTGGGTTTGTCGACACGTGTCGCCCCGCCTAAAAGTGTCTCCCTGCCCCATCGTCCAGACTGCACTCTGGGGTACTACGGAGTCCGGACAGACAGGTGTGCCCAAGAGTGCGCTCGATATGGCACGAGACAGACCGAGTGTGAGCACAATATAGTTTGTTTATAAATAAATTACCCATTTCAGCGTTAGGATAGGCATCATCTGCAACGTTTTAATTAGTTTACATGGTTATAAAATAGGCTACATTTCCAAAATAACCTGCAGGGAACGTTGCCAAGTTAAGAGAAACAACAGACACAGTAGCTCACAGTTAGAATTACATTATAGCCTATTATTATTATTTTTAATAGATCTGAAATATAGGATAATTCAATATAAAAAATATATTTAATCCAAAATTGGTCCCAATGGTTGTGCTAAATCTAAAACTATTCCTCTGAAAGTTCTGGACGCAGGCATAGGTGCTGGTGACACAGGTCCCTCTTTTTTTTTACAGTCCAGAAGTTTCAGAGGAAGAGTGTTAGATTTAGCACAACCATTGGGACCAATTTTGGATTGAATATATTTTAGATTTAAAAAATAATAAAATAAATAATAATGCAATTCTTACCCAGAGCTACTGTAGGCCTATCTGCTGTTTCTCAGTGCTAAACAACTTTGGTCCGCCTGCATAAACGAATAGGCCTGCTGGTCTTACAAGTTATTCATCAAATTACTGTTCATAACTTTTTTTTAAGTCAGTTGCCTATAAAAACAAGATAGATAGAGATATAGATAGATAGATAGATAGATAGATAGATAGATAGATAGATAGATAGATATGGTTGGTAGTGTACATTGTAATCAACCAGAATCGGTTTAACATGTGATGTGATAATGAAATGTCATGCATAGGCTATATGAAATCAAAAGATTGTAATATAACTACAAATATAAAATTGACACTAAACTTAAAACATACTTGGAGCAGCATTGAGGAAAACATATGCAAACGAAATTTATTATGGATTATTAGCTATTATGTATTACATTCTTAGCTGAAAAACCCTTAAAATTCAATTTCGTGACGCATTCACACACAGTACCAGTAGCCTATTATTTTCTTTCCCGTGTCACATTGGTCACACTTTATATCCACACTCCAGTCCAGCAGGTGGCAGTAAAGCACCTCTAAGCTAGTTTGTCAACCACCAAAAAGAAAAATCACCAATGAAGAAGAAAAATAACAAATTTAAATTATCCTCCAGGAGTAAGCGAAGATGAGTTCAATGGCCAGGTAAAATAATGCATTCAACCATGATATGATTATAAAATGTTCCTTCTTAATAATGTTGGTGGGTCATTACTGGTTTTCGGTGACTTTTTGCCATTAATAATGCTTAGTAGCATGGAACCCCAATTTTAAAATACATTTTTGTATAACGTTATTCATTATAGAGTGATGTAAAACATAAAAAAAAAATATAGTCAACTCAGGTAAATAAATGTAACCATTTATTAAAAAAAATTTTTTTTTAAAAATGGAAGATCCAAAATGTCCATCCTCTAAAGGCCTATTAAAAATGCCTAAAAGGTAGGCCTGTTTTAAAAAAAAAATTTATAACTATTTTTATTATACAGACAAAAAAAAGTAGAAATTGAATAATTAAAGACACAAATATTAAAAAGAAAACATTGTTTGCACGTTTTTCTATATACACATTCCTTTCCCACATCTGAATGAGGAAAGGGAAGGGAAACACAACAACAGAGTAACACTGTAAGTAACAAAGAAGGTTTATCAAGTAAAAATGTGAAAGATAAAATTGATGAAAATAAAATTTAATTTTCAAAAAAAAAGGAAAGGATAGTCAAAAACAGGGCCAGTGGAATTGAGGAACAATCTGAAAACCTCGATTATAACTGTTAAAATTAAATTAATTAAATTATGAAAAAAAATTACCCAACAATGTGGGGAAAACTTAGGAAGAAATCACATATAGTAGTAAGTGTTTTATGTATCATCAACCGAATCACATGAATGACCCTGTTAGACTAAGCAGATTTTTTTTTTTTTTAAAAATATATAGCTTTCAGGATAATCAACAGAGCTATCGTCTGCTACAGTTTATTCATTCTCAATCACAACGACTTTGTCAGCAATTTGAAACGCACCCGAATCAAATGGATTTGGATTTTCTCTACACTCGTTATGAGAATCTGCTTTCTATTCTTGTGAGATGTGTCCGGAATGGTGTTTTTTGTGAAATTGACGACATACTACACAGCATGCAAAGGGTATTGTACTTGTTGGAAGCCCAGTCAACTCAGTCAACGCATGGATTTAGGCCTGCCAGGATAAGGACTGGAGACAGAGGACGCCCATACTGGGACATTTCCCCTGAGCAATTGGAATACCTTTTGGAATTTAATTTCACTGTAAAGGAAATTGCACGCTTATTCTGTGTCAGTTACAGAACAATAAGAAGAATGTCTGAATATGGATTGTCAGTACGAATGTATTACACTGCAATAACAGATGAGGAACTTAGACAAGTTGTATCTAACTTCATCACAGAATGTCCTGACTCCGGAATAAAGCGAGTCAGTGGATTCCTTAACAGCGTTGGACTAAGGTGAGTCTTTATGCAATGCACACAATGATTGTATGGGTCGACGATTGAATATTTGTAATGGACCACTGGTCGCACCACAGGATCAGCCCCATATAAAGATAGACACCAGCGAAGCCTTTTCACTTTTGCGTGTTAACTGCAAGCATAAAATGGGACAATGTTACAATCATCTGTTCTGGATCCACAATCTCTCTTCAGAGAGCTTCTAATTTGCTTCACTTTTCTCCGTTGAAAACTATGGGGTCGCTGTGTCCATTTCTTATAGACCAATTTTCAGTTAGTAAACATGTTGACGTTTTTTTGTGGGCGGAGCTTAGTGGCAGAACGATCCCTTTGGCCGCTTTACTAACGTTAGTTTGCAAGTTTTGTTAGCGTGTTTTTTAATAATGACTGGAGAAAATCCGATTTTATCTTAACACAACAATAACACAACAAGATGACATTTAATAACAATAATAATAATTTAAGCTCCTTATTATGTAGCCGAATCTGTGCTGGTTTGTATTAGCCGCCTCCAGTTTTCCGTTCGTTTTGCCACCAGCTAACGCTGTGACATAACTGTGACGTAGACTCGAAATTGGTCTATAGGCCTACTGTCTATGGACTAGCTAGATGATTTCTTCAACGATGCATTGTACTCCGTACTAGTTAAGCAGTGAGTTACGTCGTTGTTCGGGAAACGAACCCCTGATTGGTTTTAGGTCTATCCAATTGCAGGCATTTGAGCAACGTCCGTTAGGTGACGCCCCTTTGGAAATGAGTTATTAATGAAGCTTCGCCAGACCATTACTCAGTTACTACTTTTAACCAGGCTATCTTGGATTAGGTGGTCTTGACTACAAGATTAGTTTAGCTTGGATCAAAATATAGCTAGTAGTTTTGTTTATTGTAGTGCAATGGGAAGTTGTTTTAAGTCTAAAATGTATATTTTTCCAAGGGTGCAGAGGTCCAGAGTAATGGAAACTTTACGGACTGTAGATCCTGTGGGCACTGTATGTCGTGGACTTGGAATCAACATAATTCAGAGAAGAGTATACTCTGTTCCTGCACCCATGGCTTTATGGCATATAGATGGAAACCACAAGTTGATTCGGTAAGTGGTTTCTATAATTTATGTCGGCTAAAGTCAGTGCTTTCGATGTAGACATAAACAGATTGGTATGCTGTCAAATCTATTTTACACACTACAACATGATAGCCTACTTAAAGGGGTCATATAATGGTACATGCACTTTTACAAGTTGATTGTACTGAAATGTATGTTGACAGTGCCTGTACACAACCATCATAAAATGATAAAAATCCATCCAGTGTTTTTTTTTAAATCTTCTTATATGTTTGACACTCTCTGAAATCAAGCCGTTCGATTTTGTGACGTCACTAAATCGACGCCCCTCCCACGATTGTGATTGACAGCACTGTGTTTCAACACAGATCCCCTCACTCGTGAGCTGTGAAGTCTGACTGTCATCATAGTGCATTGATATGCTGGAGAAGAATGGCGTCGTCTAAGCGATTGTTCTTGGGTGTAGCCTAATAAGGAACACAGCAGGCATTTTATTGATGTTTTTGATGGAATATTCCCAAAGCATTGACGCGGGGGTTCCCTCGCGGGGATTCCCCACGATCAACACATTTCACACCAGACTGAGTTACAAAGGAGGGCCAGTAAAGCTTGTTTTGCTAAGAAGCTGCTCCTGAAAATAGGATCCGTACCAACTATTCGTGTTCCTGCTGCACCTCCAGAAGAACTGAAGTGAGTGTAACGTTTTATTAACAGTTATATTAATATTTATTAATCTTTGCGTATCGCTTGCTGCACGCTTCACGATGAATGCGGCTGTTTACACTCAAGGGTACATTACGCCATGTTTTCTATGTACGACGATCTCAATATAATTCATAATCCCTTATAATGAACAATGCGTTAGGTTATTGTGTTAGAAACGGTGTATGCACAGAACAGAGGGGCGGGGTGAGCAAAGCTCATTATCATTTAAAGACACATGCACTGAAACGGCGTGCTGAAAACAGAGCTGTTTTTGACCAGGTAAAATGAGTGTTTTCTTACAATACTAATGAGAATTTTTTATTAAAGGAGTACTATATTACAAACTTTTAATTTAGACCCTAAAGAATCATATTAGCTTGTACGAAAATGGCATTATATGACCCCTAATATCCAGCTTCACATTTAGGCTAAAAACAAGTAATGATGGGATACAAGAAGTAATTTTCAGTCTTTGAAATAATTTAATTATTAAAGATTGACATTATTATTATGTGCAAGCAAAACACACCATCTCTGGTAGTAACAACTGATGTCACTTCTGTGTCACCTGACTCCCTGCAAAGATGGATTTTGATTTAATTATTTAATTTGACTGGTAACAGTGGTACTGTGTTATTATTCTAATATAATTTAATTGAAATATTAGAATTTGACATAAAAAGGTGATGCATACCTCTAATTAAGTTTAGAAAAAAATTCCATATATATAGGTGAAAATGCCCCTGGAAATCAATTTAAGGTGGCAAATATTGCCACTTAATAAAAATGTTAATTTCTGTCACTGCTGTGAACTGACCACTGCATAGAATATGAAAAATATGAATATATTTGTGAGTGTGCTGTCAACAACAGGCCTAAACCAGCCAGGGTACCAGTAGGCTACAAAAACACAATCAGTAAAATATCATCTAATTATTATAAACAAAACTTTGAAAATATCATGATATATTTTGGTCAATATTGCGCACCCCTAATGTACGGTATTAATTTTGATTTCTTCAGGTATAAAAAATGTCTTAAAAAGCATGGAATTTTACTTTAAAAAAATGTGCAGCTATCCTGAAAGACATGTTATTAGGCCTATATCGTTTTAGTGATATTATTATTATTAATTTATAATTGTAGGCACATTGGTTTTAGTGTTATTAGTGTCATTAAATGTTTTGTTAATGTGCTATGCTGACGAGCAACGATGCAAACAACAACCGTATAGGAATGTGTTTGTTATAACAAGCACTCTTGACAATTTGTGAGTAAATTCCCTTACAATTAAATTTTGATGGGGGGTGTGTAGGCTGCATTTTCTTTGAGGAGTCTAATCTTTATATGCTCGGTCGGTAGAGGTCGAGGAAGGCAAATTAATTGTAGATCCTAGTATTAATTTAATAATACTAGCATTATAATAATTATAATAGTTGTAGCGAACCCTGCTGTAATGATGGTCAAAACTTTATTGATGTTTTATGAAGTCACCATAAGAGCTGAACAAAGCACAAGAAGTGCACATTAACAGCAGCTCATTCCCTCTCTCCGTTGTATCTGCTTACACAAACTACACAAAACACTCATTACAACTAACAGTAAACAAATATATACAAGACTGATGCCTTTTCGGTGGGTGCTTAAACATGCAAACTTTATATCTATTTAAAAAAAATCTCCCTTTCATTTCATGTTTCGCTCACTGTGAAACCCATCAAATTAAGAGTCCCTCCTCAATAAGACAGATAAGAAGATTAATCACTATAAAGTCTGTTACAATAATAATAATTTTATACATTAATGCGAAAACGAGCCAATTATCCAGATAAAGTCTTTGGTCATACACTGAACCATTGGGTGAAGCAGTAATAGTCGTTTTATTATGAATAAAACACAGCTGTTCAGAATCAGAATCACTTTATTGTCACTTCACTAACAGTACATGTGCCGTAGTGAGTGAAATTATTAAGAGTGTTGTCCAGACAGCGCAGAATACAATTTAACATAGAAGACAGTATACAGTTACAATTTTGCAATTTACAATTTTTACAATGTATAGATACAATATAGAGTATATGCTTAACATACGTACTTAAAGGGATACTTCTGGACCTACTCATAAGTGTCTTTTTTTTTTGTAGATGGAGAATTGTGATCCATGGGGGGATAGATGGGTACAGTAGGAAAATCATGTACCTGCATGCAAGTGACAACAATAGAGCCTTGACTGTTCTTTCTTCATTTGTTGGTGCTGTGCAACTCTTTGGGGTACCTGAAAGAGTGCGTAGTGATAAAGGTGGAGAGAATGTTGAGGTGGCACGCTTTATGCTTGAGCATCCAGATAGAGGATCAGGTATTTCTTGAATAGTGTAATTTTAGCAGTTTTAACACTTGTTTTTTTCTCTAAATACATACTGTATGTAGAATCATGATAAAACACAGCAATATTTCATAATTGCTTCTTTTTTTTCTTCTCTTGTTTAGAAAGATTCATCACTGGACGCAGCGTGCATAATCAACGTATTGAGAGACTTTGGAGAGATGTTTGGTGCGCAGTGACAGTCAACTATCACTCTGCACTCCAACATCTCTCCAGCACCGGTGCTCTCAATCCTGATAATGAACTTGATATAATTTGCCTTCATTATGTGATGCTTCCACGAATAAATATGCATCTCCAGCTCTTCAAGCAAGCATGGGATCGGCATCCAATATCCACAGAGCATGGGAGGTCACCACAGCAATTATGGATTGAAGGGCAGTTACGGAACAGCAACCAAATTTGTGATCCACTGTCTGAGCAGGTATGTTAATGAAGCTATTTTAAAATGTAAAAAAAACAACAACAATAGTCCTGTAATATAACACACAACCTCTAGCAGAATGTTACTGTAAAATTACCATGGGCTGCCTCCGACTGATTTTTTTTTTCTAGTCGACTATAGTTGTTCATTTAAGCCATTCGTGGACAAATCTCCCCTTTATATTAATTGAATTACGTAAATAGGCTATAGCCTACAGTATAATAAGCATTAGCATTATGACCGCACGCATAAAGCTTGCCACAAAGAACCGGTTAAAGTAATGATTATGAATGTGTCTAAATTAGCAAGGAGACATTTAATTGTTTAGTAATAAACTGGTGTTTTCTGTGTCGCTGCACAGATGAAGTTGACGATTCGGACTCGCCATGAGAGAAATGCACATTTCATATGGATTACATAATCAGAGAGTAGCCTATTTATTTTGGTTTTGAATATTTTCATTTAAAAGTTGACATTTCAAGCTTTCTGTAATATATAGCCTATATTTCTCAAATCTGTGAGGCACAAGCTGAGTTTCTTTGTTCTACTGAACACAAAGGAAGATATTTGGAAGAATGTTTGTAATCAACAGATCTCGGTCCCCATTGACTTCCATAGTAGGAAAAAAATATACTATGGTAGTCAATGGGGACGAGATCTGTTAGGTTACAAACATTCTTCCAAATATCTTCCTTTGTGTTCAGCAGAACAAAGAAACTCATACAGGTTTAAAACAACTTGAGGGTGAGTAAATGATGACAGAATTTTCATTTTTGGGTGAACTATCCCTTTAAGTTATACCTTAAGAGTAGGGGTGTGACGAGACGCTTACTCCACGAGACGAGACGAGACACGAGATTGGGTTCACGAGAACGAGACAAGACGAGATTTTTACACAATTTTTAAGAAATCCTCAATGATGAAATGTATGAATGGAAAATAGTATTTTATTCAACTGAAAATCACAAAATGCAAAACAATTTAGGTGCATTTTGAAATCAACTTGTAATGAATGTTATTTTACTTCTATTTTAATGAATTCTATGCAGTAAAGGACATGCAAACACTGCAAAATGTTTTGCTATAAACTCTACCGTCTGGCTTCTCCCCTGTACGATTTCATATGAGAAATCTAACTCCTTTCCACAAATCGAACATAAAAAAAAAATAAAACAGTATAAATAAAATAAATATAAATAACTGAAATAACACTTTAAATGCAAACAGTAAGTGTGTATCCATAATCAAAGTAGGCTACTGCTCTCTCAAAACTACAAGTTCAAACAGAAAAAAACATTTTCTTCAAGCATGAAAAAGAGATAAATTAACTACACAGAACAGACTAAGATTATGGTCATGTTCTTTTTTCAAGAATATAAGCATGTCGATTTCTGGCAGCAGTTGAGACCTTTGGGCAGTAACTAGGGCTGCACGATATGAGGACAAGCTGCGATGTGCGATAACATTGTTTAATATTGCGATGTCTATATGACTTGTGATATGTGAATGTTAGCTATACTGTTCCCATGTCTTAGTGCTTTAATAGGTTCTTTGCGCGATAGGTCAAATGTTTATTACCTGCCTGGTTCAGATTACACTATTTTAGCGCGATTTTGGCACGATCCGTTTCGTGGAGATCCGTAAAGGACAACGGGCGTCGGGACGCAAGATTCGATCGTTTCATTTCGTATAGTGTGTCATAGTGGGCGACAACCTACGCGTCTGCGATGCTTCAGGACATCACGACAGAAAGACTACACTGTAAAAAAAATTCTAACCCTCCCAAATCAAAAATTTCAAGTGACCGATAACATCTAAATTTTTCAATTGGCCCAAGTGAAATTCTTGTTGCAATAGTCTGTTAACATTGGCTCAATGAGAAATAATACGTCAGACTAATTGAAAAATTTAGATGTTATCGGTCACTTGAAATTTTTGACTTGGGGATGTAATTTTTTTTTACAGTGTAGCATGTTTAATTTTAACGGTCCTCCACGACGGGTTGAGTGTGAGCGAGAGTGAGTGTGCGCGAGTGAGTGAGAGTGCGAGCAACAGTGAGTGTGCGTGAGCGTGTGTGTGTGTGTGCGCGCGAGTGAGTGAGTGAGCGAGGGACAGTGAGTGTGTGTGTGCGCGCGGAGTGTGTGTGTGATTGGCCCGGCACACAAATGATTTAAAAGTGGCAGGGGCATCTTCAATACTAATTTCACCCTCACGCTCCATCACGCTGACATCACAACAACTCACGAGACAATAGGCTTGTTTGAGATGCGCCTTGCCTCGCCTGAAATGTATGCGAGAGTAGGCGGCTGCAGTGAGAGGAGGAGTGAAAAAAGCGCAGGCAAGCCGGACAGTTCTCTCTTCTCGTAGTGGATCTGACACCTGTGAGATCAAATGGATATCGCGGGATTCACGCTCGTGCACAGTGTTGCTAATAAACTGGATGTAATTCAAGTTCTGTTGCTTTTATATGAAAATAAATAAAATGAACAAGACACCCAAAGTACTTGTTATTTAATTCCATTCCAAATACATGTTTATCAATATTTTTTTTATTTAATACAGACATATGTGTTTTTTATTTTTTTTATTTTTTTTTTAATAAAAATTAAATTGCATAACCCAAAGAGATCGCACTGTCAGATAGTTTGGGAATATTCACACATAACATATACACATAAAACATGATATTAGAGTTTTAAAATCAAACATTTTAAAAGAGAACAATAGCCTACATCACAGTTCTTTAAACCAATGAGCATTAAGCTGTGTCGTCAGCAAGTCGTTTCCCATCATGCTTTTGATCAGCGCAGTCGGTGGAGAGCAACTGCGCTCGACTGCAGAATCCGACACGTCTGCCTTGCGATCGCGAGAGATTTTTGACATACGTCAGCATGACATCAGAGCAAGGCGGACCGCAGTCGGACACATTTCTAACCGGCATGCATCTCGCGCTGATCACCGGTGATCGGTTCTGCGCAGATTTTGCTCATCTCAAACAAGCCTAAAGTTTCACCTCGACGAGAAATCTCGTCGCGTTTTAATCTCGCGAGATCTCTTAACACGAGATCTCGTCACACCCCTACTTAAGGTGTGTTCGACATCGGCTGCGGCTGGATGCAACCGATCGGCGAGAGTAGCCGCGTGCAGGCGGGGAGGAGCTGCAAACGGAGACGTGAAGTCGGACACTTTCTCCCAGCGAGCAAAAAGTCGTCTAGAAGACGTCTAAAAGACGTCATTCTTAGACATCCAGAAGACGTCCTCACAGGAGCCAGAATGAAAGTTTTTTTGACGTCTTTTCTGGACATTGTATAGACGTAAATTAAAGACGTGCTAAAGACGTCATTCTTAGACATCCAGAAGACGTCCTCACAGGAGCCAGAATGAAAGTTTTTTTGACGTCTTTTCTGGACATTGTATAGACGTAAATTAAAGACGTGCTAAAGACGTCATTCTTAGACATCCAGAAGACGTCCTCACAGGAGCCAGAATGAAAGTTTTTTTACGTCTTTTCTGGACATTGTATAGACGTAAATTAAAGACGTGCTACAGACGTCATTCTTAGACATCTAGAAGACGTCCTCACAGGAGCCAGAATGAACGTTTTTTTGACGTCTTTTCTGGACATTGTATAGACGTAAATTAAAGACGTGCTACAGACGTCATTCTTAGACATCTAGAAGACGTCCTCACAGGAGCCAGAATGAAAGTTTTTTTTACGTCTTTTCTGGACATTGTATAGATGTAAATTAAAGACGTGCTAAAGACGTCATTCTTAGACATCCAGAAGACGTCCTCACAGGAGCCAGAATGAAAGTTTTTTTAACGTCTTTTCTGGACATTGTATAGACGTAAATTAAAGACGTGCTAAAGACGTCATTCTTAGACATCCAGAAGACGTCCTCACAGGAGCCAGAATGAAAGTTTTTTTAACGTCTTTTCTGGACATTGTATAGACGTAAATTAAAGAAGTGCTACAGACGTCATTCTTAGACATCCAGAAGACGTCCTCACAGGAGCCAGAATGAAAGTTTTTTTACGTCTTTTCTGGACATTGTATAGACGTAAATTAAAGACGTGCTACAGACGTCATTCTTAGACATCCAGAAGACGTCCTCACAGAAGCCAGAATGAAAGTTTTTTTTACGTCTTTTCTGGACATTGTATAGACGTCAATTAAAGACGTGCTAAAGACGTCATTCTTAGACATCCAGAAGACGTCCTCACAGGAGCCAGAATGAAAGTTTTTTTAACGTCTTTTCTGGACATTGTATAGACGTAAATTAAAGAAGTGCTACAGACGTCATTCTTAGACATCCAGAAGACGTCCTCACAGGAGCCAGAATGAAAGTTTTTTTACGTCTTTTCTGGACATTGTATAGACGTAAATTAAAGACGTGCTAAAGACGTCATTCTTAGACATCTAAAGGCAGCCAGAATAAAAGTTGTATTAGATGTGTTTTCTGTAGTAGAAATGTCAAAGACTGTTAAAGACCCATACTGACATGGAAATCCCGTATGTGCATTTTGCAAGGATCCAACTTTAAAAAATATTTACTTACAAATATTTACAAAACAGTGGCAGTGAGTGAGCTAGTTCTCACTGAGAAAAACCCAGTTACTCATTGTTAATGGTTGTCGTGTCATGAAACTGCAGACACACAGACCATAGACCTAAATAAGATTTTAAAGAATATTGATAATATTGAATATTCAATTGAATAACTGTGTAGTGTATATACTTGCATTTGTATATCTTAACAATATAACTGTAATAAACTGCTTACCATTTTCCTGTAAACCAAACTAATCACTCCAAGAAATCAACTATTTAAATCTCAAAATATATTTTTATTACCATTTTGTTCTGCTGGACCAATACTTAACAGCCGGAAGAGTAAAGTATAAATTAACACAATAAAACTTAAAAGCCAGAACAGTAAAGTTGTAAATTAACACAATTTCCCTTTAAATAATCTATAAAATGTTGTTAAAACAATATAACATAACAATTAACAAAATATGGCTGCTATAAGGTTCACAAGCTTCATTTATAGCAGCAAGCAGTTTCAGATGATCGGCTACAGACTTTATTTGGGCCTCTGTTGCAGCTGGGTCCCATTTCATGACAGCAGCTACAATCAAAGCAAAAAAAATCCACATGTTAAATAAATAAATACAAATGCCACTGTTGTGGTTTAGCTTACAGCAGAGATACATAGTTGAAAATTTGAGTACTCGAATCAATTAAATGAAATAAATCACAAATCAAGTAAAATTACATCAAGCCTGATATAAGGCATTCCACACACACACACACACACACACACACACACACACACACACACACATAGGGGCCATTTACAACTTCATGCGATTTTTGTGATCGGATAGCTATATGATCTTGAAAAGACCAGGTGTAAATGCCCTCCGAAACGCATTCGTGACGCATTTGAATCTGATTGCTCAAACCACTTCAGGAGGTGGTCTGGGCCGCATTCCTGAAGAAACTGGACAGGTGTAAATGCATCTGGTTGTTGAAACCACATATGTAAATTTTACTCCTCCCAAAAACACTCTAAAATAAAGGTGTGAGAGCGTGTTATAGGCTATATGTCATGTTATAGCTAGTTATGACGACGCTACTGCCACATCGCCGCTGACCATCTAACGTTATTCATCAAGCCAATGTGCAAACTATTGCAAATCAAAGTGAAAGTAAGTCCCCGATGCTTAACACACAGTTATCAATATCATCATTAAAAGTAAAGAAACGAAATGATCTTACCAGGGCTGTTGCGCTCTCTCCTTTTGCGGTCTTTGATTTAGAAATTTTAACGGATGATCAATAAAATGCAGCTCATATCTGTTGCTTTCGGTGACGTGAACGCCATTATATTTGCATAGCAAGGGAATCGAAGATCGGATTTATATCCGGTTTGCAAAAACATATTTATGTGACCAGGTGTAAATGGAAATGTTGTGATAAAACAGATAGCTATCCGATCTGAGAAAACGCATCAAGTGGCCAGGTTTAAACAGCCCCATACACACACACACACACACACACATATTAGGGGTGTAAGTTAACGGTTCACAAAATTCATGGTTCGGTTCAATACGATACACTTGTGTCACGGTACGTTTTCGATACAGGAAAAAGAAAGAAATGCCAGAGAAATTTCCTTGATTTAATATTTTTAACTTTTTTTTTTTGTATTAAACCTAACATCATAAAGTATGATGTTTTTTTTACTTTGAGGAATGATGAAGCTATAATAATGAATAATATGACTCTTAGAAGCATGTAAAACAGCTCCTTGAAAAAAATGAAATGTAATATTGTAGTTATAAACAAAGGTTTATTTTAGTTCAGATTAACATTTGAGGGCAGTAATTTTATTTATGTCAAAAAAATAAAACCGACGTAATGTAACTTGAAAGCATTATAGCCTACTATTCCTGCCAAACTTCCATGGTTACAGTTAGTGTTACTACAGTAAATCCATGGTGAATGTTGCTGATATGTGGACACTGGATTGTTCATTCATGGCACAATGTTTCCACGTCAGCGCTGTTTGATCCGTTATTAACAGAGAAATATGAATGCTTCTCACTAGATCTCGCAGCGATGTTATTACTTCAGTGGGGATCTCTTAGAGCCCTGTACTGATAAACTGATAAACAGCCCGTGAAGCACATAATAACAGGACCTGCTTTCTGGTCAGTTAGCCTACAGTACCTGCTTTTTTTGTGGAAACCAAATCTTTTGATTGTGAGAGAGCCATGTGTTAAAAGTCAGATGGCACTTAAGCTACTTTATGATTTGCCCTATGTCTGAACAAAAGAAATAAAAGTTAACTATCTATACCATATTGAATTGCATAGCATCATATTTTTGCAATGCGTTGAATCGAAATGGAATCGCACCGGATCGTAATAATAGTGAATCGTATTGCATTGCATTGGTAGCTGGCAGCTGCTTATCTGTATCATTAATGTATTGTATCGTTGGCTATGCATCGAGATGCGTATCGTATCGGCCTCAGTTATGGAGATGCACATCCCTAATACCTACATAGGAAAAGTAACTACATTTACATACTGTGAATCGTTTTTTTATTTATCGAGAATCGTTTTTGCATCGAAAATCGCAATTGTATCGAATTATGACATTTTCTTAATCTTACACCCCTAATATAAACACATACATATAGTACTTTGGAGACCAATTGTGCTGAAATAACATTGAGACAAAGGAGGTAGAGGACGAATACTCACTTCTCTTGGTAGCTGTTCTGATGAATGACGGATCCTGGCCACAGAAAGATAAAAGAGAGAGGTAAAAGGGGGGAATTAATTAGCATGGGTCACATTTCATTCATTTTGTCTGGTATCTAAAACTTATGTCTGATAGAAAAATGTGCATCACCAAAAGAAGGAACATGTAGATTAACACAGTGGATCTGTCCAAACGGTAATCGTTTTAACAACGTTGTCATCTGTACAAAGAAAAAACTCTTCCGTTTTTAGTACATTGTTAATGTGTAAAAGTTCCTTAAGTTTGTGTGTTCTTGACGTCTTTTCTTTTAACCCTGCAGGTAGGGTTAACGCATCTATTAATAAAAGTTTTACCTATGGAACTTTGATATGATGAAAATGTGTGTAATAAAGCAAACCCAAACAAACAACTCAATTATTCTATGTTAAATGGAACTCTTCCACCATATCTAGTTTTAAAATGAATCACAGGAACTTGCCATCCTAGGTCACATTACCATAAATATAATATAAAATTACTATAAGATAAAATTACTTCAGTTAATTTACCATTGCATGCATGTCCCCCTTTGCTAACCCTTTTGTGGAAGGGCTCTTTGTGAAGGGATTTAGATGCTTGCTTGGAACACCCCTTTAATTGTACATTTATTAAATCACATGTAAGGTTTATAAATAATATTAGGTAAAGGAGAGCAAACTGATTCCCCCTTCATTTGATCTACCTTATGCCGACCGAAAGGTATATGATTTTCTTTCTTCGGATGAAAACACATATTTTAGAAAAAATAAACTAGACTTTTAAAAAATATTATCCATCTCTTGTGTTTGTGTGTCAAATAATGCAAGTGAATAGACACCAAAATGCTGAAGGTCGAAAAAGTCCAAGAGCATTGTAAAGCTCACATGATACGTGCAGAAAACATCTTGTGTGAACAACACAGCAAGCTGTGAGTAGGCTGTATGAAGTTTCTGGCGTATGCACTTGCATTATATTGGCTTACAATAATGGATAATTTTTCAAAAAATCTTTGTGGAAAGAAAGTCAGATATACATCTGGAATGCCACGAGAGAAGATAAAAAGAGATCATTTTTTAATTTCGGAGTGCATTGTGCCTTTAAAATTGACTGCGGATTTAGATACTGGGTAACACTTTATTTCGATAGTCCACTTTGGACATTCTACTAATTATAAGTAACTTTGCAACTACATGTCAACTATCTGTCATTAGAGTATTAGTAGACTGTCTGCTTAATATTTGCTAACACTCTGTTTTGTTGGTCCCCTAACAGACATTCTACTGACTATAAGTTACTCGGCAACTACAAGTCAACTTATTCTCCTAACCCGAATCCTAACATCTAAACTTAACCTACCAGTCTATTGACTGTCTACTACAGCCTACTAATACTATAATGAGAGTTAGTTGACATGTTAGTGAAAGTGGACTATCGAAATAAAGTGTAACCAGATACTGCAGTGGATACTTACTAGTGATGGACTTGTTTCTCTGTTGGTGCCTATTCTGCTCCGTAAGTCCAATGCTTGATCTAATTATTTTTTTTTTTTTTAAAGTGTGTTAATAGGATTATTGACCGGGTAACATAGGACCATTTTTTTAATGTTCCATAAGTGTTATATAAATCTGGAGAACCCTTACTAAAAATTAACAATGTTTTGTGACACTAACCAAATGGTAATAAATTATTGTAATGCGTAAAATAGGAAAGAGGCCGCACTATGCATAAACTTTTATTTGCAAAAACACGTTTCGCGAACGTGCCTTCATCAGTTTGCACGCGCCGAAACGCATTTTTGCAAATAAAAGTTTATGCATAGTGTGGCCTCTTTCCTATTTTACTTATTACAATTATCCAGGCCAGCACTATAAAAGTTTATTAATATATACAGTGAACCCTGCTCCTATACTCACTTAATAAATTATTGTAATCAATCCACCATAAAAACATGGTTTCTACACTATAATAAAAAACATGGTTAATTTAGCAAATGTCCTTAAAGGATTAGTTCACCTCAAAGTTGAAAATTGTGTCATCATTTACTCACCCTCAAGTTGTTTTAAACCTGTATGAATTTCTTTCTTCTGCTGAACACAAAGAAATTTATTTTGAAGAATGTCGGTAAATAGACAGACTTGGGTCCCATTGACTTCCATAGTAGGAAAAAAAAATACTATGGAAGTCAATGGGACCCAAGTTACAGACATTCTTCAAAATATCTTTCATTGTGTTCAGCAGAAGAAAGAAATTCATACAGGTTTGAAACAACTTGAGGGTGAGTAAATGATGACACAATTTTCAACTTTGAGGTGAACTAATAGAACAGCTCATCCAAAAAAAAAATATATAGAGTTATCTCATTATGTAGCTTACTCACCCTCATGTTGAAATTGTATGAGTTTCTTATGTAGAACCATAATTAAGATATCTTGAAAAATGCCTTTTATTTTTGTCATACAATGAATACAGTTGTTTTATTCCCAAAATTCTTGTGTTTCACAAAAGTAAGTTATACAGGTTTGAAAATACTTTCATTTTGAAAGACATTTATTTTTGGGTCAGCTAGGCCTGTAAACTCAAGAAGATAAAGCTTGTCTGGGGGGTTTGAACCAGTGCATTTGAGCAGAGTTTACATGTTCTGCCTCTATTTCACGTGTATTTTATGACAATACCAACCCAGTACTCACCGCATATGAACATCGTGTGGCAGCATCATATTCCCAAAATGCCTGGATCATGAAGGAAACACACACATACACATCAATATTAGTTATTGGTTTTACTTACTAACGGAGACATTTGCAAAAGCTTGCAAAATTGACTCACCAGCTCCAAAACATATTATTACGACTCGTTAATTTAACTGATCGGTTAGCCGATCAACGATTCAAAAGCCTAGTTTGCAGATTCTTAGAGTAAGACTGTGACAGTTCCTTTCTGTCTAAAGATAAGTTACAATATTCTCAGTTCACTCGTTGTAAAGCTCCCATGCTGAGTTTTATTTTTTATCATAAACTAATAAGTATAAGTTAGACAAGTCACACATGCTATCAGCAAATACATTGGAATAGCCTACCGCATGCACTAATAATATTGCTCTAATCGCGTTTAGATTCTCAATTTAATACAATATCTTGATGTAGCAGAATTTGTATAAGATAAAGTTTTACCTTCCGTAGATTGCAATATGTCCGTTGTTAAAATTCTTTGTCCATATTCCTTGTTTGTTCTTCATTTACATCCAGCAACACCAGCAACTCGCTCAAAATAAACATTTAGCAGTCCGATGTAAAATAATCCATGTTTTAAACGACGTAAAACCCACAGAATAGGCTAATATTGAAGATCCCGCGCAGCAGCAAAGCAAACACCGACTCACTCAACTGACGTTTATTCAAACTTGACTCGTAAAGGCGCGCTTAGTTGTCATTGGCTAGATTCCTGGATGACAGTCAGAATAAACAGAGAATAACCAATCATGCTCGAAACAGCTAGGAGAGACAGCCAATAGTGTGGCAACATTGCAATTACAGGAAAATATGAACATATATATATATATAATGTGCTATTTATTTGGTTGTATTTGTAGACTGGCTGTTATATTTAATCAATTGGTTAAATTGTTTTTTCATTGCAGTGCATGATTAAAAATTAAACATTAAATAAAAGATTAAAAATACTGTAAGAACTTACAGTAACTGACCATATATAATATTTATTTACCACTGTTCTGATAAAGCGGAATTTAATAGAGCAAACAGTATATTAAACAGAGCAAACACTGCATATATTCATATACAATTTGTATGTAGATCTATATGAAAATCTAATGAATTGGTATCATGGTGGTGACAGTTACATTCATGTGACCCATAATGACCCTGACCCTTTTACACTTTCACAAATTCTTGACCTTTCCTTTAGAAACACTCTTATGCCTAATAATGTCAACATCCTTTTTCACCCTGTGTGGCACTGGTACACAACCTGTTGGTTTAGAGTTAATCCTCTGTTCAACGCAACACTTTGGTAACATTGGCATACAAGTTACAACATAATACCCCGGGTTTCACACTTCACAGGCAAGACTTAAGCCTGTAGTCCCAGACTAAAATGCATGTTTGAGCTGTATTACCTGAAAGCAACTTGTACTGACATATCTTATGGCAGTGCCATTGTTTTGTCTCAAGATGCACGCCAGTAATGTTTTTTTTTTTTCTTAGGCACATTTTTAAAAGCTATAATTAAATACCCAAATTGAACTAAGGACAAATCCTGGCTTTATCTAAACCCTGTCTGTGAAACCGGGTCTGGGTTAGAAATTAAGGGTTAAGGATAACCCTAACCCTAACCTTAAGACTTGTCTACAGACTTTTATTTAACAGCATGGTGTTAACTGCAGTGGTTAGGCCTTTAGCATTGATAAAGGACAAAAATCTTCTCACTGTGACAGTCTGTTTAGTAAAGATTGTTTGTATGGATTGTCCCTAAACTAGAGCTATTGATGCATTCAAGACATACCTGTATCATAAAGATCGTATTTACAAATTGAACACACATGAACGCCGCCACAATGATGAAAATATGAGTAGGAAGCTTGGGATTTTCTTTAAGCCCGATCTTGAAGAGTTATGAGTGTGTCAGTGAGAAACATGTAATACCACAATACTTTGGTATTTAGCAGTTACATTGTCAGGCTTTTCTATTTACGATTAAGTAAGCTAATGCCTGCACAAAATATGACAGTATTATAGTATAACAATATAACATGTAATGATACATTTTACAGTGGCTTCATAAATTAATTTAAAACATAAAAAAAAACAAATAGTAAAACCTCATGAATACAAACTTCCCAGAAGGACTTAAAAGCGCCATGTGTGCATCATGAACCCTGTTGGTGTCTGACCAGCAAGATCAATTTAACAGTTAATGATAGAGTCCGTAAATTAACAGTCAGTTAATTAATTTACAGATATTGTTTGTCATTTTGTTCTGAACTAGTTCTGGCTGTCAGTCATTGACTGTTTCTGGATGTCAACGGACGTCCAGATTATAGTCAGTATGAACGTCTTTTCTGAACTAGTTCTGGCTGTCTGTGGACGTTTAGATTATGGCCAGATTTGACATCTTTATTCGCGTCATTTATGGACTGTTTCTGGATGTCAACGGACGTCCAGATTATAGTCAGTATGAACGTCTTTTCTGAACTAGTTCTGGCTGTCAGTGGACGTTTAGATTATGGCCGGATTGGACATCTTTATTCACGTCATTTATGGACTATTTCTGGATGTCAACGGACGTCCAGATTATAGTCAGTATGAACGTCTTTTCTGAACTAGTTCTGGCTGTCTGTGGACGTTTAGATTATGGCCAGATTTGACATCTTTATTCGCGTCATTTATGGACTATTTCTGGATGTCAACGGACGTCCAGATTATAGTCAGTATGAACGTCTTTTCTGAACTAGTTCTGGCTGTCAGTGGACGTTTAGATTATGGCCGGATTGGACATCTTTATTCGCGTCATTTATGGACTATTTCTGGATGTCAACGGACGTCCAGATTATAGTCAGTATGAACGTCTTTTCTGAACTAGTTCTGGCTGTCTGTGGACGTTTAGATTATGGCCAGATTTGACATCTTTATTCGCGTCATTTATGGACTGTTTCTGGATGTCAACGGACGTCCAGATTATAGTCAGTATGAACGTCTTTTCTGAACTAGTTCTGGCTGTCAGTGGACGTTTAGATTATGGCCGGATTGGACATCTTTATTCACGTCATTTATGGACTATTTCTGGATGTCAACGGACGTCCAGATTATAGTCAGTATGAACGTCTTTTCTGAACTAGTTCTGGCTGTCTGTGGACGTTTAGATTATGGCCAGATTTGACATCTTTATTCGCGTCATTTATGGACTATTTCTGGATGTCAACGGACGTCCAGATTATAGTCAGTATGAACGTCTTTTCTGAACTAGTTCTGGCTGTCAGTGGACGTTTAGATTATGGCCGGATTGGACATCTTTATTCGCGTCATTTATGGACTGTTTCTGGATGTCAACGGACGTCCAGATTATAGTCAGTATGAACGTCTTTTCTGAACTAGTTCTGGCTGTCAGTGGACGTTTAGATTATGGCCGGATTGGACATCTTTATTCACGTCATTTATGGACTATTTCTGGATGTCAACGGACGTCCAGATTATAGTCAGTATGAACGTCTTTTCTGAACTAGTTCTGGCTGTCTGTGGACGTTTAGATTATGGCCAGATTTGACATCTTTATTCGCGTCATTTATGGACTGTTTCTGGATGTCAACGGACGTCCAGATTATAGTCAGTATGAACGTCTTTTCTGAACTATTTCTGGCTGTCAGTGGACGTTTAGATTGTGGCCGGATTGGACATCTTTATTCATGTCATTTATAGACAATTTCTGGATGTCAACGGACGTCCAAATTATAGTCAGTATGAACGTCTTCTCTGAACTAGTTCTGGCTGTCAATGGATGTTTAGATTATGGCCGGATTGGACATCTTTATTCACGTCATTTATGGACTGTTTCTGGATGTCAACGGACGTCCAGATTATAGTCAGTATGAACGTCTTTTCTGAACTAGTTCTGGCTGTCAGTGGACGTTTAGATTGTGGCCGGATTGGACATCTTTATTCATGTCATTTATAGACAATTTCTGGATGTCAACGGACGTCCAGATTATAGTCAGTATGAACGTCTTCTCTGAACTAGTTCTGGCTGTCAATGGATGTTTAGATTATGGCCGGATTGGACATCTTTATTCACGTCATTTATGGACTGTTTCTGGATGTCAACGGACGTCCAGATTATAGTCAGTATGAACGTCTTTTCTGAACTAGTTCTGGCTGTCAGTGGACGTTTAGATTATGGCCGGATTGGACATAATTTCTCAGTGTCATTAATCAACTAATTCTGGCTGTCAATGGACGTTCAGATCATGGCCTGGACGGGCCGACTTGATTTCAACCTGTTTTGTACGTCCACAGACGTCGCTTGCTCAGTGGGCTGGTTCCCGTAGTGACTGCTCACGTGGTATTTGCATACTTTACCACAGCTGAAGTGAAATAAATGCAATATTTGACAAATAATACACAGATTTTTCAGATACATTTTTATTCAATACTTTATTTAGGCTACTGCTTCATACAGCGTCTGTTTGAACAAGAATAAAGTTCAACATAAGCTGTTATAAATGAAGTGGAGTCTACGTTTTTTAATCTGTTTTATTTGATAAACATGACACAATATAACATGACAACGACATGAAAAGAGTGTTTACTGTTATAATAAACTGATTTGAGTGCTTTAGAAGAACTAAAGGTGTTCGAATAAACACGAAACACACGTGATCGTTGTCATGCAGTGAATCCGGCCAATCGTGGAACAGCTGTGTCGTCATCAGCCCACGTGCAGCCCAGTGCAGCCGCTCTTGAGAAGCTGCGCTGGCTGAGTTCTCCGGCTACTCTCGAATCGCTCTCGCGGTACTTTGATGACACATGTCACAGTCACGTGGCGTCGGCGCTGCATCAAGTCGGACAAAATTTCTAACCGGCATGCACTGCTTCAAGTCAGCCGCCGATCGGTCTGCGCAGAGCTGCATGAAGTCGAACAAGCCTTCTGTCTTTGTAGCGCGCTAAGAGACAATAGGTGTGTTCGACATCGGCTGCGGCTGGATGCACCCGATCGGCGAGAGTAGCCGCGTGCAGGCGGGGAGGAGCTGCAAACGGAGACGTGAAGTCGGACACTTTCTGGTTCCCGTAGGGACCGCTCACGTGGTGTTTGCATACTTTACCACAGCTGCAGTGAAATAAATGCAATATTTGCCAAATAATGCACAGATGTTTCAGAGACATTTTGATTCAATACTTTATGTAGCCTACTGCTTCATCCAGTGTCTGTTTGAACAAGAATAAAGTTCAACATAAGCTACTATCAATGAAGTGGAGTCTACGTTTTCTTAAGCAGTTTTAATTTGATAAACATGACACAATATAACATGACAACGACATGAAAAGAGTGTTCACTGTTATAATAAACTGATTTGAGAGCTTTAGAGGAACTAAAGGTTTTCGAATAAACACGAAACACACGTGATCGTTGTCATGCAGTGAATCCGGCCAATCGTGGAACAGCAGTGTCGTCATCAGAGCTCCTGCAGCCCAGTGCAGCCGCTCCTGAGAAGCTGCGCTGGCTGAGTTCTCCGGCTACTCTCGAATTGCACTCGCGGTACTTTGATGGCATACGTCACAGTCACGTGGCGTCGGCGCTGTATCAAGTCGGACAAAATTTCTAACCGGCATGCACTGCTTTAAGTCAGCCGCCGATCGGTCTGCGCAGAGCTGCATGAAGTCGAACAAGCCTATTGGGTGCTTCTCAATATCCCTCCTCGTCTCCTCTCTCCTCCGTCCTCCATCCTATGACCCGGAAACCGATCGAGCTCAGCCATCTTGAAGGACATCTCAATTCTCTAATTGCACCGCGAGGAGTCAAGGATCGAGGAGTGAGGAGGCTTCCAGAGGAGTCATGAGCGAGGATACACAGGTGCATCCTATGCGGAAGAGTTTTATCGACTAAAACGTGACGCACGTCTAAATTCTCCTCCCCCTTCACATCGGTCACAATAATTTTGATTTATACTTTACTTTTGCAGTTTATATAAACCACACACCTCACATATTTCAACAGGGTATCTTTCTTTATTATTATTTATTATAAATTTCTTAAATAAACAAATTTCAACAACATGAGGGCAGATCCTCTGAGCGCTGCTGATGACGCAATGAAGTGACGCTCGAGTGATCAAGTATTCCAATGTGTAAAAAAAGCTTTCATTCGATCCCTCCGTCCTCGCGTCTTTTCCTTGCAGCCTTCCCTCGCATCCTACATGGGGCGGAGCTGAGACGCGAGGAAAGGAAGCGAGGAGAGGAAACGAGGATGCACAAATAAGAATTGAGAAGCACCCACAGTTATCGCGTATGATGCGTAATGGAGATTCCAAAGCGCTCTTCTTTGGTCAGAACCATGGAGAGCGATCGCGGATAGGTCTGTCCTATGCACCGAAACTTTTAACAGTGCAACAAAATATTTAAAGAGCATCAAGCTATTAAAATGTATATTATGTATACGCACAGATAATATAACATAGGCTATATTAGTCAATACTTTTTAATATGTTAAGCAGTGATTGGATCATGTTTTTTATTTTTTATTTAACGTTTTTAATTTAAGGCCCACACACAATTGGTCTGGCTTATCCAAAACTGGAATCCTGGCACCGTGCCTGGTTGGTCGTGCCAGTTTTGTGGCTATCAAATGTGTAAATAGCATCGCAAGAAGTACACATGACAAAGCCAGCACTTTGGCCATCATCTTTCATTATTTCGGCAAATATCTCCCACACTCCCACAGCTTACACTCCCCAGTCTTGACCTTTTCTCTTGCCGCCTCCATACCTGCAGACTGAGCTCGTGCGTCATCGTACTTCTTGCCAGTTATTCAGCCAATAAAGTGTCGGCCGATGTATTTCATAGAAAATTGTGTCTAGTACTATATAAATTACAATGGTTTAATTGGCATCTTTATTTCAAACGACCCGACCGACCGCGACCCGAATATCATTAAAAATATTTTTGACTCGTAACCGTGACTCGTGAACACAAAGGATCAACCCGCGCATCACTGGTGTGTGTGTGTGTGTGCATGTGTACACACACACCATAAGTTATCTCATATGTAAGTGGCTTTGGATAAAAGCGTCTGCTAAATGATTAAATGATAAATATAATGTATATGTACGTTTGGAAACGGTATGATTCTTGTAGGGCCAGATTAAATTAACAAAGGCAAATTAGAATGGGAGTACTACAATCCCATAAAAGGGCCAATGGGAGTGTAAAGTTCTGTGGGTGATTTACTGAAAATGCCCACATTAGAGAACACAGACAGATCATTTCCATAATGACCAACACTACTAAGAGCAGCACAAATTAGCATCTGGTTTAAAGGGATGATATATATACACTACTGGTCAAAAGTTTTCGGTACGATTTTTTTAAATAAGTCCTTTCTGCTCACCAAGGCTGCATTTATTTTATATATATAAAAAAAAAAAAGTATCATTGTGAAATATTATGAAAATATAAAATGACTGTTTTCTACTTCAATATATTTTAAAATGTAATTTATTCCTCAGATGAAAGCTGAATTTTCAACATCATTACTCCAGTCTTCAGTGTCACATGATCCTTCAGTAATTTTATTTTAATTTAATACTGTGAAGCTGCTTTGATACAATCTGTATTGTGAAAAGCGCTATACAATTATATTTGTAATTATACAAATATACTTGACTTGACTTAATCATTCTAATATGCTGATTTTATGCTCAAAAAACATTCATTATTATTTTCAATGTTGAAAACAGGTGTGTACAATTTTTTTTTTCTAAATTCTTTGATGAATAGAAAGTTCAAAAGAACAGCATTTGTTTAAAATAGAATATTTTCTAACATTATAAATGTCTTTACTGTAACGTTTGATCAGTTTAACTCATCCTTGATGAATAAAAGTATTTAGTTTATTTCTTTCCCCCAAAAATAAAATTAAACTTTTGAAGGGTAGTGTTTAATGTTACAAAAGCTTTCCATTTCAGATAAATGCTGTTCTTTTGAACTTTCTATTCATCATAGCATCATGAAATAAAATTTTAAAAAACTGTTTTCAACACTGATAATAATCATAAATGTTTCTTGAACATCAAATCATCATATTAGAATGATTTGTGAAGGATCATGTGACACTGAAGACTGGAGTAATGATGCTGAACATTCAGCTTTGATCACAGGAATAAATTACACTTAACTATTATATTCACATAGAAAACAGCTGATTTAAATTGTAATAATATTTCACAAAATGACTGTTTTTGTTTGTATTTTTAATCAAATAAATGCAGCCTTGGTGAGCAGAAGATACTTCTTTTAAAAACATTAAAAATCGTACTGATCTAATCTAAAACTTTTGACCGGTAGTGTGTGTGTGTGTGTATATATAAATAATGTATATTCTTTTCTCTTTTTTTCCCCCTTCTAGAGATATTTAGAAGAACACAGCATTGACTGGGAGGGACCAACACCAGTTGATGGTGATGACATAATTGAAGTTCCCCTGCCACCTGAGAATCTTCACAGTGCTGTTTTCCAGTTTCTTCAGGGAAGAGTGGATCCACTTGGCACTAGCACTTGCTTTGGAGTTGACATTTTCCTGGAGGCATTAAGAGTTTCAAGGGAGCAATTTGATTACAATTTCTAACATGCATAACTGGTCACCATAGGCCTGTCCCTCTAAACTAAATCATTGTTCTGTAGCAATTTCGCTGTTTATTCTGAAAATCTGAAAATTAGTTTACTATTAGATTACTAGTTACTTTATGGTCAAATTCATCTCCCAAAAACTATTAAAAATGTACCACCTTTAATTTCCATAATAATTTGCTCTGGTATTTGTTTTTAGTTTTTTTGGCATATAAAACCATTTGACACAAAGCCTTTATTAACACAGATTTAAACAACTTTTGTTCGATACAAATTTTATTTTTTATTGCTCTCATTGACTATTATTTAAAAATTATATATATATATATATATATATAAAATTATAGATGTAAACTTTGATTTGACTATAGTAAAGATATTAAATAATTTAGCACACAATGCATAAATATTAACACTCGAAGTGAAGATAGTAGTTTACAGTTTGGCTGTAACTGAAGAGATTCTAATGTTGTATTTATTGAGCTAGAAGGTTGTTGTCATGAGCAGCTTGTTTTGCCTTTGAAAACATATTCTCCTCCAGCTTATGGCTACGGCTTGCAAGCTCCTTGTTTTCAGGAGTGTATTTAGAAAATGGTTCATAGTTGTTGTTTTTTTTCTTTCTTTTTTCTTTACCTCTGTATAATAGGCTATAAGGTGGTTTTAAGCGGTTAATAGTGTAAATTGACATTTCTGCTGTTTTATAAGCGCAAACTGCTGTTGGATATTGATGTAGGCCTATATACATACATATATATATTTTTTTATATATATAATTTAAAATGCTGATTCATATATGCATGTATGTATCTACAAGTATGTACACACGCACGTTTAGGTAGCAACTTCTGCAACAAGACAAAATAACATCAATGGAATTATTTAGTAAACCTACTTTGCTCTTATTTTGACATCTTTGCGTGATTTTTGTGTATGTACACATTTGAAACTGTTTACTTTAATGATAGAATGAACAGGACGACAGTAAGATGACAGAACAAGACGACAGTTAAGATGACAGAACAAGACGACAGTTAATATGACTGAACAAGACGACAGTTAAGATGACAGAACAAGACGACAGTTAAGATGACAGAACAAGACGACAGTTAAGATGACAGAACAAGACGACAGTTAAGATGACAGAACAAGACGACAGTTAATATGACTGAACAAGACGACAGTTAAGATGACAGAACAAGACGACAGTTAAGATGACTGAACAAGACGACAGTTAATATGACTGAACAAGACGACAGTTAATATGACAGAACAAGACGACAGTTAATATGACTGAACAAGACGACAGTTAAGATGACAGAACAAGACGACAGTTAAGATGACTGAACAAGACGACAGTTAAGATGACAGAACAAGACGACAGTTAATATGACTGAACAAGACGACAGTTAAGATGACAGAACAAGACGACAGTTAAGATGACTGAACAAGACGACAGTTAATATGACTGAACAAGACGACAGTTAATATGACAGAACAAGACGACAGTTAATATGACTGAACAAGACGACAGTTAATATGACTGAACAAGACGACAGTTAAGATGACAGAACAAGACGACAGTTAAGATGACAGAACAAGACGACAGTTAAGATGACAGAACAAGACGACAGTTAATATGACTGAACAAGACGACAGTTAATATGACTGAACAAGACGACAGTTAAGATGACAGAACAAGACGACAGTTAAGATGACTGAACAAGACGACAGTTAAGATGACAGAACAGGACGACAGTTAAGATGACTGAACAAGACGACAGTTAAGATGACAGAACAGGACGACAGTTAAGATGACTGAACAAGACGACAGTTAAGATGACTGAACAAGACGACAGTTAAGATGACAGAACAGGACGACAGTTAAGATGACAGAACAGGACGACAGTTAAGATGACAGAACAGGACGACAGTTAAGATGACAGAACAGGACGACAGTTAAGATGACTGAACAAGACGACAGTTAAGATGACAGAACAGGACGACAGTTAAGATGACAGAACAGGACGACAGTTAAGATGACTGAACAAGACGACAGTTAAGATGACTGAACAAGACGACAGTTAAGATGACTGAACAAGACGACAGTTAAGATGACTGAACAAGACGACAGTTAAGATGACAGAACAAGACGACAGTTAAGATGACAGAACAGGACGACAGTTAAGATGACAGAACAGGACGACAGTTAAGATGACAGAACAGGACGACAGTTAAGATGACAGAACAGGACGACAGTTAAGATGACAGAACAGGACGACAGTTAAGATGACAGAACAGGACGACAGTTAAGATGACTGAACAAGACGACAGTTAAGATGACAGAACAAGACGACAGTTAAGATGACTGAACAAGACGACAGTTAAGATGACAGAACAAGACGACAGTTAAGATGACAGAACAGGACGACAGTTAAGATGACAGAACAAGACGACAGTTAAGATGACTGAACAAGACGACAGTTAAGATGACAGAACAGGACGACAGTTAAGATGACAGAACAGGACGACAGTTAAGATGACTGAACAAGACGACAGTTAAGATGACAGAACAAGACGACAGTTAAGATGACAGAACAGGACGACAGTTAAGATGACTGAACAAGACGACAGTTAAGATGACTGAACAAGACGACAGTTAAGATGACAGAACAAGACGACAGTTAAGATGACTGAACAAGACGACAGTTAAGATGACTGAACAAGACGACAGTTAAGATGACAGAACAGGACGACAGTTAAGATGACAGAACAAGACGACAGTTAAGATGACTGAACAAGACGACAGTTAAGATGACAGAACAGGACGACAGTTAAGATGACAGAACAGGACGACAGTTAAGATGACTGAACAAGACGACAGTTAAGATGACAGAACAAGACGACAGTTAAGATGACTGAACAAGACGACAGTTAAGATGACAGAACAAGACGACAGTTAAGATGACAGAACAGGACGACAGTTAAGATGACAGAACAAGACGACAGTTAAGATGACTGAACAAGACGACAGTTAAGATGACTGAACAAGACGACAGTTAAGATGACAGAACAGGACGACAGTTAAGATGACAGAACAGGACGACAGTTAAGATGACTGAACAAGACGACAGTTAAGATGACTGAACAAGACGACAGTTAAGATGACAGAACAAGACGACAGTTAAGATGACTGAACAAGACGACAGTTAAGATGACTGAACAAGACGACAGTTAAGATGACAGAACAGGACGACAGTTAAGATGACAGAACAAGACGACAGTTAAGATGACTGAACAAGACGACAGTTAAGATGACAGAACAGGACGACAGTTAAGATGACAGAACAGGACGACAGTTAAGATGACTGAACAAGACGACAGTTAAGATGACAGAACAAGACGACAGTTAAGATGACTGAACAAGACGACAGTTAAGATGACAGAACAAGACGACAGTTAAGATGACAGAACAGGACGACAGTTAAGATGACAGAACAAGACGACAGTTAAGATGACTGAACAAGACGACAGTTAAGATGACTGAACAAGACGACAGTTAAGATGACAGAACAAGATGACAGTTAAGATGACAGAACAGGACGACAGTTAAGATGACAGAACAAGACGACAGTTAAGATGACTGAACAAGACGACAGTTAAGATGACTGAACAAGACGACAGTTAAGATGACTGAACAAGACGACAGTTAAGATGACAGAACAAGACGACAGTTAAGATGACAGAACAGGACGACAGTTAAGATGACTGAACAGGACGACAGTTAAGATGACTGAACAAGACGACAGTTAAGATGACAGAACAGGACGACAGTTAAGATGACAGAACAGGACGACAGTTAAGATGACAGAACAAGACGACAGTTAAGATGACAGAACAGGACGACAGTTAAGATGACAGAACAAGACGACAGTTAAGATGACTGAACAAGACGACAGTTAATATGACTGAACAAGACGACAGTTAAGATGACTGAACAAGACGACAGTTAAGATGACAGAACAAGACGACAGTTAAGATGACAGAACAGGACGACAGTTAAGATGACTGAACAGGACGACAGTTAAGATGACTGAACAAGACGACAGTTAAGATGACAGAACAGGACGACAGTTAAGATGACAGAACAGGACGACAGTTAAGATGACAGAACAAGACGACAGTTAAGATGACAGAACAGGACGACAGTTAAGATGACAGAACAAGACGACAGTTAAGATGACAGAACAGGACGACAGTTAAGATGACTGAACAAGACGACAGTTAAGATGACAGAACAAGACGACAGTTAAGATGACAGAACAGGACGACAGTTAAGATGACTGAACAAGACGACAGTTAAGATGACAGAACAAGACGACAGTTAAGATGACAGAACAAGACGACAGTTAAGATGACAGAACAAGACGACAGTTAAGATGACTGAACAGGACGACAGTTAAGATGACTGAACAGGACGACAGTTAAGATGACTGAACAGGACGACAGTTAATATGACTGAACAAGACGACAGTTAAGATGACTGAACAAGACGACAGTTAAGATGACTGAACAAGACGACAGTTAAGATGACTGAACAAGACGACAGTTAAGATGACTGAACAAGACGACAGTTAAGATGACAGAACAGGACGACAGTTAAGATGACAGAACAGGACGACAGTTAAGATGACAGAACAAGACGACAGTTAAGATGACAGAACAAGACGACAGTTAAGATGACTGAACAGGGCGACAGTTAAGATGACAGAACAGGACGACAGTTAAGATGACAGAACAGGACGACAGTTAATATGACTGAACAAGACGACAGTTAAGATGACAGAACAAGACGACAGTTAAGATGACTGAACAGGACGACAGTTAAGATGACAGAACAAGACGACAGTTAATATGACTGAACAAGACGACAGTTAAGATGACTGAACAAGACGACAGTTAAGATGACTGAACAAGACGACAGTTAAGATGACTGAACAAGACGACAGTTAAGATGACAGAACAGGACGACAGTTAAGATGACAGAACAGGACGACAGTTAAGATGACAGAACAAGACGACAGTTAAGATGACAGAACAAGACGACAGTTAAGATGACTGAACAGGACGACAGTTAAGATGACAGAACAGGACGACAGTTAAGATGACAGAACAGGACGACAGTTAATATGACTGAACAAGACGACAGTTAAGATGACAGAACAAGACGACAGTTAAGATGACTGAACAGGACGACAGTTAAGATGACAGAACAGGACGACAGTTAAGATGACAGAACAGGACGACAGTTAAGATGACAGAACAAGACGACAGTTAAGATGACAGAACAAGACGACAGTTAAGATGACTGAACAAGACGACAGTTAAGATGACAGAACAGGACGACAGTTAAGATGACAGAACAGGACGACAGTTAAGATGACAGAACAGGACGACAGTTAAGATGACAGAACAAGACGACAGTTAAGATGACAGAACAGGACGACAGTTAAGATGACTGAACAGGACGACAGTTAAGATGACAGAACAAGACGACAGTTAAGATGACTGAACAAGACGACAGTTAAGATGACAGAACAAGACGACAGTTAAGATGACTGAACAGGACGACAGTTAAGATGACAGAACAAGACGACAGTTAAGATGACTGAACAAGACGACAGTTAAGATGACTGAACAAGACGACAGTTAAGATGACTGAACAAGACGACAGTTAAGATGACTGAACAAGACGACAGTTAAGATGACAGAACAGGACGACAGTTAAGATGACTGAACAAGACGACAGTTAAGATGACTGAACAGGACGACAGTTAAGATGACTGAACAAGACGACAGTTAAGATGACAGAACAAGACGACAGTTAAGATGACTGAACAAGACGACAGTTAAGATGACTGAACAAGACGACAGTTAAGATGACTGAACAAGACGACAGTTAAGATGACAGAACAGGACGACAGTTAAGATGACTGAACAAGACGACAGTTAAGATGACTGAACAGGACGACAGTTAAGATGACAGAACAAGACGACAGTTAAGATGACAGAACAAGACGACAGTTAAGATGACTGAACAGGACGACAGTTAAGATGACAGAACAGGACGACAGTTAAGATGACAGAACAGGACGACAGTTAATATGACTGAACAAGACGACAGTTAAGATGACAGAACAAGACGACAGTTAAGATGACTGAACAGGACGACAGTTAAGATGACAGAACAGGACGACAGTTAAGATGACAGAACAGGACGACAGTTAAGATGACAGAACAGGACGACAGTTAAGATGACAGAACAGGACGACAGTTAATATGACTGAACAAGACGACAGTTAAGATGACAGAACAGGACGACAGTTAAGATGACAGAACAGGACGACAGTTAAGATGACAGAACAGGACGACAGTTAAGATGACAGAACAGGACGACAGTTAATATGACTGAACAAGACGACAGTTAAGATGACAGAACAGGACGACAGTTAAGATGACAGAACAGGACGACAGTTAAGATGACAGAACAGGACGACAGTTAAGATGACAGAACAGGACGACAGTTAATATGACAGAACAGGACGACAGTTAAGATGACAGAACAAGACGACAGTTAAGATGACTGAACAAGACGACAGTTAAGATGACAGAACAGGACGACAGTTAAGATAACAGAACAAAACGACAGTTAAGATGACAGAACAGGACGACAGTTAAGATGACAGAACAAGACGACAGTTAAGATGACAGAACAGGACGACAGTTAATATGACTGAACAGGACGACAGTTAAGATGACTGAACAGGACGACAGTTAAGATGACTGAACAGGACGACAGTTAAGATGACTGAACAGGACGACAGTTAAGATGACAGAACAAGACGACAGTTAAGATGACTGAACAAGACGACAGTTAAGATGACTGAACAGGACGACAGTTAAGATGACTGAACAGGACGACAGTTAATATGACTGAACAAGACGACAGTTAAGATGACTGAACAAGACGACAGTTAAGATGACAGAACAAGACGACAGTTAAGATGACTAAACAGGACGACAGTTAAGATGACAGAACAGGACGACAGTTAAGATGACAGAACAGGACGACAGTTAAGATGACAGAACAAGACGACAGTTAAGATGACTGAACAAGACGACAGTTAAGATGACAGAACAGGACGACAGTTAAGATGACAGAACAAGACGACAGTTAAGATGACTGAACAAGACGACAGTTAAGATGACTGAACAGGACGACAGTTAAGATGACTGAACAGGACGACAGTTAATATGACTGAACAAGACGACAGTTAATATGACTGAACAAGACGACAGTTAATATGACTGAACAAGACGACAGTTATGACAGAACAGGACGACAGTTAAGATGACAGAACAGGACGACAGTTAAGATGACTGAACAAGACGACAGTTAAGATGACAGAACAGGACGACAGTTAAGATGACTGAACAAGACGACAGTTAAGATGACAGAACAGGACGACAGTTAAGATGACAGAACAGGACGACAGTTAAGATGACAGAACAAGACGACAGTTAAGATGACTGAACAAGACGACAGTTAAGATGACTGAACAGGACGACAGTTAATATGACTGAACAAGACGACAGTTAATATGACTGAACAAGACGACAGTTAATATGACTGAACAAGACGACAGTTAATATGACTGAACAAGACGACAGTTATGACAGAACAGGACGACAGTTAAGATGACAGAACAGGACGACAGTTAAGATGACTGAACAAGACGACAGTTAAGATGACAGAACAGGACGACAGTTAGGATGACTGAACAAGACGACAGTTAAGATGACAGAACAGGACGACAGTTAAGATGACAGAACAGGACGACAGTTAAGATGACAGAACAAGACGACAGTTAAGATGACTGAACAAGACGACAGTTAAGATGACTGAACAGGACGACAGTTAAGATGACTGAACAGGACGACAGTTAATATGACTGAACAGGACGACAGTTAAGATGACTGAACAAGACGACAGTTAAGATGACAGAACAAGACGACAGTTAAGATGACTGAACAAGACGACAGTTAAGATGACTGAACAGGACGACAGTTAATATGACTGAACAAGACGACAGTTAATATGACTGAACAAGACGACAGTTAATATGACTGAACAAGACGACAGTTAATATGACTGAACAAGACGACAGTTAATATGACTGAACAAGACGACAGTTAAGATGACAGAACAGGACGACAGTTAAGATGACAGAACAGGACGACAGTTAAGATGACTGAACAGGACGACAGTATGGCTAGGACTACAGTTCAAGTACGGAAGACAGATCAAATCGACATAAACAAAGAACATACACATCAACATATACTATTTTTTCTGAAAAAGGAGGATCAATACAGTAAGGACGACGGATCAAATCGACATAAACAGAGAACACACACATCAACATATACTATTTTTTCTGAAAAAGGAGGATCAATACAGTAAGGACGACGGAACAAATCGACATAAACAGAGAACACACACATGAACATATACCAATTTTTCGAACAACTAGACCAGTGGTTCCCAACCCTGTCCTGAAGGCCCCCCAACACTGCACGTTTTCTTTGTCTCCCTAATCAAACACACCTGATTCAACTCATCAGCTCATTATCACATGGGTTAATTGAGCTGATGAGTTGAATCAGGTGTGTTTGAGTAGGGAGACAAAGAAAACGTGCAGTGTTGGGGGGCCTTCAGGACAGGTTTGGGAACCACTGAACTAGACAATGACTGTTGACAAGGACAAATGTGTAGTACAAAGCACAAAGCAGTCGACTCATTTTTGGCACAAATGGAACCCCATAGCCGTCGCCATCTTGGCCTTGCGTCACTCCCGGATAACAGAAAATAGACAAACAGGCGGGGCGTGGGTGGAGCTGAGGAGCCTGGCTATCTGAAATCACCTAGCTCGACGTGATCGAGTTAGCTGATGATGTAAAGCCAATTAAACGTTCCTATTTTTGCCCTTCGAAATATTAGTTAAAAGACACGGCTACAAGTGAGACTGTGTATTACTTCGAGAGTGTTTGTGTGTGACAGTGATTTATGTGCATACATGTCAGTCACTCTTTCATGGTCCGTCAGCGCGGCATCGCTCAAGTTCGTAGAGAGCTTATTCAGTCCATTTTAAATTCTGATGTTGGCCGTCTCTCAAATGGGTTAAACCGTTAAACCATAGATATATTGCCTTTGAAGTGCAAATAAATGCGCTAGAAAATCCACGCTCATTCATGTGCATTTATTGCATGAACGGAGAAAGCGCCGACGCCTGCAGGATTTCATCTGACGGTAACTTACATAAGCATATTATAATCCATCTGTTCCATGGGAGCAGAACGAACGAGCATTTATTGACGTTTTAAATTTGAAAACCCCAAAAAGCAACGAAACATCCATTAGTGCATGTTCACAGAGGAAAACAACTGAAATACAGCGCTGGTTGTTTTCTCGAACGATAACGACGGAATCCAAAGACGTGGGCTTTGTAACGTTACCCAAGTATTAAATTGTATGAAATAATAATCCCGAAAAAAAGCACAAACTAAACTAAACGGACGAGTTATAAAATAATTCACCCCCCTCACAGTTGTTATGAAGGGCAAAATTAGCTGTATAGACCAAAGCCACAGAGAGAACCAGGCTTTAAACACGTTTTTTTCTGCTGTAAAATTTGGCATTTTAACATGAGGGAGATACAGATTTGACTCACTTCTGACAACAGCCTCAAGCGGCCAGTTAATGAATTGCAGTTTAACTCACTTCCGTGTTGGTTTCAAGAGTGTGGGTGCTTCTCAATATCCCTCCTTGTCTCCTCGCTCCTCCGTCCTCCATCCTATGACCCGGAAACCGATCGAGCTCAGCCATCTTGAAGGACATCTCAATTCTCTAATTGCACCGCGAGGAGTCAAGGATCGAGGAGTTAGGAGGCTTCCTGAGGAGTCATGAGCGAGGATACACAGGTGTATCCTATGCGGAAGAGTTTTATCGACTTAAACGTGACGCACGTCTAAATTCTCCTCCCCCTTCACATCGGTCACAATCATTTTAATTTATACTTTACCTTTGCAGTTTATATAAACCACACATCTCACATATTTCAACAGGGTATCTTGCTTTATTATTATTTATTATGAATTTCTTAAATAAACAAACTTCAACAAGATAAGGGCAGATCCTTTGAGCAGGGCCGTGCACAGACATTTTAAGGGGCAGTGGCCTAAACCAAAAAAGGGGCACTATTTTGTTTTTTTGGGGGGTTGGCACACTACAAAGTGTGCCAACAACAGAAAATTTAGTTGTATTAGATACAAAAAATATAAATTTATTTGTATTAGATCTGATCGAGAGTACAATAATTTGATTAGACAAGCAGCTAATTCTAAGAACGTGGATATGTTGTACACAGGGCTGGACTGTGAAAAAAAAAATCGTCCCTGGCATTTTGGCCCAGACTGGCCCATATATGATCATAAACACCACCCATCTTTGCACGCCCTTAAATATATGCATACCAACTCCAATTCCTTAAAACCACTAATGCCATGTAATGAGTGAGTATAGGAACGAGTGAGGGTTAACAGATGAAATAAGTAAAAATTTGACATTTATTAATACAGTGATGAAGCCTAAAACAAGCTATAAGCTGCACTGGCATAGCAATAGTGTTTCTCACAGGATTTTTGGTAAAACTGTGGTGGGTGGACCTCGGCCCTTCTAGGGGGGGTTTGGGGGCATGCCCCCCCCCCCCGTAAGAAAATTGTGTGCATTTTAATGTTAAATTCATCAATCTGGTGCACTTTGAGAGTTCAAAATTAAAAGCTCCAACCCATATTCAGTGTGCAAATTAAACAAAGAAATATTCAAACCTCTTTTAGTTACAGTGTCTATTTACATTACACTACATAGGCCTAATAATGTTATAATATTAATCCAATGACAGTAATAGCCATATTTTGTAAAACAAATGCACTAAAACAATAAAGGAAACTTTCATGATTAGTTTTGTACAAATTTCTGTACTTGAAAGAGATAAGCACATGATCTTTTATTTTGACGGAAACTGCATCAAGCTTTTATTTTGGAGGAAAACATGGTTTACAAACGCCTCTCATTATATTTCTAGTGAATTGCGGTAATCGTCAACTATGCAGATGTGGAAATAATCTGTAACTGGGTTATGGGTTCCTACACTCATGACATGGCCTAAGTGTTTTGAAAGTAGCTCTCTCCTGATCCTCCTCACTATCATCATCTGCCACTGGAGCTGATGAAGGTCAGAAAACATACACTACCGTTCAAAAGTTTGGGGTCAGTAAGATTTTTAATGTTTTTAAAAGAAGTATCTTCTGCTCACCAAGGCTGCATTTATTTGATTAAAAATGCAAACAAAAATTTGCAAACGAATTCAGTAATATTGTGAAATATTATTCCAATGTAAATCAGCTGTTTTCTATGTGAATATACAGTAAAGTGTAATTTATTCCTGTGATCAAAGCTGAATTTTCAGCATCATTACTCCAGTCTTCAGTGTCACATAATCCTTCAGAAATCAGTCTAATATGATGATTTGATGCTCAAGAAACATTTATGATTATTATCAATGTTGAAAACAGTTTTTTACATTTTTATTTCATGATGCTTTGATGAATAGAAAGTTCAAAAGAACAGCATTTATCTGAAATCTAAGGCTTTTGTAACATTAAACACTACCGTTCAAAAGTTTGGGGTCAGTAAGAATTTTAATTTTATTTTTGGGGGAAAGAAATAAAATAAATCAATACTTTTATTCATCAAGGATGAGTTAAACTGATCAAAAGTTACAGTAAAGACATTTATAATATTAGAAAATATTATATTTTAAATAAATGCTGTTCTTTTGAACTTTCTATTCATCAAAGACTTTTGAAAAAAAAAATTGTACACAACTGTTTTCAACATTGATAATAATAATGACTGTTTCTTGAGCATCAAATCATCATATTAGAATGATTTCTGAAGGATCATGTGACACTGAAGACTGGAGTAATGATGCTGAACATTCAGCTTTGATCACAGGAATAAATTACAATTTAAAATATATTAAAATAGAAAACAGTCATTTTAAATTGTCATAATATTTCACAATATTACTGTTTGTTTTTTATCAAATAAATGCAGCCTTGGTGAGCAGAAGAGACTTCTTTTAAAAACATAAAATCTTACTGACCCCAAACTTTTGAACGTGTATATTTTGACACATAAAGCGTCTGCTTTAAGGGCCTGTTTCTATTTTTTTCACGCTATTTCTCTGCACATTCCTTGCGTTTCTTCTCCATCTCGCTGACTATTTTGACAGATACACACTGACACTGCTGCACTCTCGCTCACTCGTTTAAAACTGTGATTGGCCCAGCCCAGTGTCAATCAAGAAAATAACCAATGGGCCGCTGATCTACGTGTTTCATGGGCTGGTCTGTCAGAAAAAGAAAAAAAAAACCTAACGCTGGCTTTTTCTGACCAATGCATTACACCGGCACAAACCCAGCGCCGCCAATTAAGCAAAACAAAACAAAACGAATGGGCCGCCGATGTACAAATTTGATGGGCCGTTAAAAAGAAAAAGAAAAAATAATATTAATAAAAATAATGTTTGAGTATTATAAAAAAAAGCACCCAAAAAAGCACGTCGGCCCACCGGGAAAGTGCGCGGTATGCCCGTTGGCCAGTCCAGCCCTGGTTGTACAAGTTGTTAGCACTAGTAGAAAGAGCCAGAAGCCAGAAGACCATGCAAAACATTACCGACATAAATACAAAAAAAACAAAAACAAATGACTAATTTTGCAGATTCAACCACTGTCTTGCATAGCCTACCTGTTAATGCGACAGCTTTCGTGAACTGTCGTATACTGTGAGTGATGCTGCGGAGCGAGCGGGAAAACCTGGAGTGGATTAGCGGAATCAGCGGAATGCTTTGAGCGGAGCGGTGGGGGTGGGGAAGAGGGGCACCTCAGTCGATGAGGGCAGAGGGGCAGTGGCTCTAGCCACCGGGCCACCCCCCTGTGCACGGCCCTGGAACAGACATTATTTGGAACTGGTTAAGAACTATAGGCAAAACCTAAAGAAAATGTTAAGTAAATCATTTTAGAAAAAAGAAGAAGAAGAAGAAAACAAAACAAAAAACTTGATTATGGGCATTTTATAGTCATGTGTGTCTATGAGTGTGTGATGGTGACTGCACTTTATGTCTTGTATGTGTTAGTTTGGGGTAGGCCTACTATTATTTCCCGATGTTGTGGATATTGTGTCATTAACCTCTGGAATGAGTGTTATATCATTACAGATGGGTTAAGAGAAACGACAAAACTTTAAAGAGTCAATCTGATGAAAAGATGATGCAGAACATGGGACAAGCTTTAAATGGATTAGTTATCCAGCTCTGTCTACTACTGGTAATCATGATTAATTTTGTCATTTATGATGTTGATTTGAATTACTCTCTGGATGAATACATTTTAAGAGTATTTGTGTAAATTATAACGGACTGTGTTGGAAACTGCAGACAGAACTGAGAATGCTTTGACAATGATTAATGCTGACATAAAATACCTAGATTACTGTTAGACATGTTAACTGCTGAGAAAAGAGACAGGACATGTTTTCATTAAACTCAGATTTTATTCGTCTGAAAGAAGAATGTCATATACACCTAGGATGACTTGACGGTGAGTAAATCATGGGCTAACTTTCATTTTTGGGTGAACTATCCCTTTAAAATTAGTCCCCACTACAGAAATAGCCACACATGTAAAATGATGTACATTATTAAGTGTCCACATCTATCAACCAGCAAGAAACCGAAATGTCTATTTACCAGCCCGAAGAACAATGCCAAGCAACAAGTCAGAACATAGTTCAGTAGCAACCAGCTATGAGCAGCACTGCAAGTTTTGTCTTGAGGAACTTTTTTCTTGAGGAAATTAACTTACATTAATATAATCAATTAATTAAAGCTGAACATCAGTTGCCCTAGAAACATTTACCATGAGTGTCTGAGTTTGTCTGATGTGTGTAGGGTCCACCCCTTTCTGAACCGACATAAGAGGAATGGAAACATTATTATTTCATTCTGTTCCTGAGACATGATGGATCTGCGAGTCTCTGTTGCTATTTTTTTCTTTTTTCTCACTGGAGGTACAAAAAACTGCAAGTATTGAATGTATTATTTGGTACACATACTGTAGAGTGATAACTCACTGTTTCTGTCTGTCTTTCAGGATATTCTCTCAAGTGTTACACGTGTATGTCTTATTTGACGGGTTCCTGTGAAGCAAAAGTGGAGGTCTGTCCAGATGGATTTTCTAAATGTGCAAGCGTTACAATGGAACACCCAATCTTTGGTATGCCAGAATAGGTCACTGACTGTTGTAGTAGGGGTTGATCGACTTCAGGTTTTTTTTAAAGTCGACATTTATGTGATGAAAGTCGAGTCGACGTTTAGCTTACTAGTCGCCGATGACGTCATTGATGAACAAATCAATGAACCCCGAGACTCGTATGCAGGTTGCTTTGTGCACAGATATGGTATATGACACAGAACCCCTACATAACAGCTTACTTTTATCAGCTTTTATGTCTTTGGATCATTATATTTCTCACAGATTTCTTTTTGTTCTAAATCAGATTCAGATTCAGATTTGTTCACAGAACGGAGTTTACAATTCCTCTCTGTGCTACTGAATGAATCCTGCGCGATCTTCATGTGATATGCGCGCTACTGTGTGTGTGTGTGTGTGTCTGTGTGTGTAGCCTAATGCATTTTAGAACGATTAATTTGCCTGTACAATAAGCTGTGTAAACGTGCATTCAGGCGATCAATTTTTGATCATCCAGATGGTGAAATCACAAATCAAACCTATCTTGTGGAGCGCTCTCTGAGCATGTATTTATTTGTCATTTTTACTGAAACGGTAAAAGTGGATTTCAAAAAAGTATTGTCCTGTTCATAGCCCTCTAAAGGCCATGAATGATCAGCAACTTGTCGACGTCAAGTTTAAAGCGTCATGGCAGAGCATTAAAGTAGATTATTCTGTTCAGCTCCTAAGTATCTGTTAATCTCATCACATAATTACAATGATTTGTCTATTATAAGAGGAACATGATTTTTGTAAATCTTTTGTAGGTTATTCAAAAGGTTCCACTAAGTTGTTCGTCACAGTTAAAGGGTGTGCAAATCCATGTAAACCCGGGATCGAAGAGGTACCATATGCAGGGAATGTGTCCATCCGGTGCTGTGACACTGACCTCTGCAATGCAGCAGGTATTGCCTTTATTCCACAGCGTGATATTTTACATTTACCAGCAGTTGCCCTTTCCAACAACGACTATTATAATAATTAAAATAAAAGTGATTGTTGATAAAGAGCACATTATCAAATTTCAGTAGTCAACAATAGCATAAAGCTAGAAAAAATGTGAAAAGGAGAAGTTTTTGAATTAGTCAAGTGTTTTTGGCAATTTTTTATTGTTTTTAGAAAACAGATAAAATTGATGAACAATGAACATGCCATTTTATTAACTGCTATTATTAGTAGTAATAATATTTATTAATAATTTTTTCTTATCCTCTTGATCAGATGGAGTGTGTAAGGCAAGCCTCCTCCTGCTCTTCTCTCCTCTGCTCTTCTACTTCTGGTTTCAGTGACTCCAGATCCTGCACTTCAGATTCTACAGCAAAAACCACTGCAAACAACTGAATATGATACACAATTGCTATAGTTTACTGAATAAAGCTTGTTTGTTGCTCTGCAGTTCTTTGGCATCATGATGTAAGGAACATAAAAATATGTATTTTAATAAACAAATATGAAACAAATATACTGCATCATTATGAGCAGAAAAGTAATTTGTAATGGGATAAAAGGTGTGAGTTTAGGATATTCAGGGTTCACTCTTAACTCCATTAAACCCAAGATGCTCTGTGTACTTTGTCAGTGAAATAAACTTCTTGACTGAGATCTTCAACATCCTCATCTTTTTTTTCTTACAATAACCTGACAGATAAAACAGATATATGTTTGATTTTAAAACTCTGCAATCATGTTTTTGTGTGTATAAAGTATGCGTGAATTCCTAATATGTCTGACCGTCTGATCTCTCTATGGGATAGGCTATGTGATTGTTTTCATATTTCTAAAAATAGGCGATATAACAACATGTCTGTATTAAAGTAAAAATTATTGATAAACACGTCTTTTAAATGGAATTATATGACAAGTACTTTGGGTATTGTTCATCATATTTATTTAGGCTACATATAAAAGCAACAGAACTTAAATTACATTCAGTTTATTAGCAACACCCGCCAACCATAGTTGTCTACTTTTTGCACACTCAAAAGTGTCTACTTTTTCTTCACAAAAAGAGTACTATAAGTAGGCGAATTGAGACGCAACACCGGTGTTACAATCAAGCGGCAACCTCCCCGTCTCTGGGTGCTTCTCATTTCTTATTTGTGCATCCTCGTTTCCTTTCCTCGCTTCCTTTCCTCGCGTCTCAGCTCCGCCCCCTGTAGGATGCGAGGGAAGGCTGCAAGGAAAAGACGCGAGGATGGAGGATTCGAATGTAACTTTTTTTTATACATTGGAATACTTGATCACTCAAGCGTCACTTAATCGCGTCATCAGCAGCGCTCAAAGCGTTCATTATTAATTTGTTTTTAGAATGTCATTTCTAAGTCATCTGGGCTGTTTTGGTTCTATAATAATTTATTTGTTAGCAGATCATAGTCAGTAGCAGGATGGAGAGTAGAACCAGAAGCAGAAATAGATTCTTACATTTGAGTCATTACATTTCCTCTAAGTGCAGGTGCCAACACAGGTACAGAAACATTGCATGTTAAAGAGGAACACATATCTTGCTTGTTTGAAAGGGATGTATTGTTGACAAAAAAAAAATTGTGTTTATGGGAAGTCACGAACATGATATCTGATAAAAAGTTATCACTTGCCGTGTCTGACAAGTCCTTTTTTTTGTCAACAATACTTCCCTTTCAAACAAGCAAGATATGTGTTCCTCTTTAAAGGGACACTCCACCGCTGGAAAGATGAATGTGTATTTAAATTGGGTCATTTATGTAGAAGAAATGTGAAATTATTTTTGAATTTGGAGCTTTCTAGACTGAGAAAAGCCAGAAAATGTATTTTTGGCTCATGTGGATGAAAGACAACAACTCCCAGAATGCACTTGCTTCGCTGCTCTACAAGGCCATTCCAAGCCACGCCTACCGGGTATAGAGCTGTTGTAAACAATAAAGCTAAGCTAAGTTACTAGTCTTGAGTCTGCCCGGGTTTTTGAGATTGCATCGCACAAAATGTCCGGGATTCGGCTTTTGCGTTCTACAGTCGCCATTCATCATGTTTACTGTGGCGAGCAGGACGAGGCTGAGGGCCGCGGGAGAACAACGCGAGGCCGGTGGCGTCATTACTGAGACGTGCCGGGTCTCGCATCTCTCACGGAGGAGCGGGTATTTTCTTAGCAATGGTAAAACGCACATCAACCGATCCAACATTATGAAGCTGCAGACTCGGAGCCTGCATCTACAGTCCCGCACCCAGAGTCCCGCATTCTCAGACCCCTCGTTTTTCGAGACAGCGCCTCCTACTGTTTCGAAGATCGTATAACACCCTTAAATGCCATTGAAAACAATAGGATGCAATATTATGGTCTTGTTTTATTTAAAGTGATCCAAATAAATATTTGCGTTCCCTGCTTAATGCATGTGCCAGAAAAACTCATTGTGTTCTCTGACTAACAAATTACCCAGTAGTTATTTTTTGAGCATGGGTGTAATTGAAAGAAAATTACTGATGGAAGGGATACAATTACAGATTGAACTATCTTCTGAAAAATATTGTGATATTATATTGCTACAATGTTTTTTTTATTCAAATTCCAATTTTCTTTCAGTTCAAATGGTCTAATTAACATTATACCATGCTAACATTACAAAACCTGTTTTTTGATATTTTAAATGCAAAGCAAAACTCAAATAAGAGTAGACAAAACACCAATAATAAACAATTCTGTACTTTATTTAACGAACACCTAAACATCATCTTGCTGTAAACAGGACAAAGCAAAGAAAAAAGGAAGAAAGAATTGTGTTAGTGACTTTACTTTTCATCTTCAATTGCATTAAAAAAAACTCCTCATTTATAAGTCGCTTTGGATAAAAGCGTCTGCTAAATGAATAAATGTAAAATGTAATGTAAATGCATAAGCTAAAATAATTACTTTCTGGTAGGCGAATGTTTCTTCTTTTTTCATTCTTTTTGCAATCGCTCTGTCAAATTCCTCGACTTCACTAAAATAAAAGATGAATGCCATTGTCAAAAATATTGTGTAATAATATATATATATATATTTTTTTTGCAAATGCAAATTACAAGCATACCTAGGGTGATAAGTAGGGCCACAGAGGAACACCTCCTCAGCCTCCTGCCAGAATAATGCCTGCATCTCACATAGGCCATGAATGATGGCCTGTCCATATAAATAAATAAATTAATATATAAAACATTTCAGTCAATACAAATTAAAAGAAGGAACCCAAACAAAAGGCCAAATGACACATTCTAGCTCACATGTTAATATAGACTGGTTAATACATAGTGAAGGCATAGTAAATTTGATTATTAGGCAATTGTATGAGTTGTAAATGGCTGGCAACAACTTCATATCACAGTTAAATTAATATTGATTAATTTTAATACTTACGTTTTATAAGAACTAATTTAAGTAGGCCTAGTCTACATAAATTATATAAAGTAAAATAATTACTCCGGCATTACTTAATTCAATTTATAGTTTTTGGAGAAAAGGTCCGGTAATTAAAAAAAGGTCAAAAGGTAAATCTGATTAAATAATTAATGATGACATTCTTTGATATTAACACACTTAATGTATTTAATTGGTCTACTTTAATGTAAACTCATTTTAATACAATTTTTACAATGGCTTGTCTACAAAAAGTCCAAGGTTAAAGGCTAACAGCTATCAAAATATTTTCGGGGAAAAAAGGCGAAAAAACATACATTAACGGCTCAAATTTTGTTACAAACTATCTTTACAAATATTAAATGGACTATTCATATGTTGGTGTATCGATGAGCTATAAAGTAGTTTGATTAAAAAATAAATCGAATGAGTATGATTCGCTAAATAAAATTGACGATACTCGCGTTTCGGCTTAAGTTCTTCAAATGTTTATCTGATTGATAGGAGGCGCTGTCTCGAAAAACGAGGGGTCTGAGAATGCGGGACTCTGGGTGCGGGACTGTAGATACAGGCTCCGAGTCTGCAGCTTCATACTACTCAACCGATCACTTGTTTAGCGTTCATGTAAACACTACATTCAGATTCACCAATCGGAATGAATTCAGTTAGATTGAAACAAAAGGTGTGCATGTAAACAATGAATGGCGACCATAGAAAGCAAAAGCCAAATCCCGGACATTTTGGACATTTTGGACGATCTCGACGGCCGGACATGCAGGTTTCTGCTGGTGAAATCAAACGCACTGGCACTGATCTGTGATAGGTCTGTTAGCGCATTAGGTCCAACCCCCTATGGGCGGGTTTGAAAGGGTGGGAACTAGTGCTTGTAGTCTCAACATGCAATGATTTTGTAAATTTGCCTCCCGTTGCACATATTTGCCTTCTATTGTTCCTTGACTCCTTACATTACATTTCCACTGTTTTTTTCTCATTCCAATGTTTTATTTTGTCCTCTATTTTTTGTTTATCTTGATAATTTCTCTTTTTGTTTGCTTATTTTTTTCTGCACTGTTTATTATTATTATTATTATTATTATTATTATTAAGTTTGTCTAGGCTAGGGCATAAAAAGAAAAAAAATATATTTATAAAAATGATAAAAAAATTAGTATTTTTTTCCACACTATGAAAGTCAGTGGCTACCGTCAACTGTCTGGTTACCAACGTTCCTCAATATATCTTCTTTTGTGTTCAACAGAAGAAAGAAACTCATTAAGGTTTGGAACAACTTGAGTAAATTACAATTTTCTTTCTTGGGTGAACAATACTATTAATTACAACTTTTGCCTCAGTAAATTCATAATTACTGCTTACTGTTAGTAAGACAGTAAAGTTGAGTATTGGGTAGGATTGAGGGATTTAGAATATGGTCATGCAGAATAAGGTATTAAAATGTGCTTTATAAGTACTTATAAACAGCCAATATCCTAAACCGCTTCCTCAGCACTCGTACACACAGTGACACAAACAGTAAAAATGGCGTCATTTTTACAGAGTCCTTATCCTTTGGAAGTGCTAATAAGCAACTAGTTCATATTGAGAATTGGATGCTTAAAATACCCTAAAGTGTTACCAAAAGTTTATATAAAATTACTATAAAATATTAAGGTATGAATTATTTTCTTTGTATTACTTCTTTGTCACAAGTGATATGATTTAACCTTTGTATAAAAGACACTTAAGAGTATGAAAGTTATAACTACATGCTCTTAAAAGATGGGAAAATACAAAGCAGGAGTGAAGCCCAGACCTTTTGATGAAATTAACAACAACATTTATAAAGCACATTTAAACACAATATAGATTGATCCAAAGTGCTGTACATAGTACAAAGCAGGTCCACACTATAAAACAACAACAATTACAGGTTTAAGCTAAAGAATAAAAATGCGTTTTAAGAGTAGATTTAAAAATGTCCAATGAAGGAGCAGACCTCACATGATAAGGAAGACTATTCCAACGCTTGAGCCCAGCCACAGAACAGGCCAGAAATTAAAGTGTTATGCTATTTTAAACGTTCCTAATTTTGTTTTGGAGGTCTCCTACCTCACCACCTCACGAGCCACCAACAATAACCAGGGCAAACCCTCCTCCCAGTCACGCTTTAATTCCACACAATAGGCCCGCAGCAACGACTTCAGTGTCTGGTGGAAGACTGAAGCTTTGTACATGTACAATCTTTAACGTAAGCCTTGAACGTGCAGTCAAGCAGTCGCGGTTTGGAGTTATTCATTCTGGTTTCAGAGTTCAGTAACATCAAATCACGGGCGTATCAAGACCTCATGCCCCTGGGCAACAGGTCCACAAGATGCCCCCTTACAACCCATTTTAACAGTTAAGCTCTGTTGTGCAGCACATTGCTTGACAAAAAGTTTAATTTCATTTGATTAAAAGACAAATTAAATTAATGTTTTATGCCTTCATTTGATTGCCAGAAAAATTTAAATACACAACACAGAAAAAAAAAAGAAAAAAAAATTAATAGAATTGATTCTTGATTTTGTTCAATCATTGTTCAATCATTGATTATTAGAATTTAATTAAAACATTAAAATTGAATCCAGAAAACTTCAAGCAGAAAACACAGAATTTGGTTTAAAAAAATGGAATTTGAGAAAGAAAGAAAATAGGGCCCTAACACACGAATACAGTTCTCTTAAGAGAGGTCTCTCGTACTGCGTAAGTATCTTACGCTAGGGGAAAATCCTTTTTCCGCAAGATATTGAAGCCAAAAATTATCCTTAATTTTGTATTAATGTAAAACGCGTTGCGGCAGCATGCAGACATAGGCGAGACAGCTCGCGCGCCCATTGGCTGTTCTGCGGCAACTGCATCAGCCTATCGAGCGAGGCCTATCGTGACGTCAGACCCAATGACCCTGCGTCACGTCCCGCCGAAACAGGCGTGGCTTAGGCCTATAAATAAGGCTCGGGGCAGCTGATATCTGGTTTTTCATCCTTCAAGCGAAGCTCTCGCATCGCTGGATCCAGAGAGAAGCCGCGCCATCTGAAGAAGCCTTTTCAGCGGGAAGAGTCGTCACTGAAGTCGCTGGCCGCGCCGCCTTCAATCACCTTCCTGCTGCGCTATCCGGCGCTTGTATCCTTTCACTCTCTGTGCTGTGTGTGTGTTCGCCGCTGCGACACACACTTTCTAAAAGAGCTTGCGTCTTTTTAAAGATGCCTTCCTGCGGCAGAGCCCCACTCAGCGACGGGGACCGCCATGTTATCTGCGTTTCCTGCCTGGGTGAAGATCATGCAGCGCTCGCTGACGGCGGCTGCCCTCACTGCGAGCTATTGCCCATGGCGACTCTGCGCACTCGCCTGGCATTTTTCGCCGAGACTGCACCCCTGCCCGCCGTGGTACCGCGCCGTAAAAAGCGCCGTGCTCAGCGGGTCCCGGAACCTTCTCCCAGCCGCCAAAGCTCGCCGGTTCGCCCGCCTGCTTCACCGGCTTCGTCAGCTTCTTTTCCTGACGCGCAGCGGCCGCCGTCTGCCGCCGCTTCCGTCAACGACGCTGATGAGAAAGCCGCGTCTGGGGAAGATGACACCTGCTCTATCCTGGCGTCAGGCAGTGAGGATTGGGCGAGCTCTGAGGATCTCGCGCCCTCTGCTCGTGCATCGTCAGGCAAAAGAGCTAGCATCGAGACAGAGCTCATGCGCGTACTCCCACAAGTCGCGGCGAGCCTCAGCCTTGAGTGGTCTACGCCTGAGCAGCCTGCTCACAACCGGCTGGATGGGTGCTTTCTGCCCGGGGAGCGCGCTTCGCCTGCGTCCAAACCAGCGCCCTTTCTTCCTGAGTTACACGAAGAATTCGCTAAGTCCTGGAACGCCCCCTATTCAGCTAGAATGTGCCCTTCTGTTTCTCTGGCATTCTCCGCCGTTGATGATGTCAAAAACAGAGGACACCATTCGCTGCCGCCGGTTGAAGACGCGATAGCAGCCCACTTATGCCTGCCCTCCACTGGAAGGCGCGCTAAGCTGGCGCTACCGTCGAAACCGGCGAAAGCTGGCTTACATACACTAAGCTGGCGAAACCGTCTGCTCAGAGTTCACAGCCTCAGCCTCCGCCCACCGCCACTTCGCAGCGCCGACAGGCCCGAAGCGCGAGACCGCGCTCTTGCTCATCCAGCCGCCGCCCCGCCCCGCGTGGTCCATGGCCTAGGATTGTGATGAAGCCAGAGGCCCAGAAGTCGTCCTAGCACGCCTAGGGAAACGTCGGTGTTCAAGTCCCGCTGCGGCCGGACTTCCACCAAAGCTCATCGCGTGGGCCTCTGGTCTGCTTCGTCTCAAGGTCAATCAGAAATGCATCACAGCTCTGAAACCTTGGAAAGCAAACGACTGGTACCAATCAGGTGTAAGCCTGGGGACTTCCTCGAGGGTGAGGGTGGTGTCTACGGATGCCTCCACCTCGGGATGGGGAGCGCTGCTCGAGGGCAGACCGTTCTTCGGCCAGTGGTCAGAACGGGAGAAGCTTCTGCACATAAACTGCCTCGAAATGTTGGCAGTGGACAACGCGCTGACGCGTTTTTGTCCCCAAATAAGAGGACACCACGTCCTGGTCCACTCGGACAACATGTCAGTGGTGTCCTACATAAATCGCCAGGGCGGCCTCAGGTCCCGGAACCTGTTCAGGCTAGCAGAACACCTCCTGGTGTGGGCTCAGCGCAACCTGTGCTCGCTGAGAGCAGCGCACGTGCCAGGGCTTCTAAACATAGGACCAGACAGGCTGTCCAGGAACAATGTTCCGGCAGGCAAGCGGTCTCTACACCCACAGACAGTCCAGCTGCTGTGGAAGAAATTCGGCAAAGCGGAAGTAGACCTGTTTGTGTCTCAAGAAAATGCTCACTGTCAGGAATTTTTTTTCAAGTGAAGCGCATAGGGGACTTACACGCGCTCTCAGTAAGCGCGACGTGCATGGAGTTTGGGCCTAATGGCTCAAGAGTCATACTCAAACCTAGGCATGGCTATGTTCCAAAATCCCTCAACACGCCGTTTCGGGCTCAGGTCATTTCCCTGTCAGCCCTACCGGTCTCTGACGAGGAAGGGGACGCAAGCTTTCTTTGTCCAGTTAGGGCGCTAAGAGCTTATGTGTCTCGCTCGTCTGCTTTCAGACAGACAGAGCAGCTGTTTGTTTCGTTCAGCGGACGTTCCAAGGGACTGGCTGCTTCGAAACAGAGCCTATCCAGATGGATAGTTGACGCTATTGCGCTAGCTTACACTGCCAAGGGCTTACAGTGCCCGTTGGGTGTCAGAGCGCACTCCACGAGAGGCATGGCTTCATCGTGGGCCTGGTCAAGTGGGATTGCCTTGCAAGACATATGTATGGCGGCAGGCTGGGCCTCCCCGTTTCGGCGGGACGTGACGCAGTGGGCGCGAAGCGCACTCATTGGATCTGACGTCACGATAGGCCTCGCTCGATAGGCTGATGCAGTTGCCGCAGGGCAGCCAATAGGCACGCGAGCCGTCTCGCCTATGTCTGTATGCTGCTGCAACGCGTTTTACATTATTACAAAATTAAGGATAATTTTTGGCTTCAATATCTCGCGGAAAAAGGATTTTCCCCTAGCGTAAGATACTTACGCAGTACTCGTTCCCTCTACTAGAGAGAACCGAGGTTACGTTAGTAACCAAGTACGTTTCTTATCAATTTATAAGAATGAAATGGTCAAAATTAACATGACACTTTTGTAGAAAAGAACATTAAAAAAAACATAACTCTTTTATAAATGAATTTTAATACATTTAATTAAATCTTTAATAACAACATGTGTAGTTAATGGGCACCTGCTCACTGGTGTAATGTTACATTGCTTGTTTTGATCTCCAGTAGCAGTTTTAACATTAAGTGACATGGCATCTGACGCACAGAAGCCAATGGCACGTGTTGCTATGCTTAATGACGCATCCGGTCATCACTAGCATGTGCCCGTGGATAGTGTGCCACTGACATTGACATTGTCGCCGAATGTTGTGACACCTCTAGTAGTGACTGACAGATGAGTTGAGCAACTATACTGATGTAACTGTGATACAAAATCCTAAATAAATAGCCTAATTTAGTGATATTTTAAAATAAATGTCAATTTATTAAATTTACATTTATTTATTGACATTTATTTTGGAGACGAGAATGTAATAATTAATTTGTAAGAGAACGTGGTCATGCCCCGATTGCACAATCTCGTACGGATGCGGGATATTTCGCAGGTTTTGATAGACTGCAGGCCCGCGTTGTATAGACTCTTCCCTCACTCGCTCTGTGCTGGGCCACCAGAAGGCTGGATCAGAGACTATATATTTGAGGATTTTTTTTTTGTAAAGTAGCTAAATGTATTCTTTCTTTGTCTTGTTTTAATTTTCTGCCACATAGTTGCTGCCGCTTCTCCATGTTATCATTGTTTTTTTGGCGCTTTTTGCTGTCTGTAGACGAATTCATGGTGTAACCGTTGCACGTGTCACGCCCACTCAGCGCAGATGTAGTAGCCTACGAGCTTATGTAAAGTTATAGAATTGGAATTTTGGATCGCTTGTGGTTGGTCAAGCATTTGATTTAATAATAATACAAAAATAATAGCAAACAGTCATTGAAACTATGTTAAATCAACATTCCTTTTTCAACAATAAGTCACTGAATCAACATCGAACTCTGATGTTGATTCTACATCATTTTGCACCCTGTTTTAATATTGAAACAACGTTGAAATCCTGTCCATAGATCAACGGAATTTCAATGGTATTTCAATTATCAGGAATATTGAAACAATGTTGAAATTTCAACTAAACTACGGATCAACATGATTTCAATGGAATTTCAATCGTTTTTAAATGTTAATTTTAAATGTAATGCCATAATTTAAATAGCCTGCTTTATCTACAGCCAGTAGTAATAGAACATTTGAAATCTCGTATAAAACACTGAACAAACCACACTAAAACAAATTCATTTTTATTAGCCTTTTTATTGAATTATTTGTTCTCTTTATTTACACTTCAATGTCCTCTGATGCCGAATATTTTGTCGTCCAGTCCCTCCTGCCCGGTCTGGCGCATAGCGCAGCCACTTTTGCACAGCCTGTGGGTGACGGCGGCTGTCCCCATCTGCTGAGTAGAGCATCTAAAACAGAAAATAAAATCACAATGCAAAAAATTAGCATTTAAGTTAAACAGAACACATATTTAAACACTTGGAACAAAATCAAATTCAATATAGGCTAAATAACTGGATACTTAACTGAGTAAATAGTAAATGTATTGATTAGAGTTACCAGACAAAAGATTTTTCCGGTCGACTAATTACATTATATTAATTTCTGCTTAAATACTGGGTGCATGGAGGAATATACGCCCGAGCACATGCGTAAATCTCACCGCAAATCTCAGGCAAAAACAGGCTAATAATAATAGCCTAAATAGGCTATGTCTTTAAAATTAACGAGGCATTTTAATTGTTTCTATATGAAGTATGTGGGGCTAATAAAGTATGTGGGGCTAATTGTGCCAAGGGTCCAGAAATGAGCTGTGTCCGGTGCAGTACGTTGGTGTTGATCCCTCGGTCAACCAAAAATCGATAGATTTTCAATCACATTTCCCGGTCAACTATATATCGATGCATTTTCAATCATATTTCCCGGTCAACTATATGTCGATGACTTTTCAACAATGCGTCGTTTCCCGGTCAACTATAAATCAATGACTTTTCAACACATTCAGCGATCGCCCGGTAAACCAAATATCAATGCTTAATCAATCACAAAGATAACTATAGATCAATGTTGTTCCAATATTGTTGCCATCAACATTAATAACATCAGGTTTTCATCGATATGGTAATGGTGATTCAACATTTATTTTACATTGAAATTTCAATATCAACCATAATGATGATTCAGATGGAAAAACAATGTTTATTCAATGTTGGCTTGCTGTCTAAGAAGCAATAATGAGAAGAAATGAAAAATTCACCAGATGACAAAATGAAAAACGCTGGTTAGTTGGTGCCCCTGGGCACTCGCCCAGTTGCCCATATGGTTAATCCGCCTGGGCATCAAATGCAAAAAAGATGCAACATTTTATTTGTGTATATTTAACTTTTTTAAATGGTCTATAGCTTAACTGATTCAACAGATTATTTTTGGATTCAACCCACTTTATTTTCCTAATTTGTTTGAGATAAAATTATATTATATTAACAAATTGTATTTATAAAGTGTCATATTTGTGATTTTCATTTGTCAAGTAGCCAGCTTCTTACTATTAAATCATGATTTTATTACACTTTATTAATTCAGTTTACCTTTATTTTTGTCAGCATTGGAAACTCAGCCTTCCATCATTTATTTATTTTTGACGAGCTGCGGAGATTTTCAAGGCGCTATATTTTCCTCATCCGTTTTGAAACTTATTATGAAATATATTATTAATCAGTAATCACTCAGTAAACATTTTGATGCACTAAACCTTTTTTGGAAACCTGGCTATGGCACCGGGAAGATCTGTGTGTGATAACAATCAAACTAAGACACACAATTATAAAATAGCATGATCATTTCCTCTACATTATGCCAAACCAGTTCCAAAGAATAATGCATAGTGGAATCTTAGAAGTGTACCAATTTCCTTGCATTTTTATTTTATGTGAAGCTATTGAACCATTTACATCGATGCCAAAACCATTAGCATTACTGTCATTCTCTTTCCTTCACACTTTTAATGTGCTTATGAACATGTTATTTAGGGCACTGAATTATTCATTTTAATTCTGGCCATCAGTTAGCAAAAGCGCTTCTATAGTTCTGTAAAATTTGACAAAATTTGAAAATGACAATCAGTCTATTAAGGCGCTTTTCCATTACCAGTACCGGCTCGACTCGACTCGCCTCGCCTCGACTCGGCTCGCTTTTCGCTCCGTTTTCCATTGCAGATAGTACCTCCACAATAGTACCTGGTCGTCATAGCGACGCGGCAGGAAACTGCAGTGACTTAATCTTTTACGCGAGACTCGCGAGACACACCCGCTACCCACACACACAGGACAATGGAGGAAATCGAGTGTATGCTGTTTTTGGATGTTTTTGCTTTTGTTTTTGCTGTTTTTTTATTCGGGATACTCCGTCTGGCGCGTGCAATGATGACGCAGTGAATAGTGACGATTCTCTCTGACCAATCAGCAGTCTGCCTTTTTTTCACGTCACATTTTAGTATCGCCTCAGCTCGCTTAGAACCTCGCCGGAGGTGGTACGAAAAAAAGTACCTGGAAGCCGGTACAGGTACAACTTTTACACAGTGGAAAACCAAACAGAGCCGAGTCGAGTCGAGTCGAGCCGAGCCTAGGCGAGCTGGTACTGTGTAGTGGAAAAGCGCCATTACAATGCAAGTTAGGGACCGTTCGGTATTTATGGAAGGGGCCACCGGAGGAAAATAGGGGAGGGTCATGTCTTTTTATTCTTTGTTGAGGGGAGGGTCATCCAACTTTTTTTAGTCTAGGGGGAGGGTCACCCAACTTTTGTGAAAACAGCAACATTTCAAAGTGGCTTGTTTGGTGCATATTTTTTTACATGTAGCTCATGTAGCTCTCGCGATCTCGGCCCCCCATCGCTATCAGATGCGTCTGACCCAACAAAAATCCAGTTTGGCGCTGTTTGACAGTGCGCGCGCACTTCACGCGCTCAGAAAAAGTGCATCATGTCAGAACAGAACGCCAATGAAATGTTTACCCGGCAAAGCTTTAAAGCACGAGCAAATAATGAACTTTTATGATTGCGAATAAGTGCAGTGTCATGTGAGTGTAACTCTACCGCTGCATTAACATGTGATGTGAATGTACATCGAGTTTTACAGTATTGGGACTGAGGTGCCAGAACTGCAGCTGATAGAATGTGCGCTGTTGCACGATACTATCATATTTTAGTTTCCATTCTTATTTTGTTTTCACAATAATGTTAGTGAGTAAATCTACTAAAATTACCACCATAACAGTGGAGTGTGATGTGTAAGATGTATGGCTACCACATCTTTAAATTACTATTAGTATTATTTGAAGTTAACATAAAAAATACGTAGACCTACACCAAAAAAAGCTGAGGATAAATTCCAGCGTTATGGACGTGACATTTGCAGTCAAAACTTGAAATATAAATTCTCAGAAAATGCATTTAACCCTTGTATGGTGTTCGGGTCTGTTGGACCCGTTTTCATTTTTTATCAAAAGAAAAATGATACAATTAATTATTTTTTCAAACTGAGACTCATTGGCCTTGGCTCATTTTCTGTGAGGAATATATATCAGAACACATTTTCAATGAAAACACACTGTACACCCCCCCTACACATTTATATTACACACAGGATGTTCGGGTCCACTGGACCCGGGGCTAATAAAAGTGTGGAAATTGTAGGTCCTGTGTACCTTTACTCTGTCCTCCTCCTGTCAGGGCCTGCTGTTAGTGTGTGTGTGTGTTCTTGTATGGTTTATGAGGACACAAATGTGTATAATGACATGGGTATTACAACGTAAACATGGTTTATGACGACATCTGTGTCCTCATACTAAAACATACTAAATGGTGTTTTTTGAAATTCAAAAAATGCCAAATGTTTTCTGTGATTGGTAGGTTTAGGGGTAGGGTTAGTGTAGGGGGATAGATTATACAGTTTGTACATTAGAAAAACCATTATGCCTATGGAGAGTGACCGTACACCACATATCCAAGTGAGTGTGTGTGTGTGTGTGTGTGTTTTGTGTGTGTGTGTGTGTGTGTGTCTGTGTGTGTGTGTATGTGTGTGCATGAGTGTGTGTGTGCGTGCGTGTGAGAGATTGTGTGTAAGTGTGAAAGAGTGCAAGAGTGAGTTTTGTGTTTCTACTCCTGCCATTCCCACAAGAGGTTGCAATTCTTAAATGTGATCTAACAAAGGTAAAGAGAAAATATTAACCATATATGCTGTTTATATTGCTTGTAATTGGGATGAAGTAAACATCTGTTGAGTATTTTAACATAACATAACAAAGAGGTTTGTACCATACAGGTTTGGTACAACTTGAGGGTGAGTAAATGATGACATTATTTTCATTTGTGGGTGAACTGTCCCTTTAAGAAGTGCAACCCTTAAATCTGAGGGGAACAACTATTTGTAGTGGTATCCGAAACCACAGTGATTTTGCGAGGTGTATGTAAACGTATGATCTCACCTATAAGTCTACTTGGAAAACGAACAAGAACTGAGCAAAACTATTCCATATTTCACTAAAAAAAACAACACGTCGGTGTGTGTTGTCGCAGTGTGTACTGCGCGCGGTGAACAGTGCGCATGCGCGAGGGGCGTGGCCGAGCGCGCTGACGTCAGAAAGGTCGTGGGTGAGAGGTTGATCGGGACACATCTTGTTGTCTTTGTAAGAGTGGAGCTCGATCACGCAGCCGTGTCTTCCCTCTTCCCCGAATCCTCTCAAAACTCCCCCCGAACCTCCCGAACCTTCCCCTCTCACCCTCCGGACCCTCGGACCCTCTCCCCATCCCGGAGCGCGCGCGTCAGGTGAGGCTTTACCGCGCTCCGTGCGCGCCACGGGCCTGCAGGCCGCGCGCTAGCCTTAGCACTCGAGCTAGCCAGCCTGCGCACTTCTCACGCGACGTCTGCTGACATTCCCACACTGAGCACAGCAGTGTGTAGTGTAAATCTTTAAATAAACGCTGTAAATGCAGATGAAGCGGGTGTATTTCGCGTGAGGGGTCGTGTGGGGTTGTTCTCGCGCTGGTACGCAGCTAGTAAACACACTCGAGCTAATGCTAACGCAGCTCCAGTACTGATTCATTACCACACGCGATACACGGCGTGTTTATAGCAACAATCCGACGAGTTACATCATTATTTACACGAATACTCGGAATATCTTCATGTTTTCACCAATAGCCATATGGCTCAGTTGAGTTTTTAACGTAAATACGAATTCATGTTTTCGGAATAAGCTGCATATGAAGATAAACCTGCAGAATAGCGCCTTATAATGGAGTGTTTATTCTCGAGTGTGTGTTTACTCTGATTCACTGAGCCCTAGCAGGTGCTGTGGTGTTCTGGAAGCTCAGTGTAGATGATCTGCAGTGTGAATATGCTCCTATACACTGACATTGAGCTGATGAGATGTAGTGAGTGTTTTTATGAGTGTGTGTGTGTTTTCCGACAGGTTTCTCATCTGTGACCAAAGACCCCGAGCTCGCCTCACAGATCATCATGGACTCTGGTGTGATCGAAGGAGGACTCAACGTCACGCTCACCATTAGACTGCTCATGCATGGCAAAGAAGTGGGCAGCATCATCGGGAAGGTGTGTTCTCACACACACACACACCACAGCCCTGAGCACACACACCACAGCCCTGAACACATACACACACACACTCAGCCTGGGTTCGGCGTTGAGCTCATCACGGCCTGTAGCTTCACACAGCTCGATCTGCGCACGCGTGTGTATCTCTGAACTCGTCCTCCGCTGGCATCTCGTGTTCTCCGGGCTTCTGTGAGGTGTGTGTCGTGTCCGAATCTAAACTCTGTGTTTGATGCTTTATATTAGGAATGGGGGAAAAAGAGACTCGCACATGATCGTGATTCTGTCTTCCGCCGATTCACAAATTTCAAAAATCGATTTGTTTAATAATGTGATGTTTCAGTGGTGTGTGTAGAGACGCACAGACTCGCAGCGGAGGAGCTTTATGAGTAAAGCCGTTCATATCAATCTCTGAACTAATAGAAGTTAGCCTGAAGTAATGTTAGTTTGGTTAGTCGAGCACGTCAAGCTCTTCTTGTGGTCTTTCCGTGTACAGGTACTTTAGCTTTTACACACAAGAAGCTCGTTCAACGTGGACACACACATGTGGTTAATGTTAATGAACTAAAGACCCGCCTATAAAGAGAATGAACATGTCCTGTTTCTGAGGATCAGGTAATGAATATTGAGAATGCAGTGAGGTGTGTGTGTGTAACTCAGACTAATCACCCCCGCTGGATTGGGACTAACAGCTGATGTTCACTTCTCGATTTTTAATAAAATGTAGAATTTTCGATTTGATCATAGATTTTAAATCATGCAAATATGGACTTGAAATGGAGTCTAGTGTGTGTGTGTGTGTACGGATCAGAGCTTCAGATGTCGGTGTGAGTCTAGTGTTCAGATGTAATGAGTGTGTGTGTGTGTGTGTACGGATCAGAGCTTCAGGTGAGCGCAGTGGAGATCGCCTCTGCCCGTGAGTGTCGCTCGCACCGCAGGACGGCAGATCCTCGCTCTCGTCACTGTGCTGCACGTCTTCAGTCCTGATCACTTTAATACGTCAGTCTCAATCACCACTGAGGAACACTACTGACTCTCTTCACTGCAGTCCTATAACACACACGTGGAGTGGTCATGTGTACGGTGGCCTGAGTGCACAACACCACCCCTCTATTAAGGGGTCATATAAATATTGGATGGCAAAATTTGGATTTAAATTAAATCCTTCGGCTCATTGATCTCTAACAGTGCTGGGTAAATACCCAGAGTCGCCGTTTTTATTAAAGAGGAGCTCCATGCATGTCAATTAACGAACGAATGAATGAATAAAAATGTGTGTTGTGCACTACTGGGCCACCGTGCATATGATGCTAGTTTAAAGAATAGGTTGACGTGCTTTAATGTTATAAACACTATTCTTTCACACACATGCATTACTGAATCTCTATTCCCCGTGTCTCTGTAAGTTCAGAGCGCTGTGATTGGCCAGCTGACCCAGTGCGCTGGACCCAGTGTGCTGTGATTGGCCGGCTGACCCAGTGCGCTGTGATTGGCCGGCTGACCCAGTGCGCTGTGATTGGCCGGCTGACCCAGTGCGCTGTGATTGGCCGGCTGACCCAGTGCGCTGTGATTGGCCGGCTGACCCAGTGCGCTGTGATTGGCCGGCTGACCCAGTGCGCTGGACCCAGTGCGCTGTAATTGGCCGGCTGACCCAGTGCGCTGTGATTGGCTGAACACTGAGTGTGTGTCGGGAATGTAGCATTAGTTTGTATTCATGCACAAAGCGAAACATTACACCCTAAAGAAAAACATTAAACGCCATCATATGGTAATCTTTGAAAACGCAAACCTCAGAATGAATCTGTTATTAATGAGGCGCGTTATAATGTTGTAACGCCTGTTATTAATGAGGCGCGTTATAATGTTGTGACGCCTGAATATAGCGTATGGAAGTGACTCGATCCGAGGGCCTGGACCAGCGCAGTGTGACGCTTCACTGGAACCTTGCTTCACCAGAACCTTGATATGCTTCTTACAGAGCCACTCCTTGGTTATCCTGGCTGTGTGCTTCGGGTCATTGTCATGTTGGAAGACCCAGCCTCGACCCATCTTCAATGCTCTAACTGAGGGAAGGAGGTTGTTCCCCAAAATCTCGCAATACATGGCCCCGGTCATCCTCTCCTTAATACAGTGCAGTCGCCCTGTCCCATGTGCAGAAAAACACCCCCAAAGCATGATGCTACCACCCCCATGCTTCACAGTAGGGATGGTGTTCTTGGGATGGTACTCATCATTCTTCTTCCTCCAAACACGTTTAGTGGAATTATGACCAAAAAGTTCTATTTTGGTCTCATCTGACCACATGACTTTCTCCCATGACTCCTCTGGATCATCCAAATGGTCATTGGCAAACTTAAGACGGGCCTTGACATGTGCTGGTTTAAGCAGGGGAACCTTCCGTGCCATGCATGATTTCAAACCATGACGTCTTAGTGTATTACCAACAGTAACCTTGGAAACGGTGGTCCCAGCTCTTTTCAGGTCATTGACCAGCTCCTCCCGTGTAGTTCTGGGCTGATTTCTCACCTTTCTTAGGATCATTGAGACCCCACGAGGTGAGATCTTGCATGGAGCCCCAGTCCGAGGGAGATTGACAGTCATGTTTAGCTTCCATTTTCTAATGATTGCTCCAACAGTGGACCTTTTTTCACCAAGCTGCTTGGCAATTTCCCCGTAGCCCTTTCCAGCCTTGTGGAGGTGTACAATTTTGTCTCTAGTGTCTTTGGACAGCTCTTTGGTCTTGGCCATGTTAGTAGTTGGATTCTTACTGATTGTATGGGGTGGACAGGTGTCTTTATGCAGCTAACGACCTCAAACAGGTGCATCTAATTTAGGATAATAAATGGAGTGGAGGTGGACATTTTAAAGACAGACTAACAGGTCTTTGAGGGTCAGAATTCTAGCTGATAGACAGGTGTTCAAATACTTATTTGCAGCTGTATCATACAAATAAATAGTTAAAAAATCATATATTGTGATTTCTGGATTTTTTTTTTTTTAGATTATGTCTCTCACAGTGGACATGCACCTACGATGACAATTTCAGACCCCTCCATGATTTCTAAGTGGGAGAACTTGCAAAATAGCAGGGTGTTCAAATACTTATTTTCCTCACTGTACGAGGAGAAGTTGTTCAGATCGTGTGTGTGTGTGTGTGTGCTGTTGCTGTGATTACAGGTCACTTACACACACCACAGGAACACACACACTCATGTTTACTGTCATGCATAAACAATATAATTCCAAGTTTAGAATCAAACTGCCTTGCTTTATTGTGTTGGTACAGCGCCACCTAGTGGCCGACCACAGCTAGTACTGCTTTAACCTGTTTATCATTGTGTGTGTGTTGCAGAAAGGTGAATCGGTGAAGAAGATGCGAGAGGAGGTGAGATCTGCTGCTGTGTGATGATGTGCTGATTCCTTCACTGAAGTCCACTTCTCCATCAGAACGACTCCTCGAGTGTGGAGTAACCGTTCCACAGACGCATTACTACACCCATTACTGAGACTACGCCATATATACAACACCATTTACAATCGTAATCAATCATAAACCATACAATCATAATAGCATAGTGCTATTGTGAAGTCACAAAGGCTACGATTCAGTTAAATAAATATATATATTACAGCGGCTGATGCATTTCTGTCGTACAGAAGTGACCGAATATTAAAGATTAGTTGGACATGTGAATAAATGTAGTTTGGCCAATATTAAACCAGGATTTGATCATGCTGTAGTGTAACGACTAACGCGTCTGCAGACATTCGTTATTATATAATTTATTTGACATGCTGTATTGTAACAGTGTTGTTCAGTAAAGCACATGATTGTGTGGCGCCCTCTGCTGGTGTTCAGTAAAGCACATGATTGTGTGGCGCCCTCTGCTGGTGTTCAGTAAAGCACATGATTGTGTGGCGCCCTCTGCTGGTGTTCAGTAAAGCACATGATTGTGTGGCGCCCTCTGCTGGTGTTCAGTAAAGCACATGATTGTGTGGCGCCCTCTGCTGGTGTTCAGTAAAGCACATGATTGTGTGGCGCCCTCTGCTGGTGTTCAGTAAAGCACATGATTGTGTGGCGCCCTCTGCTGGACACGTGCGTCTGCAGTTCCTCAGCCTGAGGGTTATTCTTCACTGTTGCTGTAAAGGGGTCTCGCAGACGTGACGTAACGCATTACTTTTCTAAAAAAGTAACTTAAGGAACACAGTATATTGTACGCAATATTGTAATAATTACGGTTTCTGTTACATTACATAGAAGGTGCTTGAACACATTACTTTGATACTTTATTTGAACCAATTATTATTGCTGCTTATTATATATTTGTATTTTAAGTAATTTTTAAGGCTGTTGTTCACTTGGATCTATTTTTATCCGATTACTTGATCTCTAAAATAGCCGCTAGCGTTAGCCCTAGATCTTTATGTGTGTGTGTGTGTGTGCAGAGCGGTGCGCGGATCAACATCTCTGAGGGGAACTGTCCCGAACGCATCATCACGCTCGCCGGCCCCACCACCGCCATCTTCAAGGCCTTCTCCATGATCATCGAGAAGCTGGAGGAGGTACAGCTCGCTCCACACGTGTGTGTGTGTGTGTGTGTGTGTGTGAGAGTCTGTGCTGATGTGTGTGTGTGTGTGTGTGTGTGTTCCAGGACATCAGCAGCTCCATGTCCAACAGCACGGCCACCTCCAAGCCCCCGGTGACGCTGCGGATCGTGGTGCCGGCCAGCCAGTGCGGCTCGCTCATCGGCAAGGGCGGCTGCAAGATCAAGGAGATCAGGGAGGTGAGCAGACACCCCATAATATCATGATACCCATAATACCCATAATGATCAGGGAGATCAGGGAGGTGAGCAGACACCCCATAATATCATGATCAGATTATCCATTTACCTTTTTTAGAGTTTGAAAGATAAAGATATTGTTAAAGTGAGATCTCTGAAGTCCTTAAACCAAAAACAAGTGCTTTAAAATCCTCGTAAAGTGTCTGTACGAACCCTGTTTTATGAGTGTTTCCCTCACTTTACACACACACACCACGTGATGTAGTCTAGTAAGTTAGACTAGTGCACTTTCACTGCGTGATTTAGTTTATTAATGTGTTTATAATGCCCTCAATATTCAAGAATTTAGGAAATGCCTCTATTCCTTTTATATTCATATACTTTATTATATGAATATATTAGTATTACATTTGTATACTTTACAAATGTGACTGATTTTATACCACAGTTCAACAAGCAAGAAGTTAATATCCAGTGACTTACATTTTAGACACAATATCGGCTGTTTTTGCTCCACTTCGCCAGTGAAGTCTGAGTCTGAACGACACATGACGGTGTTTCATTACTGAACGATCGGATCGGTTGAACAAATGATTCAATGACTCACTCAAGACATATGCTTCGTTCCTGAATGAATCAACTGTTTGAATGAATCGGTTAAACGACTCACTCATTAAGTGACTCACTGCCACCTATTGGCGGTGTTAATTTAACAGTTAAAGTATCTTTTCATTTTTGAAATAATTTCTAATATCAATATTCAACGATTTGTTTAAAACGTTATTTCTGTATTTGTAACTGCAGGTTAAACGCGTTCATGTCCCTCTGATCTGCATTAATCAGTCTGTACAAGCATCTGATCCACTTCAGCCTCTGTGTCCTCTGCTGATTACATCTGATTAACAGCCCTACTGAGTCTTATTCTGATAGAATTTGATTTAATGTAAGATCTTGACAAATTATGCATACATTTAATTGGGTTAAAAAAAGGCTTTATAAAGGAAAAATGCCCATAAAAGGTGTAAATCTTGATCTTGGAAAAGATGATTTGTCACTGCTGTGAACTGACCACCATATATGGAGAACATTAAAAACGTTAGGAGTCCTAAACCTGCAAAGGCACCAACACATTAAAAGCACTCAGCCAAATACCGTCTAATTATTATCAGTCAAATCCCAGAAAACTCTTATCTGTACATGTATACAGTGACGGGGTGTGTGTGTTCAGTCGACAGGAGCTCAGGTACAGGTGGCTGGAGACATGCTGCCCAACTCCACCGAGAGAGCCATCACCATCGCCGGGACCCCGCTGTCCATCATCGAGTGTGTGAAGCAGATCTGTGTGGTCATGCTGGAGGTACGCTGAGGGCGGAGCTGTGTCTCCTGTGTCCACCAGAGGCGCACGCGAGCAGCACACACACCAGATCACGCAGCACACACACACACCAGATCACGCAGCACACACACACACCAGATCACGCATCACACACACACCAGATCACGCATCACATCTTTAATTAATTAAATGACATTCACTTTTTAAATTGCATTTAACTTTTGAAACAATTTAAATAAAATGTAGCCTAATTTCTATGTGCGTGCAAGGAACATTAGGTTACAGTAGTGCATAAAACTGTTCGTGCATCAGCAACCTGAGAACACACACTTCAACACACAGCTTAATGAACATCATCAACACACAACAGCAAACTGGCGTTCAGAAACACTCACTACAGCTACATCTCACAAACACCAGACGCTCTTGATCCGAGCGGGTGCTGAGTGCTCTCTGTGGGCCGCGTTTCAGCTGATGAACACACACACACACACACACACACACACACACACACACACACACACACACTCAGCTCTGACCGATGTGCAGGTTTGGTCACGTGTGTCGTTGCATGATTATTGCCTCCGACTGAGAGTGTGTTTGTCATTTCTCCACATTAGCAACGCCGCCGCACCTGCTGTACTGGATCCGCTAACACACACCGCCTCAGTGACGGCCTCATGTCTCGCGCGCCTCTTCACACACCAAACATTAAATGCACATGTTTTTTTTTTTATTTGACGAATATTGAAGATGTTAATTTTGCCAGCCCTAGTGCTTGTAATGTTTAATCAACATGTCATAGCTGGATCTTCCAGTGGTGTATGCAGGACTTCTCCAGTCATGTCGTGTTTAAGCCCCGCCCACATCTCAGCATCCAATCAACAGCCCATGCACAGAAACCACATGTTCTGATCGCTCTGCTCCTCTTCTCGTTGCAGTCGCCTCCCAAAGGCGTGACCATCCCGTACCGACCCAAACCCTCAGGATCGCCTGTCATCTTTGCAGGAGGACAGGTGAGCGTCGTGATGTCACTGCAGCATCTCTCTCTGTGTGTGTGTGTGTGTGTGTTTGATCTGAAACCCGTGTTTTGCAGGCATACGCGGTGCAGGGACAACATGCCATTCCTCAGCCTGATGTAAGAGGCGCTCTTTGCTTTCCCACAATCCTCTGCTCAGAGTTGGGCCTGTTGTGATGCTGTTCTCTGTGTTCACAGCTCACCAAACTCCACCAGTTGGCCATGCAGCAGAGCCCGTTCCCTCTGGCCCCCAGCAGCCAGGGCTTCACAGGTACACACACACACACACACACACACACACACACACACACACACACACACACACACACACACACACACACACACACACACACACACACACACACACACACACACACACACCTCCTCTGGCCCCCAGCAGCCAGGGCTTCACAGGTGCGCACACACACACACACACACACACCTCCTCTGGCCCCCAGCAGCCAGGGCTTCACAGGTGCGCACACACACACACACACACACACCTCCTCTGGCCCCCAGCAGCCAGGGCTTCACAGGTGCACACACACACACACACACACACCTCCTCTGGCCCCCAGCAGCCAGGGCTTCACAGGTGCGCACACACACACACGTACACGTTTAAGCCGGTCACTGAGTGTGTGTTTCTCTCCTGCAGCCGGTATGGACGCGTCTGCGCAGACAGGCTCTCACGAACTGACCATTCCAAACGATGTGAGTTCACTGACGCTGCTTCTAAGTGTGTGTGTTGACACACACATCTGAAAGATTAGACGAGGTTACACAACTAGGGTTGGGTATCGTTTGAAACTTAATGATTTCGATTCTGCTTATCGATTCTGATTCTTGTCGATTCCTAACTTCAGTCCGGATAAGGTCAATAAACTGCAGATATTCAGCAGAAATCATCAGGCTAAAGAACACTTGCAGAACGCTAGCCTGCGGTTTAATAACTAGCCGAACTAATATACACTTCAAACTTTATTAAAGACAAGTAAACACTGTTATTAAAAAACAACAAATAAAATGTTTGCAATCGCAACAAATACATACAAATGAACAAAGATATGATTAAAACGGTTTTAATATTTTCAAGTTCAGAAACTAATCAAATGTAAAATAACACTGCACTTTATAAATAAAATACATATTACAAATATAGTTACACAAGTTACTAAGTGAAGAACGAGTGAGTTTTCTCAGTCTTCTGTAGTTTGATTCGCGTGTTAAAGAGACGGCAGGAATATTAGCGCTGTCACTTTAAGAGCTGACCCAATACACTGATACACGTGAACACACTCTCTCGCGCTTCAATGGCTTAAAGTCATATTGAAATACACACATTAATCTATAAGTATTCGATTCCCAGCCCTAGACGCGACTCCTGTGTTGTGAGACTTGTAAGCTCTGCTTTGTGAATTGTTAGTTGTAATGTGTTGGTTGATTGTGACAGTTGATTGGCTGCATCATCGGCCGTCAAGGTGCCAAGATCAACGAGATTCGCCAGATGTCCGGGGCACAGATCAAGATCGCCAACCCCGTGGAGGGCTCGACGGACCGTCAGGTGACCATCACCGGCTCGCCCGCCAGCATCAGCCTGGCCGAGTACCTGATCAACGCACGGTAACGCATCACCCTCACCTGTGTGCCCCACATCAGCAGCTCTACCGTACTCCACATCAGCTTTACCGTACTCCACATTACCGTACTCCACATTACCGTACTCCACATTACCGTACTCCACATTACCGTACTCCACATTACCGTACTCCACATTACCGTACTCCACATTACCGTACTCTACATCAGCAGCTCTACCGTACTCCACATTACCGTACTCCACATCAGCTTTATCGTACTCCACATTACCGTACTCCACATCAGCTTTATCGTACTCCACATTACCGTACTCCACATCAGCTTTACCGTACTCCACATTACCGTACTCTACATCAGCAGCTCTACCGTACTCCACATTACCGTACTCCACATCAGCTTTATCGTACTCCACATTACCGTACTCCACATCAGCAGCTCTACCGTACTCCACATTACCATACTCCACATCAGCAGCTCTACCGTACTCCACATTACCGTACTCCACATCAGCTCTACCGTACTCCACATTACCGTACTCGACATCAGCAACAGTGTCAGTAGCCGCTCCACATTACCGTACTCCACATTACCGTACTCCACATCAGCAACCGTGTCAGTAGCCGCTCCACATTACCGTACTCCACATTAGCAACCGTGTCAGTAGCCGCTCCACATTACCGTACTCCACATTACCGTACTCCACATTACCGTACTCCACATTACCGTACTCCACATCAGCAACAGTGTCAGTAGCCGCTCCACATTACCGTACTCCACATTACCGTACTCCACATCAGCTTTACCGTACTCCACATTACCGTACTCCACATCAGCAGTTCTACCGTACTCCACATTACCGTACTCCACATCAGCTTTACCGTACTCCACATTACCGTACTCCACATCAGCTTTACCGTACTCCACATTACCGTAGTCCACATCAGCAACAGTGTCAGTAGCCGCTCCACATTACCGTACTCCACATTACCGTACTCCACATCAGCAGCTCTACCGTACTCCACATTACCGTACTCCACATTACCGTACTCCACATTACCGTACTCCACATTACCGTACTCCACATTACCGTACTCCACATTACCGTACTCCACATTACCGTACTCCACATTACCGTACTCCACATTACCGTACTCCACATTACCGTACTCCACATCAGCAACAGTGTCAGTAGCCGCTCCACATTACCGTACTCCACATTACCGTACTCCACATCAGCAACCGTGTCAGTAGCCGCTCCACATTACCGTACTCCACATTACCGTACTCCACATCAGCAACCGTGTCAGTAGCCGCTCCACATTACCGTACTCCACATTACCGTACTCCACATCAGCAGCTCTACCGTACTCCACATTACCGTACTCCACATTACCGTACTCCACATTACCGTACTCCGCATTACCGTACTCCACATCAGCATTACCGTACTCCACATTACCGTACTCGACATCAGCAACAGTGTCAGTAGCCGCTCCACATTACCGTACTCCACATCAGCAACCGTGTCAGTAGCCGCTCCACATTACCGTACTCCACATTAGCAACCGTGTCAGTAGCCGCTCCACATTACCGTACTCCACATCAGCAACCGTGTCAGTAGCCGCTTCACATTACCGTACTCCACATTACCGTACTCCACATCAGCAGCTCTACCGTACTCCACATTACCGTACTCCACATCAGCAGCTCTACCGTACTCCATATTACCATACTCCACATCAGCAGCTCTACCGTACTCCACATTACCGTACTCCACATTACCGTACTCCACATTACCGTACTCCACAGTACCGTACTCCACATTACTGTACTCCACATTACCGTAATCCACATTACCGTACTCCACATTACCGTACTCCACATCAGCTTTACCGTACTCCACATTACCGTACTCCACATTACCATACTCCACATCAGCAGCTCTACCGTACTCCACATTACCGTACTCCACATCAGCTCTACCGTACTCCACATTACCGTACTCCACATCAGCTTTACCGTACTCCACATTACCGTACTCCACATCAGCAGCTCTACCGTACTCCACATTACCGTACTCCACATCAGCTCTACCGTACTCCACATTACTGTACTCCACATTACCGTACTCCACATCAGCAACAGTGTCAGTAGCTGCTCCACATTACCGTACTCCACATTACCGTACTCCACATCAGCAACAGTGTCAGTAGCCGCTCCACATTACCGTACTCCACATTACCGTACTCCACATCAGCTTTACCGTACTCCACATTACCGTACTCCACATCAGCAGTTCTACCGTACTCCACATTATCGTACTCCACATCAGCTTTACCGTACTCCACATTACCGTACTCCACATCAGCTTTACCGTACTCCACATTACCGTAGTCCACATCAGCAACAGTGTCAGTAGCCGCTCCACATTACCGTACTCCACATCAGCAGCTCTACCGTACTCCACATTACCGTACTCCACATTACCGTACTCCACATTACCGTACTCCACATTACCGTACTCCACATTACCGTACTCCACATTACCGTACTCCACATTACCGTACTCGACATCAGCAACAGTGTCAGTAGCCGCTCCACATTACCGTACTCCACATTACCGTACTCCACATTACCGTACTCCACATCAGCAACCGTGTCAGTAGCCGCTTCACATTACCGTACTCCACATTACCGTACTCCACATCAGCAGCTCTACCGTACTCCACATTACCGTACTCCACATCAGCAGCTCTACCGTACTCCACATTACCGTACTCCACATTAGCAGCTCTACCGTACTCCACATTACCGTACTCCACATTAGCTTTACCGTACTCCACATTACCGTACTCCAGATCAGCAACAGTGTCAGTAGCCGCTCCACATTACCGTACTCCACATTACCGTACTCCACATCAGCAACCGTGTCAGTAGCCGCTTCACATTACCGTACTCCACATTACCGTACTCCACATCAGCAGCTCTACCGTACTCCACATTACCGTACTCCACATCAGCAGCTCTACCGTACTCCACATTACCGTACTCCACATTAGCAGCTCTACCGTACTCCACATTACCGTACTCCACATTAGCTTTACCGTACTCCACATTACCGTACTCCAGATCAGCAACAGTGTCAGTAGCCGCTCCACATTACCGTACTCCACATTACCGTACTCCACATTACCGTCCACATTACCGTACTCCACATTACCGTACTCCACATCAGCAACAGTGTCAGTAGCCGCTCCACATTACCGTACTCCACATTACCGTACTCCACATCAGCAACCGTGTCAGTAGCCGCTCCACATTACCGTACTCCACATTACCGTACTCCACATCAGCAACCGTGTCAGTAGCCGCTCCACATTACCGTACTCCACATTACCGTACTCCACATCAGCAGCTCTACCGTACTCCACATTACCGTACTCCACATTACCGTACTCCACATTACCGTACTCCACATTACCGTACTCCACATTACCGTACTCCACATTACCGTACTCCACATTACCGTACTCCACATCAGCATTACCGTACTCCACATTACCGTACTCGACATCAGCAACAGTGTCAGTAGCCGCTCCACATTACCGTACTCCACATTACCGTACTCCACATCAGCAACCGTGTCAGTAGCCGCTCCACATTACCGTACTCCACATTAGCAACCGTGTCAGTAGCCGCTCCACATTACCGTACTCCACATTACCGTACTCCACATTACTGTACTCCACATCAGCAACCGTGTCAGTAGCCGCTTCACATTACCGTACTCCACATTACCGTACTCCACATCAGCAGCTCTACCGTACTCCACATTACCGTACTCCACATCAGCAGCTCTACCGTACTCCACATTACCGTACTCCACATTAGCAGCTCTACCGTACTCCACATTACCGTACTCCACATTAGCAGCTCTACCGTACTCCACATTACCGTACTCCACATCAGCAACCGTGTCAGTAGCCGCTTCACATTACCGTACTCCACATTACCGTACTCCACATTACCGTACTCCACATTACCGTACTCCACATTACTTTTTGTAACTGATTGAAATTGCGAGTGTAAAATATGCCCAATGGAAACGCGTCAATTTCACAAAAACTCCCATTTATCGCAAAAAAAATACTTTTTTTTTTTTTTTTTACACACATGAGGAGGTTTTCTGGCAATTTGAAAAAGTAATATTTCGCTAAACTGCAGTGGAAGCAGTTTTTGCGCACTTACAGTCACCTGACGTAGATGAGGCGGCGTGTTTGGACAGAAGACGAGACGGAGTTCTCTATTAAACTCATAAAAGACACAAGAATTACAGGAATACTGGATCCACATGAGCCCCTTTCACACAGCACGATGATCCCGGCAAATGGCCAGAATGGCTTCTGTGTGAACGCAGACTCGACCCGGGATCGATGCCAGTAGTCTGATCTAGTAACATTGCCATGTTCAGTCCCAGAGCGCGCGCTGTGTGAACAGAAGCCGTAATAATGCCGTGTCGTAGTGATGACGCTGAAGCCGGGATCGTTCGCCAGCTGTGAAACGGTACGTAATGCGCAAATTTATGATCGAATAAGAGAAAAAAATCGAGAGAGATCGCAGCTCATAAGCAAACTTAAGACGCTGCTGAGACATTTACAATCACATCGATGTCACGTGTCTTTACGAGATTTTTACGGGTTGTGTGTGAACGCACTCTCTGATTCCGCCAAATCACTGGCAGTGTGAATGAACCCAAATCAAACGAACCTGGGTCAAATCCCGGGTCACTTTATCCGTGTATTTTCCGGAATCTCTGTGTGAAAGGGGCTTGAGAAATGCCACAATCACGAGCTTGAAGAAACTCCCAGAATAAGAGTCTGTCCTGTCCACTAATGCTGAATCGCACACATGCGTCTCCTTCATCACTAATGGCCAGTGCGGCGGCCGAGATATGTACACCGTCGCCATGATGTTTGGAATGACTGATCACGCAGAAAAACATTTACGCTTCAGTCGCATAACATCGGCTAATGGAAACGCCGTCATTTCACAATAGTTTATCGACATTTAGAAAATATCACAAAAGTTTAGCGCAAATCTGTAATGGAAGCGCGGCTAGTGAGGCTCATCTGACACGTGATTGACATCTGTGTTCTCTCGCTCTTGCAGACTCTCGTCCGAGGCGACAGGGATGGCTGCGAACTGATGTCTCTCTCTCTCTCTCTCTCTCTCTCTCTCTCTCTCTCTCTCTCTCTCTCTCTCTCTCTCTCTCTCTCTCTCTCTCTCTCTCTCTCTCTCTCTCTCTCTCTTTTCTCCTCCTCCATCACATTTACGCTCTCTAAGTGCAAAAAGGAAACCAAGTATTTTCAACCCATCCTTTCCTTTCACCCACCCCAGCTATGCTTCATGGATATATACACACACACACAAGTGTTTTATTTATTTATTTCATGAAAATGTTTTTAAAAATCCCTTTGCGTACAGTTTTTAATGTCTCTTTTCTTTGCGTATTTTTGTCAGTTGAACATTACCATATGGAAGCGACAGAGGAGAAAGTGGGAAAAATCTGAAAAAACGCATTAATATGTTTTTGTTATCTCAGATTTTTCTTATAAAAACAGAAAAAATAAAAAAGAGAGCAACTACAAAATGATAGATTGACCGTTTTTCCCTGTATCGGACATTTATTTATTTTAATTTAACTCTAGGAAGTTACGGATTTTAAAGTCCTAGACGTGAGTGTCAGAGGATAAGCTCTGCTTTCTGCATCAGGTTTCAGGTGACTTCTGTTTTTTTTTGTTTTTTTGACATTGAATATTTGTCATTCCTCAATATTTGTGTTTTTTTTTCTTCTTTATCCTGAAGTTGGAGGTTTTGTTCGAGGGAGGGTTGGGAGATGCTGCAGTTTCTGCACACATGACATTTACTGCTATAATAATGAGTTGAGAATATTTCTTTTAGAGAGAATATTTTTTTTAACCCTGTGGTTTGGAGCCCAGACTGGAGGATTCCCAATTGACCTTTATATGATGATGCGACTGAGTTACTGATCAATTACATGACTAGAAGGAACTTTCTAGACTTAACACTAGTTTCCTCTCTACTCTGCTTGAGTAATAGTTATGTTTTCTATTTTATTTTATTTTTTTCTATTTTATTTTATTTTCTCGCAGGAGGAAGGAAAACCTAAAACCTTTTTGTGCACGTTTTCTGAATATTGTAGATTTTGGAGTGCAGCTGGAATGAAGAATTAAACATGCAAAATTAAAACATGAAATGCTGAAACTATGGAATGGTGTCCTTTGGTTTTTATGTCTTGTATTGTGATGCACATCTGAGTGTAATGAATGTTTGACTAAGAAATGTTAGGTCTGTTTCTGAACTCCTGAAACGCCTCCATTGTAGTCTTGAGTTTCTTCGGGAACGAACATGTCACAATATTCCTCATTATAATAATTCATGTGCAGAATAAAGGGCGGGGTCTGGTTGAGTTAGTAGTGAGTTAAACTGGGGGTTATGGTAAGGGGCGGGATATTCCCAAACACACTCTAAGCGCTTGACCAATCACAACACACTGCTCCAGCCGACCAATCAGAGCACTGTGCTTTACAGAAGGAGGGGCTTCATAGAGACAGGAAGTAAACAGAGCGTTACTGACAGACTGGGAAGAGAGGAGCCGCAACAATGGAGAATATGAGGAAAATAATCAACATTCAAGCAGGAAAACCTGCTCTAGTAGAGCCTGAAAACATCAAGACTTTGTACAAGAGCATGATAAGTCCTCTTTAATCAGGCAAAATCATTGGTGTAGTCCTGCATTCATCACCATTTTGATTCGCATTTACCGTACATGGATGACGTGCTCACAGTAATGCTGAGTTCACACTGCACGATTTTAGCCCCGATTTTCACTCTCCTGCAGTTTTGTGAAATAGCCGACAAATCCCGAAATCGGAGGCAAATCGGTGCTCGTTCAAGGGAGTGAGTTAACAGATCATTTTTTACAGCATGTTTAAATAGTCATTTTTTGGGGCTCAGAAAAACGCGCTGTTTTAGTGTGTGCCCTTAAATGCAAATGAGCTGCTGCTGGACGACCCAGGGGGCGGAGCTTCATGAGCTCGCGCTCAGTCTCTCAGGACAATCTCATCTCACGGAATGATGATAATATCAGAAACTCTCAGTAATGGTGTTCATTTCGAGTCGGACAATAATGCCTACAGACTCAGAGCGCTGTATAGAGATGAAACAGGTATAGTTTAGTAATTAATTAAGGTTATTATAACGTATTTGTCATCTGCTTGTATGTATCCATTATTTATTAATAGCCTACAAGTCTGCTGTCTGAATGATGATCAAACATATACTGATGAGTTTAATAAAGTTTATTGTACATCACACAAAAGATGAAGCGTCAGTTTTACTTCAGAAAATCACCGTAAGAGCTGAGTAAACACAGTAAGTTATAAGAAGTGCGCAAGTACATAAACGAATTTCGGTAGAGTTGAGGGAGCATTCCTGTGGGCGGAGCTTAGTCACAAAACGGCTCTAGTGACGTCATTAAAGAAGGAAGTAGAGGGATGTAGTCCAAACGGCCGTTCGCTGTAGGCGACTTCTGTTAAATAAAATATCTCGCTTGGCATTGAACTTTGAGCTTTATAATTTTACAGATATTATTTATGCTCTAACAGCAACATTACACACTAACTAAAGTTTGAAACATGGGATCACGAAGAACGGGACCTTTAAGACGTGATCTGAGGGGCTGTTTACACGACACCGTTTTAAGCTAAAACCGGAAAACTTTGTATGCGTTTTGGCCGTTCATTTACATGACATTGGTGTTTTGGGTGCCTGATAACGCAAAATTTTTAAAATGGGTTTCAAAGTGCAGGTTTTTCATCGCCATCTAATGACAGAATGCAGGTTTTCAGTCGTTTTTTTGCGGATCCGCGTGAATGGGGATTGTTTTGCATGCATGTTCTGACTGAAAATGACATCGGCGAAGACCTACAGCCAATGAGAGAGCAAGATACAGGCCAGCGGAAAGTTTGGGGAGGAGTTATTTACCAGAATATCAGTGTTTTAATAGATATATTTACAATTATATCAAACAGAAACGAAGCACAAACATCTGCTTAACCAGCTGCAACAGCAACACATTGCAATCTTTTCTTTTTCTCCTTTTCAACACACAGTCAATGTGAAATGGTAAGCTTCTTCCCAGATAGCATACATATCCAGGCCTCATCTGGGCCAACTATGGCACATATGGCTCAGTTCTGGCAGTGGAAAAGGTCATATGGGCCGTATCTGTCCCACACACAGCAAGCCGGTTTTAGTGTGAGTTGCCAGAACTGAGCCATATGTGCCATAGCTGGTCCAGATGAGGCCCGGATATATATGCTATTGCCAGCCACACTCGGGTTGAGTCACTCCATGCAGCCAGAAGGATGTGGGCCAGAACTGGGCCGGATGTAATAATTTAGCATCACGCAAGAACTTGATCTTGCGATATTTCCTTAGCACTTCTCGTATGTTTGGTTGTGAAACGTAGTTTGTGGAGCATACAGTTGTCGGCGATTCTTCCTGTTTGAAAATCATGCAATGTGAACTCGGCTTAAGACCAATAACATGCTTTTCAGGCTCACCTGGTTCTGTCCCTATATCATTAAGAAGTAGTCCTCTGATGGCTGAGATGTGTACCAAGGATAATCTTTATTGTAGTGCCATTTACGCACTGCAACAACACGCAGAGGAGGAATAATGCCGTCGTAGAGCGGGACACTGGAAGGCTTTTGCGCATTAGACAACAGGATCCGGTTGCTGAGGTGGACATCTACTCAATCTGAACCGTGACCCCCAGAGTCCGTGTGACCGGTGTGACGGCTCAGGCCCGCTGGAAGAGCTGGATTCAGGCACGGCTCAGCACACGTGTGTGTTTAGCGCTGAGGACTGAGAAGCACCCGTTGAGGTCAGTCTGAGTGACGGACGCTCATGCTAGTGTAACAGAGGCCAGCTAGCAAGAGCTGGAAAGGGCAAGGGCCGGAAGTCATTCATCTTCAATGTGAGTCGATGTGGGCATCGAGGAGAGATGAAGTTAGGTCAACTTTATGGTAATGAGCTATGGTGCGGTTCGGCGGCAACCAATGGGAATGTAGAAGACTTCACTTGAGAGGATTCCAGAAAACGCAGTCCTGTAAACATTGGTTCTGGCCAAACATTAGTTCCCATTTCCAAGCAGATAATTGATGTGGTGGGTTTCCCAATAATATACGACGTGTATGGGACACTTACACTTACATACAATGCATGGGGCATTAAGGGTACACTTCAACCAGGACAGTTATTGTAATGTAGACTGCACACAAATTAATGTTAATTTCATTTAAAGACCAAGGCTAGTAAATAGGGATGGGTATCGTTAAGGTTTTAACGGTATTACTACTCTTACCGAGCCTGCTTATCGATCTGGTACTTTAACGGTACTATTATCCATTCTTTTTGTTATATATATATATATATATATATATATATATATATATATATATATATATATATATATTAAACAAAGATAAACAATAGATAAACAAAAGATAAACAATTTAAACAAAGATGCACATTATATAGGCCTACACATTGCTTTAATTTCAGGAAGGTCTACTAAAATTACTGTTCAAGTATGATCTAAAAAGAAATCTAATAAAATAATCAAATGTAAAATAACAATGCATAGTTTATCATAGATAGATTAATGCTTATTAAAGCTGAAGTTAATTATTCAAGAGCTGTGAGTGATTTTCTCTTTGCCTTTTGTTGTTTGAGTCGCAGTAATGGTGCAATCGTCAGCAGGATTATTAGACTGCGGCCCCTTGAAGACCGAGTGCAGATCTAATAGGCTACTGATGCACCAAATATTCCCCCAACTATTTCCATAACTATGTCCATTTAAGACATAAACTGTGTTTAAGTGAATCTCCAAGCCGGTATTTTTTTACATATTTTTGTGTACATTTGATCGTTTAGACGCGCACATGAAACCTAAAGTATAATTTGCTTGTCTTGTTCTGGTCTATTTTGGAGTGCGTGCCGCCTTGAGAACAGCATCTCTTACGCAGATTTTTGTGCTTTTAATAGCTCTTTTAATTATTTAAACGCGTCCCGCAATTTAGCAACAGTAGCTAGACTGCATTTTACAACAATCACCGATCGTGCTGATTCTGTCGTTAAGTTTGAGTTTTAGGGAGAAATGACGGCGTACCGCTGTGAAGGGAAGGAAGTTGCGCTAGACAGAATGCGGCTATAGTTTTTAATGGTTTTACCTCAACATATTCTTTTTATAATCTTTGGAAGCCGAAATCTAAAATAAAATCAGACTAATATCACAGACCTAAAGTGTAACCAGGCTACGTTTGAATGTTTAGTTCTGTCCTCCATCGTAACTCATTAAGCAGGGCTGTCTGTGCGTACTGTGGCTCCGCCTGAGAGAGATCTCGCTCTCTCTCTCTCTCTCTCTCTCTCTCTCTCTCTCTCTCTCTCTCTCTCTCTCTCTCGGACTGCAAATAGCAAAAATGCATCACAGACAAATGGTTTAATATTATTGTACATAGAAATGGCTGGCAGATATAAAAAAATGAAAATAACGTCTTTATAGCAAAAATGGTATGTGTATTTTCTTAATTTCTTCCTCACTTCCTCGCCCCCTCGTTCCTCGCCTCCTTGCTCCCTCGCCTCCTTGCTCCTCGTTCCTCGCCTCCTTGCTCGCCTCCTTGCTCCTCGTTCCTCGCCCCCTCGTTCCTCGCCTCCTTGCTCCTCGTTCCTCGCCTCCTTGCTCCTCGTTCCTCGCCCCCTCGCCTCCTTGCTCCTCGCCTCCTCGTTCCTCGCCTCCTCGTACCTCGCCTCCTCACTTCCTTGCCTCCTTGCTCCTCCCCTCCTTGCTCTTGTTCCTCGCCTCCTTGCTCCTCATTTCTCGCCCCCTCGCCTCCTCGTTCCTCGCCTCCTTGCTCCTTGTTCCTCGCCTCCTCGTTCCTCTTCGTTCCTCGCCTCCTCGTTCCTCGCCTCCTCACTCCTTTTCTCTTCGTTCCTCACCTCCTCACTCCTTTTCTCCTCGTTCCTCGCCCCCTCATTCCTTGCCTCCTCGTTCCTCGCCTCCTCGCGGTTCAGTTAGAGAGTTGAGATATCCTACAAGATGGCTGAGCTTGATCGGTTTCCAGGTCACAGGCTGGAGGACAGAGGAGTGATGAGACGAGCAATCATCAAATTGAAGAGTGAGAGGCACCCATGGCACGGCTTGGCTCGCTTTACTTTGGCTTGGTTTGCTTTTCCACTGCAGTTTATTACAGTTTAGTCAACATTTGAAGTGGATCAAAACCTTTCCTCAAAGTTATACATGAATTTTGAACAATACCCGTTCTTGTCTTAGGACAACTTTTTCATTTCTTCAAATGTTGCCTACTGTAGTTGTGTCAAATCCAATAACGATACTCTCTGACCAATCAGTGATCTACATTGTTTACACGTCACCTTTTAGTATCGGTATGGCTTACTAAAAAAAGTACCAGTCACTAGGTGTTGTACACAGTGGTAACCCCCAGAAGTGAGCCGTAGCATGCAGTGGAAAAGCAGCATTAGAGACGTCCTTCTCTGGCCTCTTCAGGACGTACGGATCTGATTCACTGCCACGACTACCTTCTTCACCTTGCTGAATTCAAGCAAAACAGAGTTTTTTCATTCTGATTAAGGTCTTCCAAGGCCTCCTTTCCAAAAGTTTACCAGTCACAATGAAATAAGCATTCATTTCAACAGGTGAGTACACTGCTAATAAGCTTGGAAATGAACAATAAAATCAAATCGATCAATGTGTATTTTTTTCTCTTCAGGGATGCAGTTGTAACATTTTATTTGTATTAAATATTTTTAAAATGGTTCACACTGTAAACGTGTTTCTTTTCTTTGCAACAGCTGAAAGCAAACCACTGATAGTGTGTTTAACTCTGGAGAGACGTTGAAATCTCGCGACACACACTAAACACAAACAATAAACGCACAAAAAAAGAGTTGTTTTAAAGGGATATTTCACCGCTGGAAAGATGAATGTGTATTTAAATTGGGTCATTTATGTAGTAGAAATGTGAAATTATTTTAGAAGTTGGTGCCTTGTATTTGGTGCCTTGAAAATGTATTTTTGGCTCATGTGGATGAAAGACAACAACTCCCAGAATGCACTTGCTTCGCTGCCCTACGAGGACACTCCCAAGCCACGCCTTCCGGTTACAGAGGGCAGTATCAGAAGAAATGAATGATACAACTAGGCTACTAGTCGACTCGGAACTGAAAAGACGCCGTTTTATCGTGAGATCCCCCATGGGCGGGTTGAAGACATGCGGAACGAGCTCCTCCTACTGGCTGGAGTCTCCTCTGGACAAAAGAGCCTCCGATGAAGATAAATGAGGATTTTTGCGTCATCTGAGGTTTTTTTCCAGACACACAATACAGAAATCTCTCGTCTCATGAGGGAGGAAAGCACGGTCATTCCAAAATACTACCAGGTTTCTACTGATACAAAGCTTAATGCTAATCGGTGAAGTATCCCTTTAAGTCCTTTACAACATTTTAACTATGTTGCATCCACTTCCACTATATTTACTGTATATAAAACTCATGTAGGCTTTGTCTTCAGAGGGATGTGTGCACTTGTTTTTCAGAGCACAAAAGCTTAATCTATGATGGTGGATACGGCTACCTTCAGATCATCCTCAACATCAAGACGTCATCGATATTTATTTTTCATGTATGTAACAGCAGAAAAAAATATGTAGATCCAAATGGAAGCTTTACATCCATTGCCACACTGGATAACTTTTTATTCTGCAATACAAAATGGTGGAAAATACAGTTTTAATCTTCGATCTTCAGCAAAGCACATTCCAGATTTGTGCGGAGATTAGTCCTAGATTCAGTGAATGATCCAGTCATACGGTTCTGGTTGTGTTTATGGATTGGAGATGACCAGTGATGTGTATCTTCAGTCCACTCACCTCCAGATGTTCATCTCGACATTACCTTCTTCAACTCGCTAAGCCCATCTATCCAGCTTTGTCACAAATTCATCAGTTTCCTCACTGAATGTCAGTATGTTTGTGTTTGGAGCTTGTAATGACATATTCAGTATCTTAAGCCTTTCGAATACTGTAGAAGATTTTTTTTATTTAGAAAATAAGTAATTTAGCTATATCCCAGCTAGCAGGGAACGTTCTCAGAACTTTCGCTAACATTCCCTACAAGTTTGGTTAATGTTCTAAAGAAAACATTTGAATGTAATGTTTACCGAACATTTTAAGGATGTTTTCTCATTTTAAAAAATGTTCCTATAATGTTATATGAAAACTAAGATATAACATTTTAACTGCAACATTCAAAAGATGTTTTGGGAATGTTTCTGAAGTAACAAGTTGTACTATGATCTCAAAATATCATTGTCGCTATGTTTCATTATAACAAAAGAAAAACGTTCTCTCTGTCACGTTAGGAAAATGTTTTGAGGATATCATTGAGAGATGAGATGTTTAATGTTCTTTATAAAACGTTCTTCTAATGTTACGAGTTAACAAAATTATAACATTTTATTTGCAACATTTTGAGAATATTTTGGGAATGTTGTTAAAGTTAAAGTTTGTACTATGATCTCAAAATAACGTTGTCTTAATGTTTCATCATAACAAAAGAAGAACGTTCTTTCTGTCATGTTAGGAAAATGTTTTGAGGATATCATTGAGAGATGAGATGTTTAATGTTCTTTATAAAACGTTCTTCTAATGTTACGAGTTAACAAAATTATAACATTTTATTTGCAACATTTTGAGCATATTTTGGGAATGTTGTTAAAGTTAGAGTTTGTACAATGATCTCAATATAACATTGTCCCAATGTTTCATGAAAACAAAAGAAGAACATTCTACTTGCAACATTTTTAGCATATTTTGGGAATGTTGTTAAAGTTAAAGTTTGTACAATGATCTCAATATAACATTTTCCCAATGTTTCATGATAACAAAAGAAGGACATTCTACTTGCAACATTTTGAGCATATTTTGGGAATGTTGCTAAAGTTAGAGTTTGTACAATGATCTCAATATAACATTTTCCCAATGTTTCATGAAAACAAAAGAAGAACATTCTACTTGCAACATTTTGAGCATATTTTGGGAATGTTGCTAAAGTTAGAGTTTGTACAATGATCTCAATATAACATTTTCCCAATGTTTCATGAAAACAAAAGAAGAACATTCTACTTGCAACATTTTTAGCATATTTTGGGAATGTTGTTAAAGTTAAAGTTTGTACAATGATCTCAATATAACATTTTCCCAATGTTTCATGATAACAAAAGAAGGACATTCTACTTGCAACATTTTGAGCATATTTTGGGAATGTTGCTAAAGTTAGAGTTTGTACAATGATCTCAATATAACATTTTCCCAATGTTTCATGAAAACAAAAGAAGAACATTCTACTTGCAACATTTTGAGCATATTTTGGGAATGTTGTTATATTTAAAGTTTGTACAATGATCTCAATATAACATTTTCCCAATGTTTCATGATAACAAAAGAAGAACATTCTACTTGCAACATTTTGAGCATATTTTGGGAATGTTGTTAAAGTTAAAGTTTGTACAATGATCTCAAAATAACATTTTCCCAATGTTTCATGAAAACAAAAGAAGGACATTCTACTTGCAACATTTTGAGCATATTTTGGGAATGTTGTTAAAGTTAAATATTGTACAATGATCTCAATATAACATTTTCCCAATGTTTCATGATAACAAAAGAAGGACATTCTACTTGCAACATTTTGAGCATATTTTGGGAATGTTGTTAAAGTTAAATATTGTACAATGATCTCAATATAACATTGTCCCAATGTTTCATGAAAACAAAAGAAGAACGTTCTACTTGCAGCATTTTGAGCATATTTTGGGAATGTTGTTAAAGTTAAATATTGTACAATGATCTCAATATAACATTGTCCCAATGTTTCATAATAACAAATGAAGAACATTCTCTCTGTCACGTTAGGAAAATGTTTTGAGGATATCATTGAGAGATGAGATGTTTAATGTTTTTTATAAAACGTTCTTTTAATGTTACGAGTTAACAAAATTATAACATTTTATTTGCAACATTTTGAGCATATTTTGGGAATGTTGCTAAAGTTAGAGTTTGTACAATGATCTCAATATAACATTTTCCCAATGTTTCATGAAAACAAAAGAAGAACATTCTACTTGCAACATTTTGAGCATATTTTGGGAATGTTGCTAAAGTTAGAGTTTGTACAATGATCTCAATATAACATTTTCCCAATGTTTCATGAAAACAAAAGAAGAACATTCTACTTGCAACATTTTTAGCATATTTTGGGAATGTTGTTAAAGTTAAAGTTTGTACAATGATCTCAATATAACATTTTCCCAATGTTTCATGATAACAAAAGAAGGACATTCTACTTGCAACATTTTGAGCATATTTTGGGAATGTTGCTAAAGTTAGAGTTTGTACAATGATCTCAATATAACATTTTCCCAATGTTTCATGAAAACAAAAGAAGAACATTCTACTTGCAACATTTTGAGCATATTTTGGGAATGTTGCTAAAGTTAGAGTTTGTACAATGATCTCAATATAACATTTTCCCAATGTTTCATGAAAACAAAAGAAGAACATTCTACTTGCAACATTTTGAGCATATTTTGGGAATGTTGTTATATTTAAAGTTTGTACAATGATCTCAATATAACATTTTCCCAATGTTTCATGATAACAAAAGAAGAACATTCTACTTGCAACATTTTGAGCATATTTTGGGAATGTTGTTAAAGTTAAAGTTTGTACAATGATCTCAAAATAACATTTTCCCAATGTTTCATGAAAACAAAAGAAGAACGTTCTACTTGCAACATTTTGAGCATATTTTGGGAATGTTGTTAAAGTTAAAGTTTGTACAATGATCTCAATATAACATTGTCCCAATGTTTCATGATAACAAAAGAAGAACATTCTCTCTGTCACATTAGGAAAATGTTTTGAGGATATCATTGAGAGATGAGATGTTTAATGTTCTTTATAAAACGTTCTTGTAATGTTATGTGTTAACACAATTAGAACATTTTACTTGCAACATTTTGAGGATGTTTTGAGGATGTTGTTGAGATAACAGATTATATAATGTTCTCAGTAAAACATTGGCACAATGTTCCATAATAACAGAGGAGGAACATTATCAAAACAACGTTCGTAAAATGTTTTGAGGATATCACTGAGACCTGAGATGATGAGTGTTTTTAAAAAAACGTTCTTGTGACGTGTTAACAAAACTAGAACATTTTAAATGTAACATTTAGCAATCAAACTACACAATTATTGTTAAATTGAGCTTGCTGGTCTGACAGCAGGCCAACAGGGTTCACAATGGAACATATGGTGCGTTTAAGTCCTCCTGGGAAGTTTGTATTCATGAGGTTTTACAATTTTTTTAATGTTTTATATTAATGAAGCCACTGTAAACTTTATCATCACATATTATACTGTTATATTATAATGCTATCATATTTTGTGCAGGCATTAGCTTACTTCATTGTCACTGCTGAATACCTAAGTATAGTGGTATCCCACAATATTTCCCACTGACACACCCCTATCTCTTCAAGATCAGGGTTAAAGAAAATCCTGAGCTTCCTACTCATATTCTCATCATTGTGGTGGCGTTCAACTTGTAAATACGATCTTTATGACATGGCTTGAATGCACCAATAGCTCTAGCTTAATTAGGGACAATCCATACAAACACTCTTTGCTAAAATACATTACAGACTGTCACAGTGAGAAGTTATTTGTCCTGTATCAACGCTAAAGGCCTAACCACTGCAGTCAACACCTTGGAGTCTATCCATGCTGTTAAATAAAAGTCTGTAGACAAAGGTTAGGGTTAGAGTTAGGGTTAACCTTAACCCTTAATTTCTAACCCAGACCCGGTTTCACAGAGTTTAGATTAAGCCAGGATTGTACACTATTATTATGACCGCCGCTAGCGTAGCTAGCGAAAGCGGTCATATAGGGATTGTCAAAGTTTTTTTTTTTTTTTTTTTCCGTCATCTACTGAATTTTTCGTCAACGATACCAGGGACACCGAAACACCGGGGAACATGAAATTTGGTGGGCATGTAGCCCCACTAGACTTTTACGGAAAAATTTCGTTTGGTCCCCGGGGGCCACTCCCCCCCCGCGCTGGGCCCCCCCAAACCCAAAAAATGCAGTTTTTCCTAAATAACTACCTGAACCGTGGCACCGAGGATGAAGAAATTTTTATGGTATGTTGGTCTTAAGGGCCCACATCAACCTAGCCCATAATCACTCATTTGTGATTTGCGCCCCTCCCATAAAAAATGAAAATGCAATATTATTCTGCTTTAATCGCCCCTATCTTCAGTTGAGATGTTCAGAACTGCACCATATTTCATGTGTATGATTAACTTGACATCCTCTGGGGGTATGCTAAGTTTCGTAGAATTTCATCCATGGGGGGGTATAAAATAAATTCATTTATGTGCACATTTAGTGACTGTACACTCATCGGCCTGTAGATGGTGGTGTTGAGCGAAGGGTTGCTGGTTTAGGATGATACTGTCACTAAGGTTGCCAACTGTCCCGAATTAGGCGGGACGTCCCGTATTTTGGGCCTAATTTATTTGTCCCGTGCGTGACCTCCCGTGTCCCGTTTTTTGACAAGCTGATAAACCACTGACTGATACAACAGCAACAGCAGCAGTGCTGACCACGACACTTGAGAATGATCACCGACACCTGTCATCATCCAATCACAGCTTTTTTTAATCACTGTTTTGAGACAAATCATTGTTTGATTTGCGAACATCCTCTGCCGTCTGGTCGCTTCCGCTTCAAGCTGGACTCGTCTCGCGCTAACGGTAATTTCCTTTCACTGTCCACGTTTTGATTTCGGCTAATCAATTTTGGCGAATGCAAACAACGTGATTATTGTTCATGAGTCTAACATCCAGCCACGCAAGAAAACATGTAATCTACCTGAGGGAATAATATGCTCAAAAAACATTTCTGATTATTATTAATGTTTTAAAGCTTTTAGAAAGTACATAGAAAGCTTTTGTAACATTATCTTAACTGTCACTTTTGATTAATGTAATGCATCCTTGCTGAATAAAAGTAGGCAATTACTTTCTTTATTTTTTTTCCCAAAAAATAATCTTACTAACCCCAAACTTTTGAACTGTAAGCCTAGTGTATAATGTTAAAAAAGCTTTCTATTTTAGATAAATGCTGTTATTTTGAACTATGGTTTGTTTGTAATGTGACTTTTTTCATGTATGACATTAAAATTATTTTTAGAATTAAATACATAAATAGGTTAAGCAATACAAATGTGTTTATGTCTGATAACCTTTTAAACACAAACTTAACTGCAGACACTGAAATGACGTACACTGTGTGATACAGTACAAATATTTTGAGTGTCCCTCATTTTCCTATAAATAACCACGATTGTCCCGCATTTTCCTTTTCTGAAGTTGGCAACCCTAACTGTCACATACAAACAAACGCAAGCATGCACACACACTGACATCCACACGCACAGACACACACCCATACACACACACATACAAATCCACATGCACAGACACACACACAAACACACGCGCACACACATGTACGCACGCATACATACATGCACAGACACACACACACACAGACACACACATACACAAACACACACACATACACACACACACAGACAGACATGCACATACTACTACTTTTTTTAGGTATATACATAAACACGCAATACAGCCAAATTGCTCCACGTCATTTCTTTTTGTGGAAAGCCAGTGCAGGCCTGAGCGGCGGTCATATTTTGTACCGCCATGCGGTACATCTAGTTTCCTCTAGGTGTGACTTTGGTTTGACTTTCTGAAGCCTGAAGAAAGGCCTGGAATGTTGCTTGCATCAGAAAATTATATTCTAGTATGTCACATGGTGCAATACCTTATACCCCAAAATATCTATAGGGTGTGTTACCATTTTTGGAAAAGGATGCATGGTATATATGTGTGAGCTGAGCAAAAATCTGGAGTTGTCTTCTGCAGGAGATGCTTGGCTTTGTTGTAAAATAAAGTCTAATATTTCTGGCATCAAAGATCTCTGATAAGTGATTTCACAACAGAGAGCAACCACAACAATATACATGCTCAATCAGTTGGATTTCTGCGAGAAAACATCTATAGGTTTTTTGACTCGAGTAGGGTGCCTTGTCTCCAGATGTCTGCATTTTTCCAGGCTTCATACTGTCATGGACAAGCACTTCTGAACAGATTACACACTGAGGATGGTCCACGTCGCTGACAGTACAGCAGGGGAATCCATACTTTATGAGTTCTTCTTGATATTTCCCAGGTTTCCTACATTGGTCAACGGGGTCTTGTTCTTATGTTTAGGAGAGGTACACGGTTCAGGGGACTCTGCTTCTCAAACAGGGGGCCGCAGAGAAGTTTGACACCTTTTTTTAATAATTGAATTAAAAATATGTAAATTAACTGTTCAATATTCAAATGCATTTTCTGTGAATAGTAAATTCATGCTCTATATTATTCACTTTTGTTACGGGCTGTGTAGAGTAGCACCTTCACTGGTAAACCAAAACACATTATTGTGCCCGTGAATGCTGTTTTACAAGGATATCAGCACAACGCTTTGTGTACAAAAGAAATGATAGGTTAGCAACCAAATGTTACATCACGACCATGGAAACATTTGGATTTGTGCTGAATGAGAGAGGTATGTACGAGCACATAAACTATAATTGAGCCATATGTCAGTTTATTCTGTTTTGCGATTTTCCACAAATTTACCAATAACCTATTCCATGAATTAGCTTGTTCCTCTTGTAAGGACTGATTTTCCTGCTAAAACAAAACTCACTCTGCAATAAAGCTATAAAATGCACCCTGGACAGAAGATAGCAAAGACAGAGCACAGGACATTGCCCTGACCAAACTTTTCTCCTTGTCTCCTTGTTTGACTTCAACTCATCCCCCCTCTCCCTCCTCAAGACACTGAAAGTTCACTAAGAATGTCTATATATCACATATGATGTATCTTGTGAATCTGTTGTTTTTTCCTTTTCTTGCTTGGTATCATTTTAAATGTCTCAGTACGACTGGTAAAATGGTCTTAATTTCATTGCAGTCATTGGTTTAATGAGAAAGATTGAGAACTTAGGAGAATCCTGTTCTCCTCTTTGGGTGATGTCTCTTCAAGATATCTCCCCTCTCCCCCGAAACCAGGTGCTCCCCCCTGGGGGTACATGAATTGACACAAAACAACTCTAAACAATATTTGCATAACCCTTTTGTTCTGGTCTGGGTATTTAAGGCTAGGTGTCAGAGCAGTCTTTGGGACCCTTTACCAGGATCATCCCCCATACAGTGCTGTTTCAGTGTTTTCTTGTTGGAACACACTCACACATCACTGTGTGTCTCTGTCAGGAATACATTACTTACTTTTAGAGTCATCTTTGAGTAAATGATGTCATGTATTTATTATTTCTGAATTGGCTTTTAATCATTTACTTCTGTAATTGGCATGATACATTTTTACCAGACAAATAAATGTTACATCTTGATTTATTCTGAAGTTTTCTGAAATCATTATTGTAGTAGACTATGAGGAGGCTAGTGCTCCCGCAGCTCTGTGTCCAGGATAGGTCAAACTAAAGGCGCATATGAACAGAGCAGTAGGCACGTCATCTGAAGACCTTTTGATTTCTATCACTGATTTGGCAAGTTGTACGGAAGTGGCTAAATAAACTACACTTTTTTGTACGCGTGAGCAGTAGGCAACCGACTTAAGAGGTATTAGCCAACCCTGCACCCTCTGACCAAGATCAGACTGGCGAGGCTGTGTCCGTGAGATCCACGTAAACCCGGGGCGTGTGACTCTGTGCAGCATCGGGTCCCTTAATATTTTTAAAAAAAGTATAGGATACTCAAAATAATCAAAGATCTAAATTAATTCATAATCAATATTTATGACTATTTTCTAATCAGAAACACAATCTAAATTTGATTATCATTTGAAACTGGAGTCAGATTAAGCGTAGAGCTAAAGTAATTGAAACTAAATTCCAATAAATTAAGTGAATTTCACTGGAGCGCTGAAAAGACATACACGCATTATTCCTTCGCCAGGCCGCTGGATTCTGTCGTTGGGCCAATGGGTGGTCCACAATGTCCATGTCTATGTCTTTGTTTTATGTTTGATCTTGTTTTTGAATCACAATAAAATGCACATGGGTTCTACAACTTGCCTCCAGTAGACGTCTGTTTCGTTATGGCCCTAGATACAGATGTTGTCACTGACAGGGTGGCAGAGAAGAGTGAATTTCTGCAACGCCTGCTGACAATACAACTCAGATTTGTTTTTACTGTATCTGTAAATTTGTTTTAAACGTGTGCTCTTTAAAAAATATTAAGCATTGTTTGCCAGTCACAAACATTAAATGTTTAAATATCTGTTGCATACGGTCTGCTTATATTATTTCACCATCGGTACACAAATGTAAGTAGTGAATGTGTGTGTCTGTGGGTGTGGTAATGCAGGCTGGTGTTGAGACAGTGCCAGGGCTGAATGTTTGTCCCAGTGTTTTTGTGTAGATGTAGACGGCATGTGCATGTATAGGCACGGGTGCACATAACTGGTACGCAGGTACGCATGCACGACAAAAATCAGGAATGCGTAAATACTCTGCGCCTTTGCGTACTTAACCAATCTTTTCATCTAACCTTACACATGACATGTTGCTTGTCAACTAAGTTATACTGTCAGAGATGTCCAAAAAGCAACAGACATTAAGCAGCTTCTTTGGCGTTTTGCCACCTACAGAGAAACATCAACTGGAGTCAGAGCCGAAAAAAATACTTTTTTCGGAAAAGTGGCTCAAAGATGTGCAGTGGCTTGAAGGTAACGATGAGCGAACTGAAAAGTGGTGCAAGATTTGCTGCTCAAATCCACAACTAGCAGACAAAACAGGTGTGTTTTATAAAGGCTCAAAGAATTTCAACCATCCTTTATTTGACAAACATGAAAAGAGCAAGGAGCACACGAATGTGGCGCAAGCTATTGCTAATAAACAAGCTAGCTGAGAAGAAATGTCCAGTCGCCCACTTGCCAGATGGTGAGACGAGCTGAATGAAGAACAGCGGCAAGCTCTGTTTAATATTTTTCTCCTCGGCCTCCATAAAGCTAAACACGCACGTCCTATGTTTTCCTATTCTGAGTGTGGGAGCGCGGGTTAAGATCCCGCCCTATTATTTGTCGCCCTGGCCTATAGTCTGCTCTTTATTCTGCTATACTTTTCTCATAAGTGTAACTTTTGCCCTTCCACCACCTCGCCACAATCTGGCGTATAGTCGGCAGGATCTCCCCTTTAAGACAGAGACGTGGGTGTGTATACAGTTGTTTGTTGTTGTTTTTGTTGTGTGTTTTTTTTTTTCCGTTTTCTTTCGTTCTTTACTTGTATTCTAGGATTGACTTTTCTGAGAAGTGGCAGCAGAACAGCAGTGCACGTCTAGTGTATTAATTCTAGCCCTTATTGTGGGCTTATTCTTCTTTCATTGGTAAGTACCTCTGTAGTTGAAGTATGGAAGAAGAATTACAAGAATTGAGGGAAATGATTGATCTGCTTAGAGCAGACAATGAGAGGTTGTGTCAGGAGCGGATTCCTGTGCCCCCAGGTCCTGTTGATGCACCCCCTTCTGTACCTGGGCCTTCTGTTCCTTCGCAACCCAGTAATGCTAATGTTGATGTCACCCGACCAGAACGATTTGTTTTTGTACCACGAGATAGGAAGTGCCCAAAATTCAATGGCAGGGTTGGCCTTGGCATTGAGGAGTGGGTTGAGGAGGCCCAGGCTTGTATGCGCGTTCGTCACCTCTCTGATACCGATAAGGCATTTTACTTGTTTGATCACTTGGAAGGGGAGGCAAGGGAAGAGATTAAGTACCGCCCAGAGGTAGAGCGTAAAGACCCAGACAGAATTATTTCAGCTTTACGGGAATTGTATGGTTGCTCACAGTCATATGTTTCATTGCAGGAGGCCTTTTTCTCGAGAAAGCAACAGGAGGGGGAGAGCTTGTTGGAGTTCTCCCTTGTCCTGATGGGTCTACTTGAGCAAGTGAAACAACGATCTCCTTACAGTATGCCAAATTCACATATTTTACTGCGAGACCAATTTGTCGAACATGTTTTTGATAGCGCCCTCCGTCGCGAATTGAAACAGTTGATACGTCGTCAACCTACGTTAAACTTGTTGGATATTCGTAGTGAAGCCCTTAGATGGGAGAGGGAGGGTATGCTAGGAAGCACAAGGGCCCGAAGTCATTCCGTTCCCTCTGCTCATGGGATTCAATATGGGGTGCAAGGGAATCCATTTATCGGCGTGAGTAGTTCACCTGGGACTTCTGAGTTGGCTGAGTTGAGGGATATGCTTAAATGCCAACAAGAACAGTTAACTAAACTCGCACAAAGTTTTGCTCGTTTGCAGACCCCTCAGTCGCGGAGTCAACCTCCTAGACAGGGGCCTGTTATATGTAGGAGGTGTTAAAAGCCTGGTCATTTTGCTAGAGAGTGCGACGGGGAACGTGCCCCTTCTCGCGCTCCGTTTTCCTCACGCTCCGTCCCGTCACTAGCTGGAGGACAGCCTGGCCCATCAGCAACGTCGGGAAACTAGTCCCCACCGTGATTCAGGGCCATAGCATGGATGGGGAAGTAACTGGCTCAAAAGTTTCAAATATGTCGCATTTAATGTCATCTTGCCCGCACCTTGTCGTATTGATTGGCGGAGTTCGAGTGCCCTGTTTGGTGGATACTGGCTCCATGGTAACTACGATCACAGAGAGTTGTTTTCAGAAATATTTCGAACCATGGGGTCAGGATCGACTTAAATCGTGCCAGTGGCTACAGCTTCGAGCTGCTAATGGTCTTTCAATTCCCTATATCGGTTATATGGAATTGGACGTCGAACTGTGTGGTCAGTTAATTTTAGGGTGTGGCGTGCTTGCTGTACGGGATCCTCCTGGTGGCTTGTGCACTCGGGTCCCAGGTGTGCTGGGAATGAATGTTCTTGGCCGATGCTACCAGGAGCTTTTTGGACAACATGGCCCGGCACTCTTTGACTTGCCTTCGACCGTAAAGGTTCCAAATTCTGTTCTACAGGCGTTGCAACATTGTCGTTTAGTCGATAATCAATCTCCTGAGGTAAGTTCAGGAAGGGTTAGAGTGCGAGGACGGAGACCATGTCGCATCCCAGGTGGCATGATGAAGTTTGTGGCAGCTACTTGTTCCGAGCAATATGCCAATAGCACGGTTCTTTTTGAGCCTCCAGAGTCCGGGTTACCGGCTGGTCTGTTGGCTTCTCCGGCATTAGTGCAGGTTACACGAGGTACTGTTTATCTACCTGTGGTAAATGTAAATTTTCTTTTATTAATACAATTGAACTATACTCCACTGTGATTAATCCAAAAAACAAGTTATAAACTGCACTGACATAGCAATACCAGTGTTTCTCACAGGATTTTGGTAAATCTTGGAATTTGGTGTACCTCGGGCCTTCTAGGGGGGTTCAGGCCCCCCCCCCCCCCCCGGTAAGAAAATTTTGTGCATTTTTATGTTAAATTCATCAATCTGGTGCACTTTGAGAGTTCAAAATTAAAAGTGCCAACCCATATTCAGTGTGCAAATTAAACAAAGAAAAATTCAAACCTCTTTTATTTGTGTCTGTCTGCATTACACTACTACATAATAATAGTTATAATATTAATTCCATGACAGTAATAGCCATACATTGTAAAACAAATGCACTGAAAAATAAAGGACGGTCATTAAAGCGGTAATGTTTGCACTTAGGTTTTATTACGCATTTAGGAGAGTATTGCAAGAAGCTGCTTACATTAACCTTACTTTCGAAAAATAAATAAATACAATCATGATTTTTCATGAAAAATTATGTTAGAATTGTAGGCCTAAAATACCTTGGTATCAGCTTGTTTTCTTCAATGGTATAATTAATACAATTACAATTAATTTGGTTTGTTGTGATTAATTTGTGTTCATAATCAGTAAAATCTTCTAACAAGAATAAACACATATGAACAATTAAATTATTTTTGTATTATTAATTATTTTTATATCTTGAAACTACCCAAGCAGTGTTTCGAGCTCAGATGTGATGGCGGAATGAATACATTACCAACATGTGACTGCAGAATATATTTAAATTATCCATCAAATTGTCATTTTCTCCTCATTTTCTCCTTACTCCTTGCGAGGTAACAATTATGCCTGACCAGTAAATTACTTGGTGAACAAAGAAAACATTTTGGCATTTGGGATTTGAATTAGTTAGGCTAATACCTAAAAATGTAAAAGTTTTACCTTAAATAGAATATAGCCTAGTTTAATTAATTTTAAAATTCGTCGCCAGAGTGAATGGGAACATGATTTATTGAAAATATTTGAAAAATATAAGTGTTTCTTAAGTCAATACTTTTTAATGGCCTGTCAACTTTCCATTCCTCCGCTGCGTGATTTTAGTCAGCACTGGATTCTCAGCACCACCGGATTGTTGTCAGCGCCAAACACATTTTTGAGCTTGTGAATGCTGATTCTTGTCAGCGTTGGATTCTAGTCAGTGCTTGAGCGCTGGTCTATGACTGGAAAAATAATAGAGTCGCTACATGTCGCATTAAACTGGAAGATTTTAGAATGTTAGGCATTCTAAACTTTTGAATAAGAAATAATATCAAGTCGTCAAAATACTACTCGTCAAAACTCCTCGAATCACAACAAGCGCGCGCGGTGAGAACACTAACAGCATACACATACCCGAACTTGACTGCACATCATATTTTTGACATTATTGATACTGCTTTCAATCGTAATGCAATAGAGATGAACACAAAAAAACCTGCCTAGTGCCTACCAACAACACTGACGGACGGTGGACTTGCGGTCAGGAGTAGGCCTAGAGCGGGTGCGGACGAATGTTTTTTTTTTTTTTTTTTTTTTTTTTTTGAGCGCTGCTGAGCTGAGGTATTCTTTCACGCGCACCATAGATGCGCATGCACACACAATATCACACTCTGCGCATATGTTTTACAACATAATTTAACAAAAACATAGTCCTAACACTTTTTAAATAGCCCACTTAAAGTGTTTATTACAACTAAATTACTATATGCTTAAAATTAATAAAAGTAAATGAACAAAAATTTGCGTTACATATTTAAACTCGTGAACGCCCCCCATTAACACCTGAACGCCCCCCTTTCAAAAATTTTGCTTCCAACGCCCCCCGTTGTTCTCTGAACGCCCCCTGGGGGGCGGTACCGCCCCCGTTGAGAACCACTACTCTATGCTAACACTGTCCTTGGTACACTGAATAATGTTTGTAGCGGCCACAGTGGGTTTCAAAGCCCCTGAAGTGATCCCTCTTGTTCAGGAACAAATTGAAGCACTTGATCTGTCTGTTTTATCGGATGTAGAACAGGGCCAGGTAAAGGACCTGCTTTATAGGTTTCAGTCTGTGTTTTCTACTCATGAGGGTGACTTGGGATGTACAGGTTTGATTTCTCACGACATTCCCTTGCTAGACACCGTTCCTGTCCGGCAACGGTACAGGCGTATTCCTCCGTCGGAATATGAGTTGGTGAAGTCCCACATCAATCAGCTGTTGGAGGCGGAAGTTATAAGGGAGAGTTGTAGCCCATACGCTTCACCAATTGTCCTTGTTAAAAAGAAAGACGGTGGTCTACGTATGTGTCAACTACCGTCAGCTAAATTCAAAGACCCGAAAGGACGCGTTCCCTCTGCCACGCATCGAGGAATCGTTGGACTCCTTGACAGGGGCCTGCTGGTTCTCCACTATGGACTTGGCTAGTGGATACAATCAGGTTCCTGTCACTGAGAGAGATAAGCCTAAGACAGCATTCTGCACCCCTTTTGGGTTGTTTGAATGGAATCGCATGCCCTTCGGGCTTTGCAATGCCCCAAGCACCTTCCAGCGTTTAATGGAACGGATGTTTGGGGACCAGCAGTGTAGGTCCTTACTCCTGTACCTTGATGACATCATAGTCTTCTCTTCCTCTGTGCCTCAGCAGTTAGAGCGGTTGGAGGTTGTCCTGAGTCGCTTAGAGCATGAGGGTTTGAAGGCTAAATTGAGTAAATGCACATTTTTCCAACGTGAGGTAAAGTATTTGGGACATTTATTTCAGCACAGGGAGTATCAACTGATCCTGGTAAAATCGAGGCAGTAGCTAATTGGCCACGCCCCACTAGTGCGTCAGAGCTGCGTTCATTTTTAGGCTTTGCGAGCTACTATCGCCGTTTTGTTGAAGGGTTTGTGAAATTGGCAGCCCCTCTTCATAAAATGGTAGCTGCATGGGCTACTAAGTCTAGGACACGAGCAGGGCAGGGTTTTTCTAGTGCCTGGACAGAGCAGTGCCAGCAGAGTTTCGATGAGCTGAAGAGTAGGTTTACTACCGCCCCAGTACTCGCCTATTCCGACTTCTCCTTGCCTTTTATCCTGGAGGTAGACGCTAGCCATGGTGGTCTAGGAGCTGTCCTTTCTCAGGAACAAGGAGGTAAAGTATGGCCAATTTCGTATGCAAGCCGCAGTCTTGGGCCCACTGAGTGCAATATGTCCAACTATAGCTCCATGAAGTTGGAGTTTTTGGCGCTCAAGTGGGCCTTGACTGAGAATTTTAGGGAGTATTTGTTAGGACAGCAGTGTATTGTCTACACTGACAATAACCCTCTCAGCCACCTGACCACTGCAAAGCTTGGGGCTACAGAGCAGCGCTGGGCTGCGCAGCTTGCAGCGTTTAATTTTGAGATCCGGTATCGGTCAGGGAGGAGTACCGTAAAACTTCAAATAATAGCCCGGGCTTTTATTTTCCCAAATCGCCAAACTGCACCGGCTTGTATTTGAGACAGGCGTCTATATGAGACAGGCCTTTAATTTATTGTTGAGACTTCACCCTGTGCTGCAATATACATTTAGTTTTACATTCATTTACAGAAATCAGCTGGTTGAATGAAAATTGCTGATGTTATCGGATTTTCAGGAGATATTCTCAATTCATTCAGTTAACGGACGCTCTGAGGTAAAGTGAATTCAGAGTCAGACTGCAGAGACTAAGCAACGATTGTATTTAATTGTACAGTACAATCATAACATAGTACAGACATGATCTTAATTCCATAATGTCCTTAAACATAACAATATTGCTGGCCATAAACTGACAAAGTGCGCGTCCGGTGTGTCTCGAGTTGTCATAGATGCGACGCGTCACGCGGTGCTTCTCGTCCGGTGTGTGTGCGATACCTTGAGTAACTTGTCATAGACACGACGCGGCGCTAACTCTCTCTGCCTGCCTTGCTTGCGCTAACAGCTCCCGCCCAGATGCGCAGGGCTCTCTTGTGTGCGCAATCTGCACCATAGAACTGGCTTAAACAGACGATCTGACGGGTTTTAGAAGATTAGATACAACCAGAAACTAAAAAACAGACCAGGCCTCTATTTGAGACCGGCCTTTATTTATCCAAACCTGTAGTCACACCAGGCGTGTAAAAGAGACAGGCGTCTATTTGGGACTCGGCTATTATTTGAAGTTTTACGGTAATCGGAATGCCGATGCACTTTCCAGACAGGACCCTGCTAGCCATAAGACAATGAGAAGTTGGTTACCAGGGGCTGAGGTTCCAGAGGTCATGACGGAAGCATCAGGGGTAGATCTGGGTGTACAAGCTACCCAGGCGGTAGTTTCTGTTTTGCCTAGTTTGGTGGGTGACATGAGGGTGTTACAGGAGGCAGATTCAGTGATTGAGGAGGTTTTAGTGTTCTGGAGACGGGGAACATTCCCCACTTCTGAGGAGCGGTGGAGTGGTGCCTCTATGGTTTCCTCTGTGTCTAATTCTGTCTCTGCCCTCTTTAGGCCCTGGCACTAGGTCATTCCTTGGGGTAGTGGGAGTTTGGTCCATTGTCGGGGCGACGTTGCAAGAGCTAGGGGTAGATTGTGGCAGCGCGGGTTAAGATCCCGCCCTATTATTTGTGGTGAGTGATGGGTGTGACAGCCTATCGGCAGCCTTCCCTGGCCTATTTAAGGCGGAGTTCAGGCCACCTGGGTATGCGTCATTGTCACTATCGCCTCTGTTTGGGTGCGCGCGCATCTCTGCTGAGGTATGTACCTAGCTGTTTGGCTAATGTTGCTGCTAGTATACATGCACTATTAACGTGGGGATGTATATGTTTTAGCCAGACTAGAGTCTTGGAATGTGAAAGTGCTTTTGGATGCAGGCTGTCCTCATCACAGGTATGTAATTCTAACGGACTATTGTTAGTTCTGGTTTCATCCCCAGTAACCTATGTTTCCACCATAGTGCAGCTTATGTGTTTGGCCAGATGGAACACCGGTACGTTTGCGGTTCGCTTATTATAAACGAGGCTGTGAGTAACTGAGTATTCTGTGGGTCTAGCGATCTACCATTGGGTAGGTAAATTTAACCACTTGATTATTATGAGGTCGGTGTTTTTAAATTCATTAATTTATTAATTGTTTGTTTTCTTTAGTGCATCAATCTGTTTGTGAGCGGTTCATCTCAGTGGACTGCGGGGCAAATGCTCCATAGACAACGTCGTTAAGACTGCATTGTTTGTTCTGCTGCCACTAATACCAATATGTGACCATTTTATTATTTTGATACATTACTTTGTTTTTTTTTCATTAGTTTATTTTGTCTTTGAAGATTGCTTTAAGCCAATGCTGGTGGACTAAGTGAGTGGCCAGTCTCAGAGCCGTCATTCAATGTGAGACGTACTATCAATAGTGTAATTTAGCCCTTACCTTTTGGTTATATTGCCACCAGCAGTTTGGTTATTTTGCTCTTTGATCGGTGCTTTTCTTAAGGACTGTGAAGAGTGAGCTACATTCTGTTTTGGATTTGTTTTCTGTGATTCAATTAATTGTTCTCATTTTGTATTATTTCACTTTATTTTTCTGTTTTATATAGCATTTGGCTGCTTTGTTTATGCTGAAATGGCAATCTGATGTGAGCTCCTTGGGAAACACTAGCCGTCTTAACTTGTGGCCAGTAATTTGCCAAGTGTTGGCCTCTTTTATAGTTAGAATTTGTTCTACTATAATTTGTTGATACATGTGTCTGCAGCTAATTGTGAAATTATATTGTGTTTTGTTTCTTTCAGAAGCTGAAGGCCCCCGGTGTAGGGAAGCTAGCTGTTTGTGCCTTTTTGGTGGTGGTGTTTCCTTCACTGAGTGTCTTGCCGTTGGCATCTGCGTTTCTTTCACTTAGCAAGTGTGAGAGTGAGAGTGTTTGTGTGGAGTGGAGTTTGGTGAGTGGTGTGGTCTTAGGATACTCACTGCCCAGCTAGCTCCCTACTGGTAAGCCTCAGCCTGAAAGTGTCTTTTTTTGGTTTCTGTTCTGATGCACACCAAAGTGGTGTAAAACTCTTGTTCTCTCTGAGTCAATAGCTTTTTATATATTTAAAATATTATTATTGTGAAAATAAAGTATTTTTGTATTCAGATCCACGTCTCTTGTCCTCTGTGGTAGCGAACCTGTGTGTTCTTGTGAAATTTCCCCATTCAGTGAAACGGGATGGCGTAGTCTGCTCTTTATTCTGCTATACTTTTCTCATAAGTGTAACTTTTGCCCTTCCACCACCTCGCCACATGAGGATATTCCTTTACTGAAGTGGCTAGGAGTAAATGTCGGAGGTGCATATCATTTACGTGAAGGGGGCACACGGATCATGCAAAGCATCGCCCGCGCCATCAGCGGGGAGTTACGAGGCAGGTTGCAGTCTGCTGAATTTTGGGGGTTGCTTTTGGATGGATCTGAGGACATCACAAAAACTGAGCAGGAAATCGTTTACATTGTTTCTGTGTCCAGCAACAGGGGTGCTGAGCGAACTGCGCAGGCCATAACAGACAGACTTGTTAGACTTTTCCAGGACACAGGCTTGGATGACTGGACAACAAAGTTGGTCGCTGTGTGCACAGACTGGGCTGCTGTAAACGTCGGTATGTACAACGGCGTTGTGCCAAAACTCCGGCGACTTGCTGTGGTTGGAGACTCCCTTGTGCACATTCTGTGCACCGCACACACACTGGAGAATTGCACAAAATCAGCTGATCACAACGTTACTTACTGTGAGACATTTAATTGCTCTGTGGTCAAGCTGCTGCAGTTTTATTTACAAAAAGGTGGAGCAAAAAAAAACTGCTGAACTGAAGAAGCTGTGTGAAGAAAGTGGGATCTCCTTTGTGAAACTGGGTAAGTTTCATAACATCAGATGGTCTGCATGGAGGCATGAAACACTGTTAAAAATATCAAGACTATTGCCAGCCATTAAAATGCAACTGGCTACGAGTGATAACAGTGACTTGCAGCATATCTGCACACAACGTTTTCAGTGCTTTCTGTCAAACATGCTTGACATTGGCAACATTTTGAAGACCACATCCATTAGGTTTCAGAAGGAAAAGCTGACCATTGGAGAATGTAAGGATGAACTCATGGTGGCCATTGGACAATTCACACTTCTGCTTGATGGTGATGGCCACAGGGCACACACTGTTTCTAATGCTGATGCTGACAGAGACAAGACAAACTTACTCAGGGGTTTAATTGAAGAGTTTGAAATCAGATATGACTCCCTCAAATCATGTGATCACTTCTTAGTATTTGATCCTTCAACATGGCCTCAGGAAATGCAAGACCTCCACAGTTTTGGAAACGCAACAGTTTGCAGCATTCTCAAGAAATATGAGGCCACACTGAAACTTGACAAAGACACCACTGTGACAGAATGGATGCGCTTAAAGCAGGCAGGAAAACGCCTGGGAGCCTCTTCTCTGTATGACTTGGTCCAAATAGTAAATACAAGTAGCCCAGATGCTTACTCCAACATCAACAAGGTGGCTAAGCTGTCTCTTACACTGCCTTTAAGCAGTGCAGCTTGTGAGAGGGGATTCTCACATCTCAACATCATAAAAACCAAGTACAGATCTCGTCTGTCACATGCTCGTCTCTCAGCCCTGATGCAGATACACCTGTCAAAGCAGACCACAGAGACATTTGACCCAAAGCAAGCTGTTGACCTGTAGATGGAGACAGCTAATCGGAGGCTCAACCAAGGACAGGGAGGTACATCTGCAGCATCTTCATCATCTACCATCCAGGAAGCTGAAGCAGAGGACAGTGGGGGCGACACTGAAGAGGACAGTGAGGAAGACTGCACTTATTAAGACCACGCTACATATGGGGTGAGTACCAAACACCATTAACAGTAACTCCCTAAAAAAGTTATGTGCACCCCTGTGTATTGGTATCTTGTGTATGTTTGTGTTTGCTGTATATTTCCTACCGTAACATTACTGTTAGACCTGCTTGAAAATATTAAAGCACTGTTTACAAGGTTATATGGGTCAACAACAATGAAAACAAGATTTTATTTTATTTTATTTATTTTAGTTAAAATCTGAACTGGCCCAACTGGACCAGTAAAAAAGATCTTTAGCGTTCAGCCCTGCAGTATTAACTCTTTGACAAGATGTCATATGCAAGTCACAAGTGAGATATTATTTCAATCAATATTGATCATTTTGACAAGCTATGTATAATTTGGATGAAGTGCCAAGAGAAGTGGATGGATATCAAAGATAATGGATAGCTTTATTACCTTATTCTTCCATCAAAATTCTGTAGATAAATACCCCTGAGAAGTGTAAGCATGGTATGTTTGCCCAGTACAATAAAACAGTGGATAATAAAGGCCCATTTATCAGGTTCAATGAATGAGGACCAACAGCAGAGAGAAGGAAAACAGGATGGAAACATCCTTTCCAGGCCATGTGAGCTTGAACTGGATCAGGTTTCTGTGGGCAACAAACTGCCTTGTGCCTTCATTTAAGATCAGCACCTATTAGAGAGAACATTAGGGTTAACAATAACATACAATACAACATACATACAACATTCATAAGTGTGAATGATCATAATATTTGACTCCCAGGAACAGCAAGTTTGGCCATTAGGCTGAAGCCAAGGAACATATTTTCACATACTTCACAGATCCACTAACAGAACTGTATACGATGCTGTCTGTGACGCAATGTATCAAAAACATTTTTTTATTTTTTTATTTTACCCATTTATTATAGCCATTCCACATTACAGTGTAATTAAAAACATTTAATAGTCTTAAAATTATATTAAAAAAAAAAGTAATTTAAGAGAACTTAAAACAATCTTAACATTAACCCATTGTAATAAATGTCAAATTTAGCTATGTCTTTAAATCTTTCCTCACCATTGATGGAAATTTCCGCTATCCATGTTTTCATTGTTATAGAAGCTATTATACATCTTCTGAAAGAGGACAGAATCTTCTGATCAAAACGCAGGAGAAGAAGAAGCAGAAACAAGTGATATCATATGTAATCATATGCATATGTAAAATAACGTGATCATCAACATTAAACAGCATATAAATCAAAACTGCCTAATGTCACTGAACTGAATACAGGACTGTGAAGCTTTGAGGTGTTGATGGACTCGATCTACTCCATCTGTGTCTTAATCATCGTTCTGAATCCCATCAGGATGTAGTCTTTGACAAAAACATGATTTTTTTCAGCTTTTGCTCAAAAAGATTGCCCACATTCAAGTGTTGATAAAAAAAATAATGAAGCTAGAATAAAACTACACTAAAATATTTGTTTGTTCTTGTTATGTAAAAGCAGAGGCTTTAGATTGTGTGAGAAAAAATGATGTGGACGTCGAAGATCTCAAAAATGAAGTTTATTACAGCATAGCAGTGGCAAGGTACACAAAGCACCTTGGGTTCACCGGCGTCAGAATGAACCCAGAACATCCAAATCTTAAAACTTTTATCCTGTTACAGTTTTACCACTCTTAATGTAAATTAAGTTGCCCTTGTTGTAACAGCTGTGGGGTCTGTATGTTAATGAAGATGAGACACCCCATTGTCTGAGAAGGTTCTCTGTGTCCCACACCCAGTCCCATTCTACAATTGACTACCATTTGCTCAGGATGTGATCAACCCAAATGGTGAAGAAACAATATAACTTGACTGCCTTAATCTCTATGATAATTAAGCCATTTTGGGGATGAGCTCATTCTAAAATATATTTTGGAGTGGAATCTGGGTCGAGGCAGACTACAATTTCTTACAGTCCCCTCTCTGATGCTCTTGGCCCAAAAGAAGCATCACATCCACTCCCTTCACAGATTACACCTCCCTTCCCTAGTGGGCAGGTGCCCAATGGCGGTGAAGCCCTGCCTTAGGTTGTCCCCCTCTGGCCACCGGAGAATCTTACCCGTCTTTGGGTCGACACCTCATGCACACTGGTTACAGCTCCATCCAATTGGGCAGAATTATCAAAGAGACTCTTCTAAAATTTGGCAATATGATGTACAAACATTTTCTTGGGTGTGGGTGAGAAGACATTCAAGAACCATCACAGCCAGTAGGAGTGTCTCAAAGCGATCCTAAAGTTATCTGCAATTTTACGTTTAAACAGAACACATAACATAATGCATTGGCAAATAATAAGAAAGATACATACACATACAGCCATTTTAAAGGTTACATTCCAAATTAAACCAGAATAGGCAATATCTCCATCATGCATTTGTTTTGCAAAAATCTTGTCTTTCTTCAAGGCCTTGTTGGGCTCTCACAATGTCAGATGTTCAGTGATGTTCACATCAGTGATGTTAGCTATTGTTTAGTTTTGATAACTCAAATAATTAACAATCAATAGACAATATAGTGTGTGTGTGTGTGTGTGTGTGTGTCATTTTGTGTCCATTTTCTCAGTGTGGACATCCTTTATCCACTTGTTTTCCCTCTATTTGGAAAAACTGCTGTCCGTAGTCTCTGAAATGGTTTGTTTCTGAAATCTCCTCTTGTTTCACTTCTCATTGTCCATTTTTTCCACTTGGAGCGCAAGTCCTTTTAGAAGAAGCAGTCACTGGTGTTGTTCGAGTCTGTGCCTCTTCATCAGTTCCATCCTTCCCATGGTGGGTCTCAGGGTTTCTAGGTCTTTTAGGCCTGGAGTTCTGGATCTTGCAGGTCTGGAAATCTTTATTCTTTTCTTTTTCTTGAGAAAATCCCCCTGGCTCCACTTCCTTCTCGTCCTTCAAACGACCAGATCATCTTTCTCCAGGAGGTTACACATTTCAGACAAACATCTCGTTGCTTATATCTGAAACTATAATCAAAAGAAGAGGTTGCCTCCCTTTCCCCCACAAGCATCTTTTCACATTCAAACATCAAAGTCACAGAAGTTTCATCTCAAAACATCAAACATTGGTAATGTTTTTAAAAATTATTTCTAAACAAAGTCATTAAAACATTTATTATAAATTACAACTACATATCAATGCTAATAAAACATGTTTCATAAATCATAAAGAATCTCCCCCCTTTTGATAGTAAACCTTTTTCTACAATGTGTTACTATCATAAAACTAATTCTAATTTGCATCAGCATTTGCTTGTGACTGAGCTACAGTCATGTTGCTCGTGTAGTGATATGTTTGACAAGGTGTGAATGACTTCTTTATTTCCTTCCAACAATGCCAACTGGGTTTTTAAATTACCTATTTTCTTAAGCAAACCATGATAGCCCATCTTTCTTTTGTGTGAAAAGTGACACTGTCTTGCCTTGTGTCCCATCTTTCCACAAGCAAAACAAACAACTTCCTGATCTTCCTTTCTTTTCTCCAAACAGTGCCTTGCAATGTGACCATCCTTTCCACATGCATGACAGACAAAGTTTTGAAGAGGTCTCTCATTGTCTTGACAGTGTCTAGCAATGTGACCAGCTTTTCCACATGCATAGCAAAGAATAACACCTGAATTTATTCTTGCAAATCTCCTTGGTCTATGATGGAAACCATTAGACAATGTATAACATTCTCTCTCACCAAAGGCAGCAACTGGATGTCTAGATTTGTCAGCTTTCATTTGACTATTTGCATTAGCATTATTGTTGTAAAACTGTGTCATTTTAGCAATAATGTCATTATATTCAGAGAGTGGTGTAACTAGCATTGTCACAGCAGACTGGGTGAGTGGGTCACATTTGTTAATCAAGGCAGTCTTGAAACTGACATCATTATTAGTAATATCAGGATTGCCACTGAAAGTTTTAAACATCTCCAATAATCGTTTCCCCCTTTCCTCATGTGCATCTCAGATATTTTATCCCAATTAACTGACATCACACCTAAGACTTCAAGCAGTGCCTTTTTCCTCTCTGACTTATTAGCATTTCTGTCCTTTATTTTCTGAGTTAAGGCTCCAGACAAAGTGTCAGGCAAGCACATTCTTAACAAAACGCATGCATCACCATCTGTTAAATTGTAAAAATGAGCATATTCCTCCAAGTTTTTCAGAAAATCTAATGGATCTTGTTTGGCAGGATCAAATTTACCAATATTCTTGATCACAGTTTGTAGTTCAGTTGGATTAAATCCTCGGACTATGGTAGAAGTCATTGGTTCTTCCCTTCCTTCACTAGCAGGCATAGTCGTAGTAGAATGAACTGGTGCCATGGGAAATCTGACTCTACAGTCAGAGGATTGACTACTAAATAACTGAGAATCTTGTTCCCAACCCTCAGTCCTGTCTTCCTGTAAATCTGGCATTTCTGCAACTGGGTTACACAATGTGACACCTAACAATGTCTTGCCAGGGTTTTTCTCAGTTGTGCCATTCTTTATCATAAACTGACAAGCCGCCTTCGCCTCCTCCAAATTGTTGGACAATGTTTCCACAGATGATTTAAGCATACTATTGTTAGTTCTAAGAAGTGCGATCTCATTCTGCATCTTGACCTTTTCTTCTTTCCATATAGTTTCACTAGCCAGGTAATTTTTTGTAGAAATTACCCCAACACTGAGTCACTCATTTTCAGCCTCCAACTCATCTACTCTCCTCCTAGTTACTTTGTATAAAGCAAAAAGTGATTGAAGCGCATTAGCAATTTTCCCATTTTTGTTCTTAGGCATTTTGGGATCATTTTCAAATTTAGAGATAGCCCACTTGTACGGTTTATCAACAATCTTCTCTATTCCATCAAACATTCCCTGAGAACCATGTTTAGCGATGTATTTAACAATCATTTCTTCCATTTTCAAAAGTCTTATCGAGCTTTAAAATATCTCGTGATCTAATAGTTATTCACAAAGTCTGATTTAAATGACTACACGTTATCTAGTTCCTTTAAGATATCCGTTAGTCTAAATATTCACAGCTCCAGTACTTCGGACACAAATGATCAAAATAGCCACACTACCTGAGGCTTCTAAACTTAACCACAGCCACAATCCATTGGGCCTTAAATTTCATTACGCAAAACAGTTAAGAAATGTAACACTGCCACAGTACGTCGGGCAAAACCACACTGCTTCGGGTTCTTGTTTTAAACTTCACAGAGTCACGGCGCGTCGGACTCACTAGCCTACACTTTAACACACAATAGTTGTGAAATAATTCTGTGACCACACTGCATCAGGTCTATTCAATCACTTTAGAATTTCCTCAGAATTATTACAATTTCACAATCGGTTTCAAGTATGCTAGAAACACACATTTGTTTCAGTTACTTTAGAAACAACCAATCTAATATAACTCTGCCACCACACTACTTCGGGTTGATTCAATTACTTTAGAATCTTAACAGAATTATAAGAAACCAACACCAAGTTTCAGTTACTTTAGAAACTTTACACTTAAGCACTTTGTTTCAATTACTTAAGAAACAAAAATTCCAATAAAACACTGCCACCACACTGCTTCGGGCTTATTCAGTTCCGTTAGAATCTTAAACAAAATCGTACGGAATAGGCTTAACAACTCCTCCTGCTAATACTGAATAAAACAAATTCTCTTCTGTCCTTAAAATTTTCCTTTCTAGATTTTTTTAAACGAGGGGGTTCCCTGACAAAAAACCAGCATGAATGAAAGAAAACAGCTTTTTCTTACCTTTCCCCACTTTTTTTTGTTGGAAATTCCTCGCTGGGTGGCTCGCCAATGTAAGAAAAAATGATGTGGACGTCGAAGATCTCAAAAATGAAGTTTATTACAGCTTAGCAGTGGCAAGGTACACAAAGCACCTTGGGTTCACCGGCGTCAGAATGAACCCAGAACATCCAAATCTTAAACCTTTTATCCTGTTACAGTTTACAACTCTTAATGTAAGTTGCCCTTGTTGTAACAGCTGTGGTCTGTATGTGTCAGGGTGTGGTGTAGGTTGAAGGCGAAGAGGCAAAAAAGGCTTCAATATAAACTTTTACTCACAATGTCACACAAAAGGTACAGATGGGCAGAAGGGTAACACACACCAGCAAATGACGTGAACTGACAAAGACTGACTGAACTCAAGGAAATAAATACTAACACTGATGAACTGAAAACAGGTGATGATAATTAACTGAACACAGGTGGAAGATGGTAATGAGAACAGGTGCAGACATGACAGAACAGGTGAAAACATGACAGGACAGCAAACATGACAGAACAGAATGTGACATTATGCCCCCCTCGGAAAGGCGCGTCCTCGCGCAGTGATGAAGACAAAAATAAAGAAATAAAAACAGAATAAGGCGGAGGTTTAGGCGGAGGGCGTGGAGCTGGTGACGGAAGGAGTAGAGGAGTCGGTGGACTTGTAGACCATGGTGGAGCTGACGGTGGGAGGAACCAGGGTGGAGTCCAGACAGAGGGGGCGGATGGAACACTGGGGCCGATTGGCGGAGGCGGAGCCATGGTGAGGGGTAGAGGAACTGGTGAAACCGAGCGGCTGATGGACAATGGCGGAACTGTAGACCCGGATGATGGAAACTGAACCGATGACCAGCAGGACTGAGGCGATGACGTGAGGATAGATGACCAGGGTGACGATGTGGTGAGGGAGGCCGACGGGGAGGTCAGAGGAAGGGAGGAGTCCAGGGATGCCGAAGGGGTGCAGGGTGAGGGTGCAGCCCGAATCCCGGAAGTCCGTGGCTGAAGCTGGGCGTCGACCGCTGAAGGCCGACCTGGAGTGGCGATCGAGCCCAACGGAGCTTCCGGGCAGATGGACCGCGGAGGTGGTGAAGGAGTTGTGGGTTGAGGTGAAGGTGACAGGCTGACAGGACGAGGTGGAGATGTGGGCCTGAAGACCCTAGGTGTAGCCGGGGACTTGGCCTCACGCCACGCTGGTGGAGGGAGAGCCCGAGGCGCAGAAGATGAGCCACACAGAGTGAGCGGCAGAGGCAGAGCCGAGGAGCTGGACCAAACCAGCTGTGCTGACGGATCCAGGGGACTGGCTGGAACCAGCGATAAGGACAGGCTGGGATACAGGCAGAAGATGTCTGGACGGGACCGGCGAAGATGAAGACTTGAGGGTGGGGACTTGGGAGGGAAAAGGGTCCGCGGACCACAGGTCAATAAGGTCCAGGTCCGCTCCTGGCTCTGAGGTGGACTGGCCTGCCTGCGTCAACTCCGGGGCCTTGATGTTCTTCGGCTCTTGCTCCTTGGTGGTCTTCATGGGCACCTCGGGCTCGCTGGCGGTGAGGGAGAGGCTCCCGTTCTGGATTAACCAGGCAAGGAAAATTTAGAGAGGTCAGTTCATTTGTCAGGGTGTGGTGTAGGTTGAAGAAGGCGAAGAGGCAAAAAGGCTCCAATATAAACTTTTACTCACAATGTCACACAAAAGGTACAGACGGGCAGAAGGGTAACACACACCAGCAAACGACATGAACTGACAAAGACTGACTGAACTCAAGGAAATAAATACTAACACTGATGAACTGAAAACAGGTGATGATAATTAACTGAACACAGGTGGAAGATGGTAAACTAATTAAGGATAATGAGAACAGGTGCAAACATGACAGAACAGAATGTGAAAGTGTGTTAATGACTGTTAATAATGTTAATGAAGTTGAGACACCCCATTGTCTGAGAAGGTTCTCTGTGTCCCACACCCAGTCCCATTCTACAATTGACTACCATTTGCTCAGGATGTGATCAACCCAAATGGTCAAGAAACAATATAACTTGACTGCCTTAATCTCTATGATAATTAAGCCATTTTGGGGATGAGCTCATTCTAAAATATATTTAGGCGTGGAATTTGGGTCGAGGCAGACTACAATTTCTTACAATTTCTTTTGAGATACTGCATGGTCAGACATTCATACAACAAACTTGTGAAAATTATAAAAAATGCTGGCGGTGGCTGGCAACTTTTTTTTCAAAAACACTGAATCCAGAAACCTGATCCAGTTCAAGCTCACATGGCCTGGAAAGGATGTTTCCATCCTGTTTTCCTTCTCTCTGCTGTTGGTCCTCATTCATTGAAACTGATAAACTGGCCTTTATTATCCACTGTTTCATTGGACTGAGCAAACATACCATGCTTACATTCCTCAGGGGTTTTTATCTACAGCATGTTTATGGAAGAATAAGGTAATAAAGGTATCAAATATCTTTGATATCCATCCAATTCTCACTCCACCAAATTTCAAATTATATCTGGTGTAAAAGGGAAATTTGTCAAAATGATCAATATTTATTGAAATATTATCCCACTTGTGATTTACATATGACATCTGGTATAAAAGTAGGGGAAAGTGCTTCATAGAGCATCACTACAGCATTACTGACATTTTGACGGCACATTCTGAAGTAAACATGTAAGTATTAGCACATCCCTTCTTTTCAGTAGAAATTGTTTTCAGACGGTGTATATTTTGTTTTGTAACACTGGCAGATCTTTACACTAGTTTATAGCATAAAAAAAGAGATTATGTTTATCCAAAACATGAAACTTCTGTCATGATATTCTTGTCTTCATGCCGTTCCAAAGCTGTCTGATTTTCTTTCTTGCATGAAACACAAAAGAGGATATTTTGAGGAATGTTTCAGTGTCCATAGAATGGAAGTCAGTGCAGTTCATAATTGGACCCCATTGACTTCTTGTTGTTGTAAGAAAGACATTCATACAGTTTAGGAACAGTATAGGGCATGACATTTTCATTTTTGAGTTGAACTATCTCTTTAAGTGAATAAAGTTCTGATAGTGAAACAATATGTATAATTTACATTTATTTCTAAATATTTAATGCTGCTCATTTAGCTCTTCTTTATTATTATTATTATTATTATTATTATTATAAAACAAGCTTAAGTTACTGATTAAGTGCATTTTATTTATTTATTTTTCGCATTTCAAATAGCTTTTTTCTTGCTTGGTATCTTTGTAGATTTTCTTATAATGCACAGACATATTTTACCTTTGCTGCTGATTCATTCCCAGGTTTACCATGGAAAAGCTGACACTTCTGCTTCTGTTCATGACATTCTCTCAGGGGGACGCAGCAGGTTACTATTGAAATAATTATTGTTATTACAGAGAGAGCAATGAATACATTTTATATTCTTCCAAGAAGTTATGTACTTATTTGAGTAACTTAAACAGTTTATGACATTTACCCAATAATAACCCTATTTAAAGTGTTTACATGACCTACATGTTATTATGCATAATCAATGATTGTGTATGTAAATACTCTCACTGTTTCTTGAATATTATATATACAGCTGATGGCTGCCCCACTGGATGGTCTGCATTTGGACTGAAATGTGTCAAATTCTTCCCAACACCACTTGACTGGATGTCAGCAGAGGTAATGTGCTACTGACAGCACTATTATAGTTATGCAACATATGTTTATGCACAAATTTGAGGTTGAAATGTCATTTCCTGAAGTTATACAGAGAAATATATATATATATGTGTGTATATATATATATGTGTGTATATATATATGTGTGGCGAGCACGACGAGGTCGAGGGCCGTGGGAGGACGGCGCGAGGCCGGTGGCGTGATTGATAATGAGCGACACGTGCACAACGCACCGGTCTCGCATCTCTCACGGAGGAGCGGAAGCATAAAGGAGGAGCGACGACAGTGAAGAGCGAGAGAGGAACAGGCCTGAGTTTTATTTGATGTTCTGTGTGTGTTGCCAGCAGTCGTCCGTGAGGGGCTGCTGGCTTTTACTTTCATTTTGTATTTGTTTTATTTTTGTCATTAAAAGTCTTTAAATGTTCGCCGTTTCCCGCCTCCTTCTTCCCGTAACAACATACCTCGTTACAATATGTATATATAATAAGAATTTTGACACTCTGAGTTCTTGAGAGTGAATCTGATCTGAACTGAAGAATCTGATCATCAAATAAATATTCTGATATTTTGTTTATTGAAATGAGCTTTAAATTATTATCATATAATACTTAATAATAATAATAATACTAATAATAAGTAGTATAACTTAAATAAGCAACACAAATCTGCAAATCTTGAAGAAATCTTGAGAAATGCCCAAACTTGCATCAGTAACTACATTTACACCCTCTTGGCTCATGAGTTATTCCAGGGCTTTTGAAGAAATGTTCGGATCCTCCTTTGGGTATTATTTCATCTTTAAATACACTCACAATAATGAGCCACTCGCACTTCTGGTGTAAACGTAACATTCATAAGTTCATTTAAAAAATACAGTCTATATAGAAATGATTGTTGCATAATAATGTTCACTGAAAAATAAATCTGTAGAATTTAAACATGTTTTTGTATTGAACTGCACATGCAAATTTTAAAGGCTGCAAAGAATCATAAATACAGAGAGAACGGCATGATGGGAAATCTGAAAAACCTCTGTGTTTGGTGTACAATATTCAGGGATAAACACTTTTTATTAGTCCAATGGACACTATTGTGCCATCAGCCCATATCATGAAGCAGAGATAAGGCCGTGATATTAGAGATAGACTATACTACTGCCCTAATGAAAGCTACATTTTGAGCAAATATAGTGTTATTAATTCATGTGCATCAATACTCCTGTCTTCTTCATAGTAAAATGGCAGTGGCGCACAAATGAAATAGGTTATAGTATACATAAACATGAAATGTTTCTTGTGTGCATGCAAAAGTTTACATTTTTTGTAAAGGTCCCTTTAGATTTGTTTGTTTAGTTTTGTTTTTCGCAGTGCAGATCCCATTTGGAAAAACACATCTGTAATGCTGAGGAATACTACATTTACCATTATTAATGTTACAAATTACTAAAATAATTAGTTTTGATTGATGATATTAAAAAAATAATCTGCCTTTTCAGAAGCACTGTCAAACTTTTGGTGGAAATCTTGTATCGGTGCACAGTAAAGCTGAAAACGATCTTCTGCTGAACATGGTGCCTGGTACGACACAAACTTATATTGGTGGTCATGATGCTGTAAATGTAAGTGGTTATGCAGATGAAAAAACATTTAATTATTGTTATTTTAATTATTTAAATGTACAAGACTTTGCAGAGAATAACAGAATGAACCAGGCTTATATAGGGTGAGCTAAACAGGATAATGAGAGACAGCTGAAAACAATGAGTGCTGATGAGTCCCTGCAGAGAATTATGGGAAATGTAGTTTGTGAGGGTCACAATAGTCTGATGTGGAGCGCCCTCTGGTGGCTCTCAAGGGCACTCCAGCTGGTGATCGAAACAGTCAGATGGACGCAATATGAATTTGGGCACAAATATTTTACATAAAGGAAAAAAGTTAAATCAATTGCAATAAGTAAGTGTGTAAACAACAAATGCACTTGTGAAATGAGTTTCAGAACAGAAGACTTTCTAACCACTCCATTCACTCTTTAGGAAGGACAGTGGATGTGGACTGATGGATCTGTCTTTGACTACAACAACTGGTGCAGTGGACAACCTGACAATTATCTAAATGTTGAGAACGTTCTGGAAATAAACTTTGGTATGAATATAACAGATTTCTTCAAACTAATTAAATATAAAGTTAATTGCATTAATAAAAGTGTCTTTGATTCAGAAAAATAATCATGTATTTATTGTTTATCTTATCCTAGGTAACCACTGCTGGAATGACTTTGTGGCGAAAATAAGGAACTACACTGACCAAAATGCAATGCGGTGCGGTGAGATGGAAGTACGTAGCGAATTATTTAAGCAACAGGTGTGCGGGGCTTAAGGCGGGGAAGTTTGACAAAACACAGTGTGAACGAGTTCGAGCGGCTGCTGGAGTTTTCAATAAACGCCTGAGTCACCTGATGTCTAACCACTTTGCTGGCTGTGTTGGAATTTTTGCTGTTGCTATTCCTAAAAGACGCTCGTTCACCGACTGCGTTTGGGCTGTGCGTGAGTTAAATAGACATTGTTTGGGTTCTCTATTACAACGCTGCTGAAAAAGACAAAACTCGACGGAAGATTGCTGTGTTCCTAAGTAACTGCTGGCTGCACTGTGAAAGAGTGTCTGGATCATCACTGTTGCTTGTCCTGAAAGACACGTTATCAGAGGTGCCTGGGCTGAGCACGAGCCGAACGTTACAGCGCTGCGAGTGAGTTATCCTTTTCATTGTGGACTCTGAGATCAAGACACTGTGCGTTTGACTCCAGGTAGGACTGGAACAGTACACCACTCTTCCTCTTACAAACTCTTCATTCACTCGCCCCCACCCACGGAAAAGACGCTACAAACTGTGATCTACGCACACACACACACACACACACACACACACTTACACTTAACCACTCACTAACGAACGCTAACATTTCTGAGGTAGTTTGTTTACGAACTGTTAGAAAAGTTTACTCGCATTGAGTTATTGCTGTTACGTGATATGAGTTAAACCAAATACCTTTATTGTCTTATTTTATTTTGTGGGCCTCAATACATGAAATGTTCAAAACTGATGAAATTGATATTACATTTATCACAGTGTTGATGAAATACTTTGTTTCATTATGATTCATGATGATTCTGTGAAAAATTGTTCTAATTTCTTTTGACATTGTTTTTGTTGAAAAAAAGGGAAAAACTAAAAGAGTTAAGACAGGCCTAAGACTAAAAATAAATAATTTTTTTTTTCTGTTGAATTGGTTGGGAAATTGTGTACTGTTCTGTAACGGGTGATAGGTTAATTCCATTGCACCGTCACAACTTCATAACTAGTATGATTCTCACTCAGGTTGTGAATTTACAGAACTTGCACACAGCCACTTCAGACCTGTTCACAAGCTTCTATAGATTTGATTTTTTTTTTTGTCATTTGTTGAAATTAATAAAAAAAATTGAAAAATGTGGTGGCTGAAAACAATTGTCATTTGAATATCACGCCCCTAAACATTCATGGTTCAGAAGCCTCGCCCCTAGAGTTTACAACATGGAGAAATGAAACCTGGCCCAGAACAGGAATTATCTCATGAAATAGAAATTGATATTACTCCAAATACACCCATTAACCACATAATAACAAACAATTATGTAACGGGAGGGGGACACTGACTGTTTGACAACCTGTGAGGATGGGTTAATGTCTATCAGGTGTGCATGTGTATCTGCAAGTCTCTGTTTACAGGTGCGTCCAATATTACTGATGAGCCAGCGGTATAACGCGATTAGCAGATCCACTGAATAAAAGCCATCAGGCAGCCCTCTCCAGGTGCTCTTTCACTGTGACAGACGCCCGAAACGTGAAAAACCTGACTGTCTCCGTGTCTATGAACCTTTGAACGTACGACTCCACGCAGTGGCAACCATCTCGATTGACTCCTGGCAACTAGAGGCCTATGATATCAACCAACGCGCTCTATTTGTCCTGATTGAGGAACGAATGAATTCCTTACACTCTGAAAATGGAATCTCTTGTTTCTTTTCTTAAATCCTCACTCACGTCTCCTTTCGAAGGGGACTATAAACGTTACTTTCTTTCATTCACTTTTAATCCCTATATTCGCATCCTTTACAATGGCAAAGGAGAAAAACACTGTATCTTGATAGTTTCAATCTTCATCTCACGTCAAATTACATTTTTACACAGTGTGTGCTTGTTGAACACGGTAAGGCACTTCAAGCTTATTTGTAGCCTAAAGCTCATTTCACAGGCACAGGTAATTCAGTTTGGTTTTCTTCGACAGTGCAGCATCATATATCTATTCATATCTTGCTCGTTAGGAAGATAAAATTCTTATTTAGGCTCTTCTGACCTTTTACAATCAGTGTTCATTGCTTTGGAATATTGGAAGAAAACACACCGCTATTAGACAAGAGTCAGTCCTCTCAAAGCGGAGAGCGGGATATACAACCAAACATTTATCTTTGTGGGGAAATATAATTAAACTTAGCTTACTTCCAAAATGTAGTGTAATTTCTATTGCTTTCCATGTTCAAGGACTTTACTTATTGTTTTTATTTTTGATGCACTCTAAAAGTTTGAATCACATTATAAGCTTAATTTCAGCATTGCTCATTTCTGCATAAATGTCGGTGGTAAAAAAATAATAAAAAATTGCCAAATTGTTGCACTTTTCCAAAACGAAAATTTCTAAAACACTCAGTTTCAACACAATACCATTTCTAACTGTCAAAACAGTTTTATGACAATTTGTTACATTTTATGAACTATAGTTTATCATATGTTGTGTAATCAAACATCAGAGAAATAAGGCTACCAACCAACATAATTGTTGTTCCAGCATTGTATAATTGAATTGCTTTAATTAAAATTAAGTTTGAGGCTGTTTTGTGTCATGAATTTGCTTTGGGGGCCAAAAGTGATGCACTTTCACAAAGAACCCAGTGCCTTTCTTTCCAGAAGAGCATGATGAGATGACTAGGTCGTGGACGGCACCCCTAAATGCACGATACCGCCCTGTTGCCTCTTCCCCCCTCACCACCCTCGACGGAGGGGCAGCTAAAGGGGTACGTTGACATCCCACCAGTGGAGCGGTCGGTTGCGATGCAACTGTGTCCTGAGACCGCTGACACTTGGCAGGGTAATCCGCGTCTCCCTTCTCGGGCCTGCAAGTTCTCGATTGCTCTAGCAGGCAAGGCTTACAGAGCCTGTGGAGAAACTGCCTCTGCCCTGCAGGTCTACCAGGCCAAAGCGCTCATGGAGATGCACTAGGGTGGTCTTGACCCTGGTCGTATGCAGGAACTGCGCACAGCGACAGGCCTTGCCTTAAGAGTGACGAACGTCACTGTGCGCTCCCTGGGTCGAGCGACGTCCACCATGGTGGTTCAGGAAAGCCATCTCTGGCTGAACCTGGCAGATAATGCGGGAGGCCGACAAAAATCGGTTCCTTAACTCCCCTGTCCCCCAGGCCGGCCTCTTCGGCCGAATTTTTCCCTGCAGTTCTCGGCGACCCAGAAGCAAACAGAGGCGATCAAGCACATCCTGCCTCCACCCAGGCAACAGCAGCAGGCCAACCACAAGAGGACTGCCCAGCCAATCCAGGGTCCTGCCAAGTCCTCTGGTAAAAGGAAGAGCAAGCGACCCTGAAACGGGCAACCAAGAGATGGAGGGAACTGCTTTTCGGGAGATGATGTCTGCACCTCTCCCTCCCCCGGAGAAGGGCCGGGTGGAGAATCCTTTGTTTCCTTTTCTTTTTGTCCCTTCAGTAAAAGAGCAGTGTCTGAAATCTCTGGGTCCCATGAGGGTGGGAACAACAGCGCACACCGCCATGCCTCGCCACTCTAGTTCCCCTCTCCCCAAAAGGACCAGAATGGCAGTTTGCGACACTATGCCTCGCAGCTCTCGTTCCCCTCTTGGCAGAGGGGTGAGACTGACAGTGTTCGATGCTCGTTACTCTCATGCTCCACACGAGAAGGCGAGGTTGAGAGTGTGTGCCGCAATGGCTCGCTACTCTCATCCCCTTCTTCAATCGCCAGCGGACAGCAGCATGCGGTTCGAGAACGCAGTCAAGCATTCCCACGCATTTTCCCAAGCCTTCCCATGTTCTGGGATAGTCCTAAAATGGTTCAGGTCATACTTCGATGGGAGAGGTTATTATGTGAGTATAGGAGACCATAAGTCTGAGTGGACATCCATGACATGCGGAGTCCCTCAAGGCTCCATTCTTGCGCCACTCCTGTTAAACCTTTTTATGCTCCCAATGAGCCAAATAATGAGAAAGAACCAAATTGCTTACCACAACTATGCAGACGACACACAGATTTACTTAGCCCTATCGCCTAACGATTACAGCCCCATTGACTCCCTGTGCCAATGCATTGATGAAGTCAACAGTTGGATGTGTCAAAACATTCTTCAGTTAAACAAAGACAAAACTGAAGTCATTGCGTTTGGAAACAAAGATGAAGTTCTCAAGGTGAATGCATACCTTCACTCTAGGGGTCTAAAAACTTAAAATCAAGTCAGGAATCTTGGTGTGACACTAGAGTCAGACCTTAGTTTCAGTAGTCATGTCAAAGCAATAACTAAATCAGCATACTATCATCTGAAAAATATTGTAATAATTAGATGCTTTGTTTCCAGGCAAGACTTAGAGAAACTTGTGCATGCTTTCATCACCAGCAGGGTGGATTATTGTAATGGACTCCTCACTGGCCTTCCCAAAAAGACCATAAGACAGTTGCAGCTCATACAGAACGCTGAGCAGAACCAGAACATATGAACATATCACACCAGTCCTCAGGTCTTTACACTGGCTCCCAGTTAGATTTAGGATTGATTTTAAAGTATTATTACTGGTATATAAATCATTTAATGGCCTAGGACCTCAATATATTGCAGATATGCTCACTGACTATAAACCCAACAGATCACTCAGATCATTAGGATCACATCAGCTAGATATACCAAGGATTCACTCTAAGCATGGTGAGTCCGCTTTTAGCTATTATGCTGGAACCAGCTTCCAGAAGAGATCAGATGTGCTCCTACTGTAGTCACATTCAAATCCAGACTCAAAACACTTCTGTTTAGCTGTGCATTTACCGAATGAGCACTGTGCCACTGTTTGTCCGACTATTTGTACTGTATTTTTATTTCCATTTTATTCTAAACTGTTCTTATTTCTTCTGATTATATTAATTCATTTTATGTAAAGCACTTTGAATTACCATTGTGTATGAAATTTACTATATAAATAAACTTGCCTTGCCTTGCCTTGAATCCTCTTAAACCTAACGTATCCACCCCAGAGACTTATGTTGTATGTTGTATTACCCTACAGCTACTACTGCTTGGCTAGTCCATATGTGTATTCTCCACGTTACCTCCCCCTGGGCAGGTCAGGGCTTCCGCGGCATTCCCCTTCCACTGGAAAGGGCACGCTTTCCCATTGTTATCCAATGTTCACACTGGTGGCTCTAGTCAGACACTGTCTGGGTTTTTTGATTCAGCATGTAGAATTGGCATCGGTCCATCTGTGAGAGAGAGAACTCTGATTGGCTGTTCAGCCTACTGAATGAGTCAGTGCAATAGAGTATATGCGCATGACGTAACCGTCGGCACACTGAGTGGCAAAAACACTGAGTGGCAGCATTTGTTTTCAGCGGGAATGTCATGAAAAACACAAAACACATCTAAAACGGGAAAGAGCTTAGAGATTGACTGTATAAATAGATTTGACAAGACATCTGAGGTATAATTTTACAGACTGCTGAAAACTACAGAACAGAGAAGCAAATGAATCACTGCAATTCAGAGACACAACTGGATCCAGGCAGAGAAAGGTGGATTTGCAGTTCTATCTTTTTTTGTTAATATGCTGAATTTATGGGTAAAGTCATACACTATATATTGTATTGTTATATATATATATACTATTGACAACTCATTAATTAATTTACCATTGTATATTCTGGATAATTGGATGTTTTTAAATAGCCACAGACAAAAAACTACACTCAAGGTTTTAGGGCTGGACGATATGCTGATATATATAACATTGATATAAGTGATCACATGGATTTAGACCTATATTGTATTTATATAAAGCATTCACAGGCAAATTATCTTTATGTATTTCTTCGGTGTCAAATCAGGCACATATAAATGTCAGGAAACACGATTCCTGCTGCATGTCAGTATCCATGGATCACTGGATCTTTGGTAAGTTGTTAGGAACACTATATCGAGTCCAACCATTAGTTTAAACTGATAATTGTTTGTTTTACTATTAAATCCAGTCACTCAGCAGCTCTTCTGCCACTCAGTCTGGCTGAGGGAGTGTGTTCCTGCGGGAAAGTGATATCAATACATAACCTCTATATGTTTGTACGTATGGAGAGCAGGAGCAGCACACGCATGTTGTGCTTTCGAACTGGCAGCGTTTGTCGCAAGCAACTGAATCGCGGTTTGTGTACTGCAAATACCGACAACTATTATCAATTCTGTCACCTTTTCCGGTGTTTTCTTTAGTACCCTTGTCTGCCATGTGCTTTGATTTATGGTGGGCAGCAAACTCTGCTGCTATGCGACAGTGTTCCCGTCTTACACACATATGCATATAACGTCTCGGTTACGTACATAACCCTCGTTCCCTGTGTAGGGGACGGAGACGTTACGTCAGTGACGACGAAATGGGGTTTCGCTTAGAAGCCTATCACCTTCGAGTATTACAAAATGAGCCAATGGTAAGGAACTGCCATGGGTCTGCGGAATTTGCATAGCGTAACTCCGCCCTACCCTATGGGTATATAAGGAAGTACGCCGCAACATGCAGATATGTTTCCTGCTGAGGAGCCGAGACTGAACTCCGGCGTTTCCAGCGGTACAGCGAAAGTGGCAGGGAGACGTAACGTCTCCGTTCCCTACTCGGGGAACGAGGGTTACATACGTAACCGAGACGTTCCCTTTCGTGGTCACTACGAGTTACGTCAGTGACGATGAAATGGGGTTCCCAGTCTAATCACGCCACCTCAGCTGTCTTCCAGTGCCCTGTGTAAGTCTGAACTCCCTGTCGTTAGACTAGCACGGACGAAGGACTCCTACACAGGAATACCAAGGTACACTGGGAAGCATATCTCAGTGGAAATATGCAACACAATGCCTGCCCGAAAGAAGGACCTACAGAACACACAGATGACCCGCGAGTGGGCTACATATGGAGAAACACTGGGGTGTTCAGCCCGTAGGTGGAATATTTCAACCCCAAGGGTGGCAAGGTGACTTGCCAAGGGAAAGACACATGCTCAAAGGAGGCTTACAGAGGAGGAACCATGCACATGGAGGCACCTAGCCAATCACGAAAGCTGCCGGAGGCATAACTCTGGCGTTGACGTCAACAGTGCTGGAGAAACTCAGGGCTTCTCTGGGAAATTCACCTGAGGAGAATATCGCACTGATCCAGTCCGTGAAGAGGAATAGCGAGCAAGCGAAGACACCTGAGCGGATCCAAGTTACCGGCTAGTTGAAGCAAGTACACGGGAGGATACTGGCTCCACTCTGAGATTATAGAATCTCGCGAATGTGTTAGATGTCGCCCAGCCTGCAGCTCTGCAGATGTCTGTTAGCGAGGCGTCATGCGCTAGAGCCCAAGAGGAAGCCACACTCCGGGTGGAGTGGGCCTTCACACCAAGGGGGCATGGTCGACCTTGCTGCTGGTATGCCAAAGCAATGGCGTCCACTATCCAGTGAGACAACCTTTGCTTGGAGAGAGCCTTTCCCTTCAGCTTCCCACCATAACAGAGAAAGAGCTGGTCTGAGGTCCTGAAACAATGCGTTCTGTCTACGTAAGCACGGAGGGTGCATTCTGGACAGAGCAATGCCAAGGCTGGGTCTGCCTCCTCCGAGGGCAGCGCTTGCAGGTTCACCACCTTGTCTCGAAAGGGAGTGGTGGGAACCTTGGGCATGTATCCAGGCTGGGGTCTCAGGATCACGTGTGAGTAGCCAGCCCGAATTCCAGGCATGCTTCGTCAACCTAAAATGCCTGTAAGTCCCCTACCCTCTTGATTTGGAGGCCAATACAACCAGGAGCGCCGTCTTAATTGACAGGAACTTAAGCTCCACTTATTGCAGAGGCTCAAAGGGAGCAGGGCAGTTAAAACCACTGAGAGGTCACAAGAGGGAGCGAGAGGAGGGCGAGGAGGATTCAGTCTCTTTGCTCCTCTCAGGAACCTGATGACCTGGTCGTGCTTTCCTACGGACTTACCTTCAACTGCGTTGTGCTGTGCGGAGATAGCGGCAACATACACTTTCAGGGTGGAGGGAGAAAGCCTTTTCTCCAACCCTTCTTGCAGGAAGGAAAGCACGACACTGATCAGGCGTTTTCTGAGGTCTTCTCGGTGAGAAGAGCACCAGGTGATGAAGAGGTTCCACTTCAACGCATAGGCATGTCTCGTTGACGATGCTCTAGCGGAGGTAATGGTAGCCACCACCGCTGGTGGTAGGGTACTCAAACCTGCCTCATCCCGTCCAGGAGCCACACGTGGAGGTTCCAAAGATCGGGACGAGGGTGCCATAGGGTGCCCTGTCACTGAGAAAGGAGGTCCTTCCTCAGAGGCCAGGGAGGGGCTGTCGTGAGGAGCATCAACTGGAGAACCAAGTCCGGGTGGGCCAATGAGGCGCAACCAAAAGAACCTGCTCCTCGTCCTCCCTGATCCTGCACAGAGTCTGTGCAAGAAGGCTCACTGGGGGAAATGCATACTTGCGGAGTACCCGCGGTCAGCTGTGCGTCCGTGCCGAGCGTGCCCTCGGTCAGGGAGTAAAACAGGCTGATATGGGAAGAGTCATGGGAGGCAAACAGATCTACCTGTGCATCGCCGAACTGTTCCCAAATCAGCTGAACCATCTGGGGACGGAGTCTCCAATCTCCAGGGAGTGGCTGAAGCCGTGAGAGCTCGTCGGCTGCACGGTTCAGGTCTCCAGGAATGTAAATGGCTCGAAGCGACCTCAGACGCTTCTGACTCCATAAGAGGAGGTGGCGTGCGAGTACGGCGACATACGGTGAGAACGTAGACCACCTTGGTGGTTGATGTACGCTACAGTCGCGGTATTGTCCGAGCGGACCAGTACGTGTTGATACTTGAGCAAGGCCAGCAACTCGAGGCAATTGACATGCCAAAGGAGCTGGGGTCCTATCCAGGAGCCTGCGGCAGCATGGGGGAAAATGTTTTCGATTCGAATCCCATTTCCTGCATGTACATATATATAGGGACTATGGTAATACAAAATCCATGAAATAATTTGATTATAATGATAAATTCTTCCAAAAAGAAGAGTAGGCTACTAAATTATGTATAAGAAAAAGATCATCTTACTTTCTTTATTGTTTAACAGGGGCTGATCGCCAAGACTTTAGAGAATAATTTTATGAAGTCAAAAATGTTAGCCATTAATGTTTTGTGTGTAAATAAAATTTAAATAATGTGAGACTCAATTTCCACTGTAATGTAGAATAAACTAGGGATGGCCCGATACCGATACTGGCATCGGGGATCGGGCCGATACTGTCCTCATATACTCGTACTCATAAAAATTCGCCGATACCACGTACATTTTGCGAAATGAAACTGGCCGCTGCGAGTGCTTTGTCGAGGTGAACTGAGGCATAGACGCGCGAGCTGGTCGAGCACATCCCTTTAAACAGACAACAGTGGAAAGTTTGTTCAGTCGGATGTCAATGGCAAAGAAAATAAAACGAGGCATGTAGCTTATTATTAACGTTAACTGACGAAAGAGAGAGAGAGAGAGAGCGCGCGCGAGCGAGCACACTTATGTTGAATGCTCTTGATTGCTGATCGTTCACTCAGCACGTTATTTGGATGAAAACTAAATCGTATATGTAAGTAAAGTAAAACATGAACTGTTACCTGATTTAAGTAGTGGTTCCCTACTTTATTACAGGACGTGTGCACTGTGCAGGTCAAGAAGTTCCATGAACGCAAACATCCAAAGCGCGCGCCCCGCAAACCAGCGTCTCAGCACGCACAATACTGAATTATTGTCAGGGCCGGCGCTCCGCACACGCACATCACGCACTGCGCGTAGGGCACCAAGTGCTTGTGGGGGCACCAAAAAATCTGGGTCGTGAAAAATCATCACAATAGGCTACTAGTATTTAACAAATAAAATATGTCTAAAGCATGTTAATATACAAAAGCAATACAAAAGTAATATAGGCCTAGACCAAATTAGTCGAGAAAAAGGTGAATCTCCTGTGCCAGTCTCCCTCTGGTGCCCCCCCTCCCCACCTCCCAGTGGTCTGTTCGATTATGCCTCAATCAATGTCAAATTTGGCAGACACCGACCTCAGACATCGCGTCGAAAAGCACCAAGAGTCGGGGGCGGGAAAAAGAAAAAAGAAGAGACAGCGGGATGATGCTCGCGCCGAGTCGCGCGTCGCTTGCATGTAAGACAATGTTTTAAATAAAAATGTTAGTTTTGTAGCCCTTGCGTGTATGCAGTGGCGTAACTTTGTTTTAAAAAGTGGGTGGGACACTGCGGGTGCGGGGGGGAACACAATGCTTAATCATAAAACAGATATAACACTACGATGTCCAGCAATCGATTTAAATAGGCTAGTACATTGATTGGGTTTAAGTGGTCGTTCAATGAGGCCTATTATATGTTGATCCGACGAAATTAAGCGTGTATTTAAGTGGTCCAGGGGTAGAATTTTTGCCAAGCGTGTCAGAGGTTCTGAGTTCTAATCCGCACTCATATAGTTTTTTTTTTTTTTTTTCTCATCAAAACCGATTATGTTTTTCAGTGGTTGTATATCAGGCAGGGACACTTTTTTTGTGCTTTTTGTTTTCTAATTTCACCGGAACGAATAGAGAGTCTCCACAACGGATTGAAACGCGCGTCTGAGTGAAGGCTGTGCGCGAGCCAGAAACAAACATAGTATCCGCGCCACTGATCGCAGCGGCAACGAGCACTTTGATCAGTTGATTTAAAAAAACAACACATTTCAGCGCTAGATCGCCTCTTATTTAAAAAACGAATGAAATGAATGATCTGCTGGTTAACTGGAGATGTTTTGTTTGTTTGTATTGGTACATTCGTGCCGCGAGATGTTTCAAAAGTGGTGGGGACAATATCGACCTTAGAAAATAGTGGTGGGGGCATGTCCAGGGGCGTCGCTAGTAGTGCAAAAGATCCGGGGCTTTTAGCCCTGCATGTTGAGTCTTTTATTTTAAAAACTTTGAAACTGCAATAAGAAAAAAAAAACACAATCTCAGTGTTTGTATATTTTCATATTCACAGAGTTGTCAAATTATGTACAGAATTATTATATTGTGCCTCATCAGACCTTTGCACTTTTAACTTTCTGTGTTTACATTGTTCAGTTCCAAATCTGTGTTTTTAGTAATTGTGGTGGTATTTGGTATTTATATTTTAACCTTTATATAATTTATTTCTTTTCATGTTTGGTGCCATTGTTAATGTAAAATTATTTATTTGCATTTATTTTATTTAGCGGGGCACCGCCAAGCATTTGTGCTTAGGGCACCCAAATGGCTAGCGCCGGCCCTGATTATTGTCTTTCACGTCTTGCGCTTGTACGGACGAATTCACACAAAATTATGTAAAAACGCCCGCCTTGGCGAGTATCCTATAGTAAACAAAGTCGGTTCTATCTCAAATGAACATAGCATGTTCAAATGCGGTCCGTGCGTTCGGTCTTAAAGGGGCAGCAGTCTAATAAACCTGCTTCTGTGTTTTAATGTTAAAGAAGTCATACTGAGGAAGTATGAGATCAGTCCTGAGACATACCGGATGATTTTTGTAATTTAATTTTTGCCATGAAAATAGCTTTGAATGCTGACATGGCATTAAATAAAATAATCTGAATCTGACATACCAGATGAGGTTCCATTCTCTGAGCACCCCGACTGATGAGTCACCACGAGAACTCTACACACGGCTTAAGGACTTGTTCTGCAAGTGAGACCAGTTCAGCCAAAATAGCAAAGATAATCTTATGGAGATTATCGTGCTTGAACAATATCTGTGGGTGTTGTACCCAGATGTAAGGACTTGGGTCAGGGAACAAAATCCAACCACTGCTGCCGAAGCTGCTAACCTAGTAGAGGCCTACATTGCTGCAAGGAGGGGCCCTGGAAACTTATGTTATGCAGGCATACTACCATCTTCTAAAGGTAAGCCTGATGGGTCTGGGGTGAGTTCAACCTCTCAAAGCCATGTTAAGATTCTGAAGTCTACCCACCCTAAACCCAGATCACCTGTTTCCACATCACAACTCACAGTTCAGCAACAAGTTGTGTGGTTTAATTGTGGAGAGCCAGAACATACTAGGCCAGAGTGTCCATTGAAAAAGCCCAAAACAACTAGTCTATGTTATGTTCCAAGGCCAGAACAGACATTATTTTCCACACATGACACAGAGCCAGTTATCACAGCTTTGTTGAATGGCAAACCACTTTCGTCTTTGGTTGACACCGGATGTGCTGGTACTTTGATACAAGCCATATATGTACCCAGAGATAGCTGGAGTGAGGAAGAAACTGTGACTGTTTGTTGTGTGCATGGTGATAGTTACCTACAGCTGAAGTCAATATTGAGGTGCATAACCAGCCATACCTGATGAAAGTTGGAGTAGCCCAGAATCTGCCATATCCTGTTCTGTTAGGCACAGATTTTCCGGTTTTGGCCGAATTGGTGCAGGGAACAGCATGGTGTGGTGTAGTGACAAGGGCTCAGGCCAAGCAGAAAGTACAATCTACCCTACCATCAGAAACTGTTAAAGCTCTGCAGATGATGCCTTTTTGCTCAGAGGAGGTGCTAGCAGAATCCAGACCTACTGAGGAAGCCAGAATGCAGCAGCGTAGAGAGTGGGTAGAAAAGTTAATAGAGACCTCAGAAATGGCTAGAATACAGTCAGAAAAACCTGAACTGTGTGAGACAGACATTGTGATTCAGAACAATCTAGCACAGCTCCAACAAGATCCCACCTTAGCTGATTGTTTTAACCCTCTGAGGTCGACAAACGCGCCGACGCGTTTTGCCGGATTTTCTCCACATTGTAGCACTATAAACTTAAATTACTCCATCATTTATGGTCATACAGAAAAAAGAAATATAAAAAAAGAATCTGTGATATTTCTCCTTTTGTATGTGTCCACTTACAATCAAATCAAAACATTGTGCTTTTGTAAAATAAAGAAAATAAACAGGGTGTGCGTTCTGCCTCTCCGTCGCGGTGAACTTTTTTTTCTTGAGCACGTCTATAAACTGAAACAAAACTCAGCGAATACTTGTCACACATTTATGAGCCATATACCTTTATAAACATTTAAGTGTGTACTTTTAAATGATCGGATTCAAAACGAAAACAAATATTCTCTGTTTAAGTAATTTGTATAAAACCAACAAGATGTCCAGCTTCTCAAACGCTTGCTCATTACAGTTAATTTGGCCACGCCTACTCGCGCAAAAGATATTCACATGCAAATCTCCACATGGAACGCGAACGCGCTCGTTACCTCAACAACAAAACACTTCACTTCACTTTTCGTCGAGTTTGAAAGACGTGCCTGAGCTTACATTGGATTTAGGCTACCTCAGAAGAAGAAGAACGCGATTTGAAGACAAGAAAGATAAGGTAAGAAATTCTTACATAGCCTAGTTTGTTATTGTTGCATAAATGTCACGTTGCAGCTGAACTGTTGCTAGATATATGGGGAATATTATAATATTTAGACCCGTGTTTACTGTGTTTGTGGATATCTGCTCAAACATAGATATGTTTATGGTAACCATAATGTTTTATATTTGAGAGTGATCGCGTTTGAATGTATCATATTTTGCAAGCGATCGCGTTTGAATGTATCATATTTTGCAAGCGATCGCGTTTGAATGTATCATATTTTGCAAGCGATCGCGTTTGAATGTATCATATGTGTTTACTGTGTTTGTGGATATCTGCTCAAACATAGATATGTTTATGGTAACCATAATGTTTTATATTTGAGAGTGATCGCGTTTGAATGTATCATATTTTGCAAGCGATCGCGTTTGAATGTATCATATTTTGCAAGCGATCGCGTTTGAATGTATCATATTTTGGATGAAAGCAAAACGCACCAAACGGCTTCATGTTTTTATTATTATCTCATTTCATATCATCATAACGGATGGAAACATTTGAAGTAACATGATAATCAATATATTTTTCTCTAGCTTCTTTTGGAAGATTTATAGGCTGCTATAGGTTATTTATTGTTATTATTATTTTATCCGCACTGCGCATATACCTTATGCCTACAAGGCACAACAAACCTGGTGTTCATTATATTATATATCGTTGGAAACGTGTGTGTGTGTGTGTATTCTGTGAATTTTAAAAAGGAATTTTAAAAAGCAATTGTAACCAGAAAAATCTAATATTTATTTCCAAAATCGTGCAGGCCTTTCTCTTGATATCAGTATGTTCACTTTTTTTTTTTTCAGGTCCCAGATGCCACTGAGGACTTCAACATTCACATGAGTCTCAGTACGTGAACATGGTAAAGTGAAAATCTTGGAAATGAAAGGTATGTACAATGTTTTTAGGAATGGCACAAAGGTCTCTGTCTTTGAAGTGCTTTTTTGGCATTTGTTGTGTATCTTTGGATTATGTTGTGTTGTAAATAAATCCAAACAATTTAAAAGCCATTATTTTTTAAATCTCCTCATTTACAGTATTGTGCAAGGTTGCTCAGAATGATAGGGGCCTGATAGCTCCTAATAGGGCCGTTAGGGGAGGTTCTTTGTCTTTCTCAGGTGAGAAAAGCTTACATATTAATGAGCTCTCGCATAAGGCTTTTTCACACAAAACACGTCGTAAAATTTTTAAATCAATATATTGTCTTATCTGAATGAGCAGTCAGGGTGATTTTCACATAGTTTTGCAGCAAATATTCTAGGCTACGTCATACAATTTTCAAAAGTCTTGTGAAGAAATAATCAGTATGGGTTTCATGGCCTTATTTCAGTGAGAATTTTTTTTTGTATTTTCAAAAACCACGCATAAATGTCATTATCTCAAAACTACAAACTTTTACATACATGCTGCTGATATATTATTGTAGCAGAGTTTGTGCTGAATACAGTGTAATTAGACTTTAGCCATGAAAATGTCACAAGTAACAGAAATAACCAGAAATGTCAGAGCATGTCAGAACACCTCCAGGGCCCAGAAAACAGCTCAGACCTCAGAGGGTTAAACATGTTAGCGATAAGGGGAGGTGTTACCACTTTGTCAGATGAGACATACAGTGAGGAAAATAAGTATTTGAACACCCTGCTATTTTGCAAGTTCTCCCACTTAGAAATCATGGAGGGGTCTGAAATTGTCATCGCAGGTGCATGTCCACTGTGAGAGACATAATCTAAAAAAAAAAAATCCAGAAATCACAATGTATAATTTAACTATTTATTTGTATGATACAGCTGCAAATAAGTATTTGAACACCTGAGAAAATCAATGTTAATATTTGGTACAGTAGCCTTTGTTTGCAATTACAGAGGTCAAACGTTTCCTGTAGATTTTCACCAGGTTTGCACACACTGCAGGAGGGATTTTGGCCCACTCCTCCACACAGATCTTCTCTAGATCAGTCAGGTTTCTGGGCTGTCGCTGAGAAACACGGAGTTTGAGCTCCCTCCAAAGATTCTGTATTGGGTTTAGGTCTGGAGACTGGCTAGGCCACGCCAGAACCTTGATATGCTTCTTACAGAGCCACTCCTTGGTTATCCTGGCTGTGTGCTTCGGGTCATTGTCATGTTGGAAGACCCAGCCTCGACCCATCTTCAATGCTCTAACTGAGGGAAGGAGGTTGTTCCCCAAAATCTCGCAATACATGGCCCCGGTCATCCTCTCCTTAATACAGTGCAGTCGCCCTGTCCCATGTGCAGAAAAACACCCCCAAAGCATGATGCTACCACCCCCATGCTTCACAGTAGGGATGGTGTTCTTGGGATGGTACTCATCATTCTTCTTCCTCCAAACACGTTTAGTGGAATTATGACCAAAAAGTTCTATTTTGGTCTCATCTGACCACATGACTTTCTCCCATGACTCCTCTGGATCATCCAAATGGTCATTGGCAAACTTAAGACGGGCCTTGACATGTGCTGGTTTAAGCAGGGGAACCTTCCGTGCCATGCATGATTTCAAACCATGACGTCTTAGTGTATTACCAACAGTAACCTTGGAAACGGTGGTCCCAGCTCTTTTCAGGTCATTGACCAGCCGTGTAGTTCTGGGCTGATTTCTCACCTTTCTTAGGATCATTGAGACCCCACGAGGTGAGATCTTGCATGGAGCCCCAGTCCGAGGGAGATTGACAGTCATGTTTAGTTTCTTCCATTTTCTAATGATTGCTCCAACAGTGGACCTTTTTTCACCAAGCTGCTTGGCAATTTCCCCGTAGCCCTTTCCAGCCTTGTGGAGGTGTACAATTTTGTCTTTAGTGTCTTTGGACAGCTCTTTGGTCTTGGCCATGTTAGTAGTTGGATTCTTACTGATTGTATGGGGTGGACAGGTGTCTTTATGCAGCTAACGACCTCAAACAGGTGCATCTAATTTAGGATAATAAATGGAGTGGAGGTGGACATTTTAAAGACAGACTAACAGGTCTTTGAGGGTCAGAATTCTAGCTGATAGACAGGTGTTCAAATACTTATTTGCAACTGTATCATACAAATAAATAGTTAAAAAATCATATATTGTGATTTCTGGATTTTTTTTTTTCGATTATGTCTCTCACAGTGGACATGCACCTACGATGACAATTTCAGACCCCTCCATGATTTCCAAGTGGGAGAACTTGCAAAATAGCAGAGTGTTCAAATACTTATTTTCCTCACTGTATGTGTTGAAAAACAGACTCCTGTACTGAGAAAGGAAGGAGGAGGGAACACAGCTGGTTGTACCCAAGACACAGAGGAGGGAGGTGTTAGCAATAGGACACTCTATCCCCTGGGCAGGCCATTTGGGGTTTATGAAGACATTCATGCGGATCTCTAAGAGATCTAAATGTCAACTTACTGTTGGTCGCACACCTGCTCATGCGCCGCTTATACCATTACCCATTGTTGACACACCCTTTAAGAGAATTGGAGTGGATATTGTTGGCCCTTTGATCATGATTTGTTGTTTGTTCTGCTATTGATATGAATGAGGAGCAACAAGGAAACTGAAGCACTTAAAATAACCTAGTAAATTTAATGTTTGGGTTTATTAGAACAGTGTCAGTCTTGCTACTGTTGATTTTATGAAAGCTTTTAAGATAATTACTTCAAAATTATACATTTTAAATATATATACTGTATATATATAAAAAATCAAGCTTATAAATACACTGGTCACTCCGCTGCACACCTCAGAACACTTCCTCCTCGCTCTCAACCTCAACCTGCCTCAGAACACAACACGCACTCCTCCACAGGTCACCTTTCGGCGAAACCTACGCTCACTCACACTCTCGCCTATTCTCTTTGGTCTCATCCACACTTCCTCCACCTGATCAGCTCTCAACACTACATACTAACAGTGCAACTAATACTCAGCAGAGTATCGGGAGGGAGAGGACGCTGGCGTTGTTTGTTCGCCGCTTCTCCGCCCGCGATCTTTAATTGCGTCTATAGTTTGATTATATATTTTTAAACTTGTGCTATTTTTACGAGCCTTGTGCCTTTTATGAGCTATTTTTACTGACATAAGGTGCACACCTTTTATATTAGTGGGGAAGCTATATAGGTAACTTGGCACCTACCTACTACAGATGACTTCCAGTTCCTGTATGGCGTTAAGTTATTCCAGCTCGCAAATCCGACGATTTAATTTTGCAACTACACCGGGATTTAACATCCCCATCATTAAAGAACTTGGACTTCTTCGCCGCCCTCGGTACATTCATAGAGGCTCCGGTAGAAAATTCATCTTTCATAACCAGCCAAGCTGCTCTGCTACAAACATCTCATCTCTCTGGTCATCTGTCGCATGTCTGACGCGTCATCAGAGTACCGTCACTCCAGCTACCATCAACACTGGAAATATCGCGAGACCTCTGCACTCCAGTATGGGATTCCAGCACTTTGGGCTGGATACATTTCGTGGAGTGGATTCCAGTCTGCGTGGAGTGGATTTTAATGTTTTGCGACCTGTACAGAGATTTACCCCACAGACATTGGTCAAATTCGAACTTTTTAACACTCAATCCATCAATAATAAATCCATATTGATTGAAGAACACATCAGGGAAAAAGGACTTGACTTCATGTGTCTGACGGAAACCTGGCATCAGCCAGAGGTTTACTCTGCCCTAAATGAAGCCTGTCCCCCCGGCTACAGTTACTTGGAGGCAGCTCGCAGTACTGGTCGAGGTGGTGGCCTAGCTGTCATTCACCGACAGGACCTGGAGCTGTCCCCTATTGCGCTGCCTGCAACATCTTCCTGCGAGTGTCTTGCATTTAAATGTAAGCCCCCCTTTCCAATGACTGTTCTACTTATCTACCGGCCCCCCAAATCAAATTCTGCATTCATCACGGAAATGTCTGATCTCCTAACAACACTCTGTACTACCTCTGCTAATACGATAATCCTGGGAGATATAAATATTCATGTCGATACCCCCTCATGTTATCCCGCTGCTGATTTTCTTCAGCTGCTAGACTCCCTTAACTTACAACAACATGTTGATGTCCCCACACATTCCAGGGGACACACACTCGATTTGGTTATATCTAACTACGCTCCTATCAGCAACCTACATGTTTATGATCTTGGTGTTTCAGATCACAGGGTCGTGTCAATGGAGTTGCCCTTTCCTTCCTCCCATACCAAACCAAAGCGACAGATCCACTACAGAAAGTTGAAAAACATCAATGCGGGTGCCCTGGCCCAGGATCTTCAACATCTCTCTACCGGCTTTACTGACTCCCTTTCTGTTGATGACTCAGTGGATTTTTACAATCAGTCCCTGAGCAGTCTTTTGGACCTTCACGCACCCTTAATATCCAGGTCAGTCTCATTCACGCGCTCAGCACCCTGGTACACCTGCGAGCTGCGAAAGATGAAGACGGCTGGGCGTGTCCTTGAGCGGTGGATGAAGGCCTCCGGACTGACTGTTCACAAACAGGCATACAGGGAACAAATGAAGGCATATGCAAATGCTCTGAGGGATGCACGTTCCAGGTTTTATTCCATTATCATCAATAACAGTCCCGGTAACTCCAAACAACTTTTTTCAACAATAAACCACCTTCTTAAACCCCCCTTATTGTCCCATTCTGAGACCACCGAGGAAAGGTGTAACATGCACATCAATTTTTTCAAACAAAAAGTTATTAACATCCGCTCTCACCTCTACGCCACCGCTGTCCTCCTTACTCTCCCAACGGTCGACCCACCGCTTGAGATTGTTCAGCCCCTCTGCTCTTTCTCTGATGCCACACAGGAAGTAGTGGAGGACGTCATCAAAAAAATGAAGTCGTCTACCTGTGCCTTGGACCCTTTCCCTTCAGCACTGCTGAAGGCAAACATTACTGCTATCTCTCCATTCATCACTAAGATCATAAACCACTCCCTCATGGTTGGCCATATCCCATCAACGTTAAAAACTGCTGTCATCAGACCCCTACTGAAAAAACCCACTCTGGATCCTGAAGTTCTCACTAACTACAGGCCCATTTCCAATCTTCCATTCCTATCAAAGGTTCTGGAAAAAATAGTAGCAGCACAACTTCATGTTCACCTCAAACACAATAATTTGTTTGAAAAATTTCAGTCTGGTTTCCGCCCTGGCCATAGCACAGAAACAGCCTTGGTCAGGATCACCAACGACCTCTTGATGGCAGCAGATACTGGTTCCCCATCTCTACTTATCCTTCTAGACCTAACAGCTGCTTTTGATACAGTAGATCATAATATCCTCCTTCACCGGCTGCACTACACCACTGGACTCTCAGAAAATGCTCTCAACTGGTTTATTTCATACTTGACTGGCAGAACGGAGCACGTCGCCCTGGGCAAAGCAAAATCACACACTCACAACGTCACCTGTGGTGTACCTCAGGGCTCTGTGCTGGGCCCTACACTCTTCTCCATTTATATGCTCCCGCTTGGAAAAGTCATTAGCAGACATGGTATATCTTTCCATTGTTATGCTGATGACACACAGCTTTATCTCAGGACAACCCCCACTTCTTCTGCTCCCTTGCCAGCATCCACATTGACCACATGCCTGGAGGAGATAGAGGCGTGGATGAAGCTCAATTTCCTTCAGTTAAACAGTTCCAAAACGGAAGCCATCTTAATTGGCACACCACATCAACTCTGTTTGTCCACCATCAACAGTATTACTTTCTCTGGCCAAAACATCGCCCTTTCATCATCTGTCACCAATTTGGGTGTTAAAATGGACTCTCAACTCACTTTTGACACCCACATCAAACACCTCTGTAAGACATCATTCTACCACCTAAAGAACATAGCCAAGCTCCGTCCAATACTCAACTTGGCAGATGCAGAGAAGCTCGTCCACGCCTTTGTTTCCTCCAGGCTGGACTACTGTAATGCACTCCTTATTGGGATCTCTAGTAAAAGCATTCAGCGACTCCAATACATCCAGAATAGCGCTGCCAGGATCCTGATGAGGGTGCGCAAGCTTGATCACATCACCCCCATCCTAAAATCTCTTCACTGGCTCCCTGTCCCTTTCAGAATTGAATATAAGGTTTCCCTCCTCACCCATCAGTGCATTCACGGACATGCTCCCCTTTACCTACAGGAACTCCTCACTCATCAGACCTCCTCACGCACTCTCCGCTCTGCAAACACAAACACCCTCTACACCCCCAGAACCAAGCTCTGCAGCATGGGTGATAGGGCCTTCTCATCGGCTGCCCCGAGGTTGTGGAATGCCCTCCCTGATCAGCTGAGGGCCCCACAGACTACAGATGTTTTTAAACGAAACCTAAAAACGCATCTTTTTAAAAAAGCTTTTCCCTAAATGTATTTTCTTTAGGTTTAACTATTTTTTAAATCTTGATTTTTTTATTAGATTACTATATGCTCTGTAGCACTTTGAGATTGCCATAATGTAAAGTGCATTATAAATAAAATGTATTATTATTATTATTATTATTACTCTTTTCTCCACTTTAACATCTTGCTTGGGCAACTTCTGCCCCCTTTCCTCCAGGCCAGCCCGTGCCACACCCTCTGCCCCCTGGTTATCTGATGTTCTCCGCAAACATCGATCTAAACTCAGGGGTGCAGAGAGGAAGTGGGCAAATCGAAAGATCCTACTGACCTTGGTCTTTATCAATCCCTCCTCTCTTCCTTCTCTGCTAATATCTCTACTGCTAAAATGACTTACTATCACAACAAAATTAACAATTCTTCTGACTCTCGCATGCTTTTCAAAACCTTCTCCTCTCTTCTCAACCCTCCTCCTCCTCCTCCTTCATCAACCCAAACAGCTGACGATTTTGCCACACACATTCTACCCTTCTTCTCTCTGCTTTCAGAAGCAGAAGTCTCCAAACTCCTCCTTTCTAATCGCCCTACCACCTGTCCGCTTGATCCTATTCCCACTAACCTACTTCAAGCCATTTCTTCCTCAGTTGTACCCACACTCATGCACATCCTCAACACCTCTGTTCACACTGATACCTTTCCCACAACATTTAAGCAGGCTCAGGTAACCCCACTGCTTAAGAAACCCACTCTAAATCCAGCACATCTGGAAAATTACAGACCGGAATCCCTTCTTCCATTCGTCTCGAAGACACTTGAACGAGTTGTTTTCAACCAGATCTCTTCCTTTCTTACACAGAATAACCTCTTGGACAACAATCAGTCTGGTTTCAAAAGCGGACACTCAAATGAGACTGCTCTGCTCTCAATAATTGAAGCTCTGAGACTGGCAAGAGCAGTTTCCAAATCCTCAGTTCTCATCCTGCTGGATCTGTCTACTGCCTTTGACACAGTTAACCACCAGATCCTCCTGTCAATCCTAAAGATGAAGGGCATCTCGGGAACTGCACTCCAATGGTTCAAGTCTTACCTCTCAGGTAGGTCCTTTAGGGTGTCGTGGAGGGGCGTGGTGTCTAAGACCCAACATCTAGCTACTGGAGTGCCTCAGGGCTCAGTGCTTGGACCACTTCTCGTCTCTATCTAAATGACATCACTAGGATCTGTGATTCAGAAACATGGCTTTTCCTATCACTGGTACGCTGATGACACACAACTCTACCTCTCATTCCAGCCTGATGATCCGACGGTAGCTGATCGTATCTCAGCCTGACAGACATTTCTGGCTGGATGAAGGACCACCACCTTCAACTAAACCTTGCGAAGACAGAGCTACTTGTGGTCCCGGCCAACCCAACACTTCGTCACAACTTCACCATTCAGCTAGGCTCGTCATCCAGTACTCCATCAAGGTCAGCCAGGAATTGAACTTCACGGACCACATTGCTAGAACTGCCCGGTCATGCAGATTTGCCTTGTACAACATTAGGAGGATCAGGCCCTTCCTATCAGAGCATGCTACACAACTCCTTGTCCAAGCGCTTGTTCTATCCAGACTGGACTATTGTAATGCTCTCCTGGCTGGTCTTCCAGCTTGCTCTGTCAAACTTCTGCAACTGATCCAGAATGCTGCAGCTAGAGTGGTCTTTAACGAACCGAAGAGAGTGCACGTCACTCCTCTAAACGTTGTCTTGTGGTGCCATCTCAAAGAGGCACAAAATCTCTTTCTCTGACCTTTACCATGACTGTTCCCTGCTGGAGGAATGATCTAACTAACTCAACCAGAGCTGCTGAGCCCGTAGCCATTTTCAAGAAATGGCTGAAGATGCATCTTTTTCGGCAGCACTTGATCCAGTAATCAAGTGGTCCAGCAGCCAAGTGATCGAGTAATCAACTTGATCCAGCAGCCATATCACCCTGTAGCCCAAGACTGGTTGCCTACTGAAGCTAAGCAGGGCTGAGCCTGGTTAGTACCTGGATGGGAGACCTCCTGAGAAAACCAGGTTGCTGCTGGAAGAGGTGTTAGTGAGGCCAGCAGGAGGTGCTGCTCACCCTGTGGTCTGTGTGGGTCCTAACACCCCAGTATATTGACGGGGACACTATACTGTCAAAGAGCACCGTTCTTCGGATGGGACGTTAAAAAAAATAAGGTCCTGACTCTCTGTGGTCATTAAAAATCCCAGGGTGTCCTTCGAAAAAGAGTAGGGGTGTAACCCCGGCATTCTGGCCAAATTTGCCCAGTGGCCTCTGTCCATCATGGCCTCCTAATCATCCCTATATACTGATTGGCTTCATCACTGTCTCCTCTCCACCAGTAAGCTAGTGTGTGGTGGGCGTTCTGGCGCAATATGGCTGCCGTCACATCATCAAGGTGTTGCTGCACATTGGTGGTGGTTGAGGAGATTCCCCCTTCCATGTAAAGTGCTTTGAGTACCCAGAAAAGCGCTATATAAATGTAATGAATTATTATTATTATTATTATTATTATTATTATTATTACTAACACTTTCTCTTCTATTCTATTTATTTAAAAAAAAAAGAAAAAAAAACCTTTACGTGTTCTGCGTTAGATTAAACTGAGAAGGGTCATAGCACTTGCATTTTGTTGTCCTACTGTTAGTTTAACTGCTTCTATTGTTCTCATTTGTAAGTCGCTTTGGATAAAAGCATCTGCTAAATGAATAAATGTACATGTCTCAGTGCGACTGGTACAAGTGTCTCATTCCCAAAGAAGTCAAGTCAAGTCGTCACCTTTATTTATATAGCGCTTTTTACAATACAGATTGTATCAAAGCAGCTTTACAGTGATAACATGAAAATAATACAACAAAGTTTGTTTCTACAAGAAAATTGCATCATCGTCCAATAATATTGTTGAATATTAAATGTCCCCAACTAAGCAAGCCAAAAGCCAAGGCAACCGTAGCAAGGAACCAAAACTCCATCAGGTGATAGAATGGAGAAAAAAACCTTGGGAGAACCCAGGCTCAGTTGGGGGCCAGTTCTCCTCTAGCCAACGAGCGAACAGTGTATGATTATGATACAGGCAGCATTACAGGTCCGAAGTCAGATTGGATCAGAACATTCAGAATATTAATCCAGTTCCATCTGGTTGGAGGTCGGAGTCATCACACCGGTATGGAGACGAGTTTGTTGAGGATCAGTGCCGATGGCTGTCGTGTCGATGAGGCCTTCACAGGGCTGATGAGGCTGGCACTTCAGGGATGCATCATGGATGGGTCCAGGTGCAGGTCCACCATCTGATCTGGATTCGACCGGGATCCGGCTGACTTCAGTAACAGGGAAGGGATTGGTTGACACTTCAGGACTGCGTTGTCATCGTGTCCAGACGCAGGTCCTTCATCAGATCTGGATACGGCCTGGATCCGGCGGACTGCGGTAGACCTCGGATAAACAGAGAGACTAATATTAGTGTAGACGCCATCCTTCTTATGATGTACCAAGTACATTAGGATTTAAGGGGAGTGTTCCCGGTTCCGGCTCATCTAAACTATGCAGCCTAAATTGAATCATAGAAGTCTATAATGTGTTATGTGTATGCTAGGTCAAAGATATGTGTTTTTAGTCTAGATTTGAACTGACAGAGTGTGTCTGCTTCCCAGACAATGTTAGGAAGATTGTTCCAAAGTTTTGGTGCTAGAGAGGAAAAGGATCTACCGCCAGCAGTTGATTTTGATATTCTATGTATTACCAAAAGGCCGGAATTTTGAGATCGCAATAGACGTGAAGGACTATAATGCGTTAAGAGCTCGCTCAAGTACTGGGGAGCTAAACCATTTAGTGCTTTGTATAAATTTTTAAATATTGCTGATCACTTACAATGTTTAATAGGGAGCCAATGCAGTGTTGACAAAAACGGGCTAATATGGTCATACTTGCTGGTTCTGGTAAGAACTCGATCTGCTGCATTTTGGACCAGCTGTAGTTTGTTTATTAAGCGTGCAGGGCAACCACCCATAATAGCATTACAATAATCTAGCCTTGATGTCATGAACGCATGGACTAACTGTTCCGCATTTGTCATTGAGAGCATATGATGTAATTTAGATAGGCTATATTTTTAAGATGAAAAAATGTGGTTTTACAGATGCTAGACACGTGACTTTCAAATGAAAGATTGGTATCAAAGAGCACACCCAGGTTCCTAACTGACGACGAAGACTTGACAAAGCAGCCATCAAGTGTTAGACAGTATTCTAGATTGTTACGTGAGGAAGTTTTTTGTCCAGTAATTAGAATTCTGTTTTGTTTGTTTTTTTGCAGAAAAAAGTAGCAGGAAATTACTAGTCATCCAGTTTTTTTATATCAGTTATGCATTCTGTTAATTTTGTGAATTGGTAAGTTTCGTCAGGGTGTGAAGAAATATAAAGCTGCGTATCATCAGCATAACAGTGAAAACTAATGCCATGCTTCCTAATGATATCTCCCAAGGTTAGCATGTACAGAGTGAACAGCAACGGTCCTAGTACTGAGCCTTGTGGTACGCCATACTGAACTTGTGATCGATAAGACATCTCTTCATTTACTGCTACAAACTGATAGCGGTCAGATAAGTATGATTTAAACCATGCTAAAAAAAAATTTGCATGGTTTAAATTTTGTTACATTTTTCCTTAGGGACACTACAATGCACTCCCTGATGCGATACTGTAGTAGACGGTTGCATAGTTATAATTTTCGCCCTGATATTATCAATCTTATAAGTGAAGAAGTTCATGAAGTCACTACTGCTGTGTTGCTTGGAAACTTCTGGGCTTGAAGCTTTATTTTTCGTTAGTTTAGCCACTGTTTCAAATAAATACCTAGGGTTTTGTTTATTTTCTTCTAATAGGGTTGACAAATAAGCAGATCTAGCAGCTTTTAAAGCTTCTCTGTATGCAATCGAGCTCTCTTTCCATGAGATGCGAAATACCTCTAGTTCTCTTACGAGAGTTCTCTCGTACTGCGTTCGTAGAACGCTGCGGGAAAAGTCTCTTTTCACGAAATACTGAAGCAAAATTATCCTTAATTTTCATATTTGTAAAACGCATTGCGGCAGTGCACAGCCATGGCGAGACGGCTCGCTCACTCATTGGCTGTTCTGCGGCAACTGCATGAGCCTATCGAGCGAGGGCTGATGCAACATCAGACCAATGAGAGTGCTTCGCGCGCTCCTCGTCACATCCCGCCGAAACGGGTGTGGCCATCCCCTATAAAAGGAGCTCGAGTAGGCTGATTCAACTGATTTTCATCTCTTCAGCGAAGCTCACGCATCGCTGGATCACGGAGAAGCAAGCGTCGTCGAGGCAAGCTTTTCAGCGGGACGAGCCCTTGAAGCCGCTGGCCTTCGCCGCCTTCCACTGCCGTACCTGCTGCGCTTTCCGGCGCTTCATATCCTGGTGAGCGCACTTCTCCTGTGTCTAAGCCCGCTCCGTTTCTTCCTGAGCTTCATGAAGAAGTGGCGAAGGCCTGGAACGCTCCCTTTTCTGCACGAACACGTTCGTCTGTATCCCCAGCATTTTCCTCCCTGGATAATGCTCAGGACCGAGGCTACCTCACTCTGCCGCCGGTGGAACAGGCGATAGCAGCCCACCTTTGCCCGCCCTCTGCTGGACGGCGGACTAAGCCTGCGCTGCCGTCAAAAGCCTGCCGCATGACGTCGTCGATGCTCGCGCGGATCTTCTCCGCCGCTGGGCAGGCGGCATCGGCTCTCCACACCATGGCCACGCTTCAGGTTTTCCAAGGCGATCTCCTCCGCAAACTGGACGAGATAGGACCTGAAGCTATCTGCATCGCGGACCTGAGAAGCGCGTCGGATCTTTCCCTCCGCGCTACCAAGGCTGCAGCACAAGCCATGGGACGCTGTATGGCTTCCGCTACCGTAGCCGAGAGGCATTTGTGGCTGACGCTCACGGAGATGGCTGATGCAGAGCGCAACGCGTTCCTCGACGCCCCGCTATCCTCCGCTGGCCTTTTGGATCTTCTCTCTCCGAGCTCGTGGAGAGATTTTCCGAAGCCCAAAAAGCGTCACAGGCGTTCAAGCACTTCCTGCCGAAGCGCCCCAGTTCTGCAGCGGGCCGTGAGAAACAGGCCCCTCGGAGCTCACAGCCTCAGCCCCCGCCTTCGGCCGCCCCCTCACAGCGACAGCAGCGCAGCTCACGCCCTCGCTCTCGCTCTACTAGCCGCCGCCCCGCTCGCCGCGGGCCGCGACCAAGGGTTGTGTTGAAGCCGGAAGCCCCAAAGAAATCCTAGCACGCCTAGGAAAGCGCAGGTGTGTAAGCCCCGTTGCGACCGGGCCCTCACCAAAGCGCACCGCTGTCTCAGTCCCAGGAATTGCGACTGCTTCAGCGTTCTCAGCAGAGCACAAGCCCGCACTGCTGCCCGCTTGCCTGCACACAAAAGCCGTTTTTACGGCTACCCAGATAAATCCCGAAAAGAGTGTATTTTCTGGTGTCCCGGCCATGGCCGATGGTGCTATAAATGTAGTGTTGATGCCCACTTCTCTGTGCCCATCTCCACACACAAGCACAGCCCTGCACACAGGGCCCGTACTCATAAGATCGACGCAGTTCGATCGCGCCCCAAACATAGTCAAAGTGCCCACTTCCCAGTGCCCACAAACACTATGTCTGGCAAGCCACAGGCTCCCTGTAAAAACGGGACCTGTGCGCGCCCGCTCTGTTCAAGCAGACAGCGCGGCCAAAGCAGTAAACGTGCCCGGTCCCCGCCCACGTTCACTTGTAGGCTGCATGAGACCTTCTCAGACCTCCCCCGCTCAGATAAACACTGTAGCGCGGCCGAGGATGAGCGTTTTGCCCGCTGTATTACGCGCGCTCCCCGCCTCAAATGTCTCAGGCGTAACGCCTATGCTAGCGCACCCCGAAGCGCCGCCGTCGCACAGCGAACAGAGCGCGCTTCGCATCCAACCCCTAGCCGGCCATGCAGACGCATGGGCCGCGCTTCCAGGGGTTTCGGACTGGGTGCTAGACATTATAAAGAGAGGCTTCTCGCTACAGTTTTGTCGACGCCCTCCACGCTTCACAGCGCGCGTCGAAACTACGGTGAATTCAGAAGTAGCACACCTACTTCGCGCCGAAATATCAAAACTGTTGAGCAAAGGGGCGATACAACATGTATCCCAAGCTCAAAGCGAAGGGGGGCTATACAGCAGATACTTCCTAGTCCCCAAAAAGGACGGTGGTATCAGACCCATACTAGATCTAAGACGACTAAACAGAGCTTTAGTGAAACGCAGTTTCAAAATGCTCACGACCAGCAAAATCCTCGCGCACATTCGCCGAGAAGACTGGTTTATGTCGATAGATCTAAAGGATGCGTATTTTCAAATACAGATAGCGTCACGCCACAGGCGATTCTTGAGATTCGCCTTCGAGGGTCGGGCATACCAGTATACAGTCCTGCCGTTCGGCTTGTCCCTGGCACCCCGTACATTTACGAAGTGCATGGACGCAGCGCTCGCTCCCCTCAGACTCAGGGGCATGCGAGTGCTGAACTATTTGGACGACTGGCTGATCATAGCTCAATCACGATCTCAGCTCGTGGAGCACAGAACCATGTTACTCGATCACCTCGAGAATCTTGGTATCATGATCAATTGGACGAAGAGCTCCCTGAACCCCAGCCAAACTATATCGTTTCTGGGCATCGTTCTGGACTCTCGTTCTATGACGGCGCAGCTGTCGCAACAGCGCGCGCTGCGCATACAGCACGCAGCGAGGTCCTTCCGCTGCGGTGCGATTATCCCGCTCAAACGGTTTCAGAGGATGCTGGGCCTCATGGCCTCAGCATCATCAGTTCTCCAGCTGGGCCTGCTTCGCATGCGCCCTCTGCAGTTCTGGTTGAAAGCGCGAGTGCCACGCGGAGCGTGGGCACTCAGCCGATTGCGCCTCAAAGTCGATCAAGACTGCGCAGCAGCCCTGAGACCATGGGCGGCGGGCGATTGGTACCGTTCAGGTGTAAGCCTGGGGACTTCCTCGAGAGTGAAAGTGGTGTCTACGGACGCATCCACCTCGGGATGGGGAGCGCTGCTCGAGGGCAGGCCGTTCTTTGGCCTTTGGTCAGAACGAGAAAAGCTCCAGCATATCAACTGCCTGGAAATGCTAGCAGTTCACAACGCGCTGACGCGCTTTTGTCCCCACATCAAGGACCAACACGTCGTAGTCCGCTCGGACAACACGGCCGTGGTGTCCTACATAAATCGCCAGGGCGGTCTCGGATCCAGTTCCCTTTTCAGGCTGGCCGAGCGCCTCCTAATATGGGCTCAGCGCAACCTGCGCTCGCTGAGAGCGGTGCATGTGCCCGGGACACTCAACCTGGGTCCAGACAGGCTGTCCAGGAACAACGTTCCCACGGGCGAATGGTCTCTACACCCACAAACAGTCCGGCTGTTGTGGCAGAGATTCGGCAGGGCGGAGGTGGACCTATTCGCGTCCCCAGAAAACGCTCATTGCCCCGTGTTCTTTTCGAAGAACGACAGCGCACTGTCCCACAAGTGGCCGCACTGCCCGCTATACGCGTTTCCCCCAGTCTCCCTCCTACCTCAGGTGCTGGAGCGAGTCAGGGAAGTGAAATGCCCAGTACTGCTTATAGCACCGTTCTGGGACAACCAAGCCTGGTTTCCAGTCCTGATGCAGTTAGCAGACTCCGCTCCATGGCCAGTGCCATTGAGGAGAGATCTCCTCTCGCAGGCCAGGGGCTCGATTTGGCACCCACACCCAGAGCTGTGGTCCCTTCATGCGTGGACGCTCAACGGTTACCCGTTAGTCTCACGGATGGAGTGCTGAACACCATCACTCAGGCTAGAGCGCCTTCCACCAGGCGGCTTTATGCCTCGAAGTGGTCGGTTTTCTCCAGCTGGTGTACAGCTCGGGGCCTGTCACCCCTCGATTGTGAGGTGACGGAGGTTCTCTCCTTCCTACAAGAGCTGTTGGACAAGGGCAGATCCCCTTCCACGCTCAAAGTCTATGTGGCGGCTATCGCAGCGTGCTCGACAGCAACGCCAGGCCAGTCACTGGGAAGGAACGATTTAGTCATCCGCTTCCTCAGGGGAGCTAGGAGGCTGAATCCCCCCAGACCTCCCTCAGTCCCGGTGTGGGACCTTTCTACGGTCCTGGCAGCCATGAAAGGTCCCCCCTTTGAGCCTATCCAATCTGTCAGCCTCAAACATCTGTCTTTCAAAACGGTGTTTTTGATGGCCCTCGCTTCGGTGAAGCGCATAGGCGATCTGCACGCGCTCTCTGTGAGTCCAACGTGCTTGGAGTTTGGGCCCAATGACTCCAAAGTCATACTCAAACCTAGGCACGGCTACGTGCCGAAATCCCTCAACACTCCGTTTAGGGCTCAGGTTATTTCCCTGTCTGCCCTGTCGGGATCAAACGAGGAAGGGGACTCGAGCTGTCTTTGCCCCGTTAGGGCTTTAAGAGCTTATGTGTCCCGCTCCGCTGCCTTCAGACAGACGGAGCAGCTCTTTGTCTCGTTCAGTGGACGTTCCAAGGGAACGGCTGTTTCGAAACAGAGCCTGTCCAGGTGGGTGGTTGACGCCATAACAATGGCTTATACCACCAAGGGCCTTCAGTGCCCCTTGGGCATTAGAGCGCATTCCACGAGAGGCGTTGCCTCATCGTGGGCCTGGTCTAGCGGGATTTCCTTACAGGAAATATGTACGGCGGCGGGCTGGGCCTCGCCGTCTACATTCATAAGGTTCTACAACCTAGAAGTTCCCGCCCTGCAGGCCAGGTTGTTTTCGGTTTAGCCGAATCAGCTGTCTAACCAGGACACTGATTTCGCAGGCGCACAGCGCCACCGAAGACTTCACCGCACTTGCAAGCCAAGTATTTTCGGTGTATTCGAGTCAGCTGTCTAAACACGGCACTGATATCGTAGACGCACAGCGCCGCCGAAGTTTTCTGGGCAGAATTGTGTAAGACCCATGTTTTTCCCACATTAGCCAGGCTCCCTCCTGCCTATGTGATGTTATATCGCGTCTAGAACGCACCTATTTGGGCGAAAGTGTGTAAGTCCCACATTTCCCACATCAGCCAGGCTCTCCCTGCCTATGTGACGCTGTATCGCGCTTAAGGGCGCATCCATTTGGGCGAAATTACGTAAGACCCACATTTCCCACATTAGCCAGGCCTCCCCCTGCCTATGTGATGTTATATCGCGTCTTAGGACGCAGCTATCTGAGGGTGGTTGTCCCCCCCCCCCCCTCCAGACTCTCCGAAGTCTACCGGGTGATTATGCACTGTATACCTGGACTAGCTTCCAGTGGTCGGTGTTTTCTCATCCCAGCACGCACGGCGTCTTACAAGTGGTTCCCGCAGCGTTCTACGAACGCAGTACGAGAGAACTCTCGTAAGAGAACGTACTCGGTTACTAACGTAACCTCGGTTCTCTCTAGAAGAGGGAACGAGTACTGCGTTCCCTGCCGTGCGCGCGGTTCGCTCTGGTTCGCTTCGGCGATGAAAACCAGTTGAATCAGCCTACTCGAGCTCCTTTTATAGGGGATGGCCACACCCGTTTCGGCGGGATGTGACGAGGAGCGCGCGAAGCACTCTCATTGGTCTGATGTTGCATCAGCCCTCGCTCGATAGGCTCATGCAGTTGCCGCAGAACAGCCAATGAGTGAGCGAGCCGTCTCGCCATGGCTGTGCACTGCCGCAATGCGTTTTACAAATATGAAAATTAAGGATAATTTTGCTTCAGTATTTCGTGAAAAGAGACTTTTCCCGCAGCGTTCTACGAACGCAGTACTCGTTCCCTCTTCTAGAGAGAACCGAGGTTACGTTAGTAACCGAGTACGTTTTGTTTTCTTCCAGTTGCGCTCCATTTTTCTGGCTGCTCTCTTAAGGGCCCGAGTGTGCTCGTTGTACCACGGCGTTGGAAAAAGATTATTTTCTTTAACCCCCTGAGGTCGGCAATCACGCCGGCGTGATCTACTCGTTTTTTTTTTTATCAGTGCAAAATACTCTGTTGATTTTGATTTTACATACTTGTGTTGTACATCATTCAAAGCTGTTAAATCTCGTCTTTTATTTGTGTACACTCATAATAAAAACAAAATGTTGTGTTTTCCGTTAAACAAAGAAAATAAACATGATGCGCGTTCTGCCGTCTCTCTCAATGTGAAACTCATTCTGAAACGCGACAGAAAATGACCTGTAACTCAGCGAATGTTTGTCACACAGACTTGAAACGCATGTCTATACAACGCTTGGAATCTCTATTTTTAAAGTATGTAAATAATATAAAAAACAAATATTCTATTTTTAAGTAATCCATACGAAAGCAGCGGCATGTACAGTTTCTCAAACGCGTCCTCATTAAATTTAATTTGAACACGCCTACGAGCGCACGAGCGATTGACATGCAAATGATCCATGCGGAGAAACGCAGACCTGTAAAACGCCCTCATCACCTCAAAACAAAGAAGCAGAGACTTCGTAACTTACTCCTTACTGTGTTTGAAAGACGCGCCAGAGCTTACATTGGATTTAGGCTACCTCAGAAGAAGAAGAACGCGATTTGTAGACAAGAAAGATTTAAGGTAAGAAATTTTTACATATCAGTTTGTTATTGTTGCATAAATGTCACATTGCAGTTGAACTGTTGCTAGATATATGGGGAATATTATAATATTTAGACCCGTGTTTACTGTTAAGCCTACTGTGTTTGTGGATATCTGGTCAAACGTAGATATGTATGGTAACCATAATGTTTTATATTTGAGCGCGATCGCGTTTGAATGTATCAGATTTTGCAGCGCGATCGCGTTTGAATGTATCATTTGAACATTTGAAAAGCAAAACGCACCAAACGGCTTCATGTTTTTACTATTATCTCATTTCATATCATCATAACGAATGGAAACATTTGAAGTAACATGATAATCAATATATTTTTCTCTAGCTTGGTTGTTACTGAAATATTTTGGAAGATTTATACTGCTATCTATTGTTATTATTATTTTACCCAGCACTGCGCATAGCTTATGCCTACAAGGCACAACAAACCTTGTGTTCATTATATTATATATTGTTGGAAACATTTGTGTGTGTGTGTGTGTATTTTGTGAACTTTAAAAAGCAATTTTAACCAGAAAAATCTAATATTTATTTCCAAAATCGTGCAGGCCTTTCTCTTGATATCAGTATATTCATTTTTTTCAGGGCCCAGATGCCACTGAGTCCTGCCGACTTCAACATTCACATGAGTCTCTGGAACATGAACATGGTAAAGTGAAAATCAAACACCTTGGAAATTAAAGGTATGTAGCCTACAATGTTTTTAGGAATGGCACAAAGGTCTGTCTTTGAAGTGTTTTTTTGGCATTTGTTGTGTATCTTTGGGTTATGTTGTGTTGTAAATAAATCCAAACAATTTAAAAGCCATTCTTTTTTAAATCTCATTTACAGTATTGTGCAAGGTTGCTCAGAATGACAGGGCTATTAGGAGCTATATTAGGATAGCTCCTAATAGGGCCGTTGGGGAGGTTCTTTGTCTTTCTCAGGTGAGAAAAGCTTACATATTAATGAGCTGCCGCATAAGGCTTTCTAACACAAAACACGTCGTAAAATTTTTAAATCAATATATTGTCTTCTCTGAATGAGCAGTCAGGGTGATTTTCACATTGTTTTGGAGCAAATATTCTAGGCTACGTGATACAATTTTCAAAAGTCTTGTGAAGAAATAATCAGTATGGGTTTCATGGCCTTATTTCAGTGAGATTTTTTTTTTTGTATTTTCACAAACCACGCATAAATGTCATTATCTCAAAACTACAAACTTTTACATACATGCTGTTGATATATTATTGTAGCAGAGTTTGTGCTGAATACAGTGTAATCAGACTTTATCCATGAAAATGTCACAAGTAACAGAAATAACCAGAAATGTCAGAGCATGTCAGAACACCTCCAGGGCCCAGAAAACAGCTCAGACCTCAGAGGGTTAATCTTCTTTAAGCGCAACGGAGCAACTGTGTCTAAAGTGCTGGAAAAGAGATATTTTGATATATTGAAGATATTTTGAAAAATGTCGGTAACCAAACAGTTGATGGACCCCATTGACTTCCATAGTATTTTTTTTTTTCCTACTATGGAAGTCAATGGGGTCCATCAACTGTTTGGTTACCGACATTTTTCAAAATATCTTCTTTTGTGTTCAGCAGAAAAAATAAATTCATACAGGTTTGAAACAATTTGAGGGTGAGTAAATGATGACAGAATTTTCATTTTTTGGGCGAACTATCCCTTTAAGCACCAACACTTCAAAAGAATTATATTTGAAACTAGACTTCTTAGTAATTTTGAAAGTATTACTATAAATTACAGCAACACCTCCCTCTTTGCCTTTCAGACGAGGTTCATGTTTATAACAGTAATCTTGTGGGGTAGACTCATTTAAAGTAATGTAATTGTTTGGTTTTAGACAGGTTTCTGGTAAGTAACCAAAAGGTAATAAAGTTCTTAAGAGTTTAGAAATATCTTGCACACAGGAGGGTGTGTCTTCCAGGCAAATGGCCTTCTGCTCTCAAAAGGTGTGTAACAAATACGACTTTGGGTTAATTTGAATTAGCTCAAGAATATAGGGAATTTTGGAAATATTAATAATTATGACTCATGGTCATAATTCATAAGTCGCATGTCCATTTATTTTATCAATTATAGAGATTACCTTGTTCTGTAACTGGTCTAATCGTTATTCGTCCTGCGAATAAATGTAAGATTTTCACAGTTAAGAAGGGGTATCCATTTACAAACTCCACGAAAGTTTATGTTCTGGCCACGGACATCAAACTTTCTAAGTTTATTAATTAAAACTACTCAAGTAGTCTATATATCGAGCTTTGTAGCTTATAATTGGATCTTTTAAGTTTCATTGACTTATAAGGTGGATTTTCAAACACAGAGACAGTGAAAAGTATTTATGAATTTTAATAAATGCAAAACTAGAGATTATATGAGCTACGAATATAAACGTACGTAAAAATGCAAACAATAAAACAAACACACATATAACCAAACAATAACATAAGTGATCAGACTGAAATGAAATGAAAGAAAGAAAGAGAAGAGAAGAGGAAACTAGTAATTATTACATACAGAAACCTAAGTTCACGAGACTCCTGGAAAGCAGCTTTCAGAGAGGGTTTTAAAGTTACTTGCATGTTCGTTCTCTGTTCGGGCAAGGCTGAGGCAGGAAGCGAGGGTGGTGTCCTGTTTTCCGCTGCGTCTTCCAGTGTCGCGGGAAGTTTAAAAAGGCTCACTGAAATGTAACGTTACCGAGAAAGTTCGTGTCCCGGGATGGGAGAGGCCGGAAATCTTGGCTTCTAAGAGGGAAATCTATGACTCGAACATGCGTTTGTTCGATAGAGAAGGCCAGGGCCTTCTTCAGATGTTCCTGGGAGAAGCGCTGCGCCGGGGCGGCAGCAGGAGATGAGAGAGGAAGAGCCGGAGAAGAGCAGGGATCAGAGAGATCGATGAGAGAAGAGAGCGAGGAAACAGGGTCTCTTGCTTTTTAAAGACATCTGTTTACGCCCTGTTTTCGGTGACAACAGCCAATCAGATCTTCTGATCTGTAGCGGGAAGAAGTCTTCTTTGTGTAAAGAAAAACACGCCCCCTTGTACCATATGTCTTATGAGGGAAAGGATTCATACTTAGAAATATGATATTTCCTGGAACAAATGCATATTATTGTACTTTGCAGTCAAGATTCGTCTCCGTGAGATGGAGAGGATTACAGAGATATCAAAAAATAGAATATAGACATTGTAGCAATGCACAGATACATTATTATGCATTAGTATAGGCATTTTAGTTCTATTAATGTTACAATAGGACATGTATGCTTTCCTATGGTTTACACACTTCTTAACACAAAAAGGGATATATTTTAGTACATTTAAAAGCGACTTTATTGGTGAAAAGTCTTTTTCCTGTGGTGGGTTTCTGTTTGAAAGTCCACGAGTGTGTGTGTGTGTGTGTGCGTGGAATGTCATGAGGTTGTAAAGTCACAGGGAGTCCATGCTGAAATGGGGGTTTTAGAGGGGATTGTCCAGAACAGGGTTCCTTTTGTGACTAAAATGTCCCTCTGGGGAGCAACAGATTGCAATTTTGACTGTTCATAGTAGACTTAGCGGCACCATGCACAGACTGTTGTTTAAGGAGACAACGAAGGATGTGTTTGGAGACAAGGATTTACTAATTGGAACAGCATGTGACCGCATGTCAGGCATTGTCGCTACAGGTGTAACCTCTAAATGCAAATTCCCATTGTTAGCCATGTGAAAGAAGTTTCTGTCTATATAATGAAATGCAGCAAGAGGCTCGGGTGAGTCTGTAACCCAGCCCAGCCTGTGATGCGAAGTGTAAGCAAAACACTGCGCATCATGTATTTTATAATGTCAAGGTATTGCATCTTCTCTCTTTATTCCAGAGCATTTGAAGTTTTGTATCTTTTGTCTTTGAACTGATTATGAAATTGGCATGATACATTTACCTGACATAATAAATTGTAAACATTTGATTTTATTCTAACTAACTCTACTGTAATTTTATTCTAACTGGTTATTTTCATTAAAGCGTTAAAAAGAATAGTCAAACATTCGCTCACATCTAATGATGCACAGATATCATTAAAACCTTTTCATTTATGGAGTCAGATGAAATAATGAGGTTATTACAAATGAAAATGTATTTCATATAATCAAATTACTTTGCCACAAGGAAAGACAGTAACGCGCATTCCTTCACCCGCTGATCGGAAACTGCCATTGGGCCGATTGAGACGGATTTATGGAGTTCATAGTAGAATATGTTTTTCTTTTACATCTAGCCTTAAACATGGGTAATTTATTTTAGAAATCATTTGTGATTAAAGTTTGAGATTTGTAGTCACTCATGATTTAGTTGGATCATTTGTAAATAACCCTCAGTTATTTTAATTAGTTTTGGAGATTAATATAGAATTCTGATATTATTTATCATAAATCTATAGTTTCTTAATATTAGTTATGTGTGTATTATATTTTGGAACGTTACTTTGCACTCTAAGTTATTTAACCTATAGAGATCTTTATTCTGAAAGGCAAACAGATCACTCGCGCAAGAGAGCACGCATACACAGAAGATCGCTGACAGACAGAGACACAGAACCATGCGGTCACGGATTCACTGAACTGAATTCGAGTGTTAAGGACACTTTTAAGTGAATTTAGGCGTCTAGTTGCTGTTTTATTTTTGTAGTATTTTGTATTTTTTTGTCTCTGTTGTTTAGCACCTGGTTGGAAAGGAGTACAAGGTATTCATGTATATTTATGCAATAGCTTATCTTGTCTTTATGATTGTTTTTTGTATGTGTTTGTTTGATTTATGAATAATTTTAAGTTGTTTGTGATAAATGATAGTATTTAGTAATTGTGTTGCTATATATTCTACTGTTTTGTATCATTTATATGAACGTGAATTATTTACTGTACGTTCTCTTATGGTGTTCTGAAGGTAATAAGGACAATAAACATACAAACATCAGTGAGAGAGCAAATTTCCTTTATTCAACCCTGCTGCTACAATTGAACATCAAAGTGTGGTTTGAACACCCCGCCCACAGCTATTTCTGGAGAGACACAACAGTTTCATTCTAATTGTTACTGAACACACCTGAATCAAATAAGAAAGGAACCTGATTTGCAGACTTGCAGATAAACCTCTTTTACATGTCATTCAAACACAGAACAAGAAAAACAGGAATCACATTCAGGGAATCACATTCAGAGTTCAGGTAAACTGAAGTGCAGTTGAGCTGTTGTGTGTTTGTGTGTCTCGTGCAGTAAAATGGCAGAAGCCAGAATTTCAGTGGATCAGAATGAGTTCCTGTGTCCAGTGTGTCTGGATCTCCTGAAGGATCCAGTGGCCATTCCCTGTGGACACAGTTACTGTAAGATCTGTATTACAGGCTGCTGGGATCAGGAGGATCAGATGAGAGTCTACAGCTGTCCTCAGTGCAGACAGACCTTCAGTCCAAGACCTGCTTTAGCTAAAAACACCATGCTGGCTGAAGTGGTGGAGAAACTGAAGAAGACTAAACTTCCTGCGGACTGTTACGCTGGAGCTGGAGATGTGCAGTGTGACGTCTGTACTGGAAGAAAACACAAAGCCATCAAGTCCTGTCTGGTGTGTCTGGAGTCTTACTGTCAAAGTCACCTTGAACAACATGAGAGTTTGTTTAAAGGAAAGAGACACAATTTGACTGATGCCACTGGACGACTGCAGGAGATGATCTGCCAAACACATGATAAACTCCTTGAGGTTTTCTGTCGCACTGACCAGAAGTTTATATGTGTGCTGTGTACGATGGACGAACATAAAAACCACGACACTGTATCAGCTGCAGCACAGAGGACAGAGAAACAGGTATGAAACTACACACTGATGAAATAATGTTGACACTATTTATATTGGCACCATATGATCAGGAAACATCATTCACACTGCAGACGTCACAGAAGTGAACAGAAGCTGCAAGTGGACTTTCACTGCGGAGCGTATTTGAGCTTCACATTTAACTTAACAGAAAATATGCTGAAAATACACCATAAACATTGATGAAAACAAACGTTTGTTAAACAGGCTTTAAAGGGGTTATGAACTGAGAAATCTAATTTTCCTTGAGCTTTTGACATACAAGACGTCATCATACTATAAGAATGTCCTGTAAGTTTCAGAACTGAAAACTTCCTTGTTAGTCTATAAACAGCTTTTATTGTAACCAAGCGCAGAAGAAAATAAATGCCTACATCATCATGGCAACACTGTTGGCACTGGCGTGTTAGTGAGATCAGATTACATGGAGAGAAGATGCAGGATCACTCGACTAAAATCAACATTATCTTCAAAAGGATCCTAATGCTAGAAATGTGGTTATTTATTTTAAACAATGTGAATTTCTCATTTGGGCATTATTTATTTGTATACAAGGTGATGGGCTTTGATTTCTATTTTCTCTAGAGTTTCCAGTCTCTCTCAGCTCCTCCTGAATCTACAGACGTAAATGACAATCCCTTCAGTTCTCTCTCCTCTTTTGATGGCGTGAGAGAATCTGTCCGTCAGCTGAGAGACAAACTGGAGGATTTCTGCAAAGAGAAGAAGATCTCTGACAGAGGTAAAGTCCTGGAGATTCTGCTCTCAGAAATGATCCTCCATCATCTCAGATCATGTAGAAGATCATATTAGAAATGTCTTAGGAACGGATGCAGGGATCATTTTCTCTTGACATGATAATCACACTCTTCATGTCTGTTGATTTCCACAGTCACTTTCTCCAACATTGTTCCCAGGACCAGGAACGACTTCCTACAATGTAAGTCACTGAGAAAACAAGCAGAAAAACTCACTGAGTGTGTTCATGTTCTTCCTGGAGAAGTGAAAGAAAACATGACAGAAGAGTTTTAGAGTTGATCATGTAAATGATGATTTGCTCAGGATATCTGGTAAACTGCACTGAGACACTGATGATATATTGAACATGAAGAGTTCAGATACATTAAAAGATCAGACCGATTTATAATTCCTGATTCTGATGTGTTTTATCTCCATCAGATTCCCATCAGCTCAATCTGGATCTGAACACAGTGTATAAACGCCTCCGTCTGTCTGAGAGGAACAGAGTGATTACTGACACTTTCCCAGAGTTTCAGTCGTATCCTGATCATCCAGACAGATTTGATAATGCTCAGGTGTTGTGTAGAGAGAGTGTGTGTGGACGCTGTTACTGGGAGATTGAGTGGAGTGGTACTAAAGTGTTCATATCAGTGTCATATAAGAGCATCAGCAGGAAGGGATCAAGTAATGAGTGCTTGTTTGGACATAATGATCAGTCCTGGAGTTTGTTCTGCTCTTCTGACAGATACTTATTCATACACAATAACATATATAGTAAACTCCCTGTAAAGCCCATCAGCCGTAGAACAGGAGTGTGTGTGGATCACAGTAGAACAGGAGTGCGTGTGGATCACCGTAGAACAGGAGTGTGTGTGGATCACCGTAGAACAGGAGTGTGTGTGGATCACAGTAGAACAGGAGTGTGTGTGGATCACAGTAGAACAGGAGTGTGTGTGGATCACAGTAGAATAGGAGTGTGTGTGGATCACAGTGCAGGAACTCTGTCCTTCTACAGCGTCTCTGACACGATGAGCCTCATCCACACAGTCCAGACCACATTCACTCAACCGCTCTATCCTGGGTTTATGGTTTATTATAATTCATCAGTGAAACTGTGTGGATGAATCAGAATAGACTGTAGAGATATTCTACCCATAATGCTTTGAGCTGCATGATAAATCAGTGACGGTCACACACTGGCTTGACTACACAATCCAAGATAAGAGGCTTGACTCAGAAAGACGATGAACACTAACATTTAATAAACACCAGCACACAAACATTAACACAATTTCTATTTTAATTTATTTATAAAGCACAATTAAAAACAACTGCCATTGACCAATGTGCTGTACGAAATGAATAACCATTAAATAAAATACAGACAAAGACATAGTAACAGTGACAAAGTAAACAACAAAGCATAGAAAGACAGAACTCATGAATTATAAGCCAGATCAAATAATAAAAAAAAATAACAGATTTAAAAATAGATATTGTGGGAACAGTTCTGATTTGAACAGGACATGAACATCAGATGACTGAGGGTTTAAATACACTAGATAACAAGAGACTGAATGAAGGACCGGTGATGGTGATAAGTTGTCATGGTTACAAACAGGGGTTGCTATGGAATAATACTACAGCTGGACTTCTGTCAGTGAAATAACATGTTCAGGTTCTTCAGTCGAGCGCTAGAGCCGTATTGGTGGAGTAAACGATGAGATCCCACTAAACTCCATAATAAAACTCAGAGCACGTTTAACACCGTGTCCTAACCAGACGCGATGCGATAAGTGTCACGTGTGGTTTCAGGAAGACAGAAGTTCCAACACAACGTTTAATGATAAATATCCACAAGGCATGCAAACAGGCAGAGTAACACACATAGGGTAATAGTGATCGGACAGAGAATGAATGTGAGGGACCAACTTATACAGCAAACACAAATTAGGATGATTAATAGAACACAGCTGACACATATGAACTAATAATGAGGAGCGGGAAAACTGAACAAAGGAAAACATGATGAACATGAAAACAAACACCAGAAGAGACGCGACTACGAGATGGGTCAAAATCAATCAAAATCTTGTGGGCGGAGTCTCTCGGCACCAGAGAGTAATCTCGCAAGAAAAGTGCTACGTACATAATCAAATTCACAAATATTACACCAAAACATTATTAAAAATACATACAGTTACTAAAACAATCTTTGTCAAATAATACACTTGTTTGTTCAAAGTTTAAACGTTCTTGTTTCCATTTGTTTAATTTTAAGATCTGAGGTGAATTTTTTTTATTGTTGCTTTTACAGCTACAAAGCTGGAGCACTAAATGATGTTCAAAGTCACATTACACGCTTTTAACATTAAATAAAGCACATAAACAGTCCCTGAGATTATCATTGCCACACTTTGTGTTTGTTGTTCCAGCGCGACGTCGCAGAAAAATAGAAACCGTTTCTAAAATAGAGTCGTTGCGTGTCGCCGTCGCGGCTGGTTAGGACAAACACTCTGATTAACATGGAAAAGACGGCTTTTTTCGTGTCGCGTGTAGTTAGGACCATAGATATCATAATAAAGGCTAGATGTCTTGTGCGCGCTGCTGGCCAATGGAGGTCGACGTCCGCACGTGGCGGCCATCTTGCCACAGTGTGCTCGCTCACTCGTTTAATGGTGCATGTACTTTTAAATAACCATAACTTGCTCAATTTGCTACCGATTTTCAAACGGTTTGGTTTGTTATAAACGTCAGAGATGTAGTTATGACACTGCATACATACACTGCATACATATGAATAATTATAACATACATGTTCAAGCATTCGGAATTATAGCCAAGTTAATAACGTTTGTAAGAAACCAAACCATTTGTAAATCCGTCAAGATTTCAGCGAGATAAGAGGATTTGTGTGCGTGCTGATCACTCACCTTAATTCACAGCTTCACTGTGACAAGATGGCCGAACGGTGATGCCGGAAGTGACTGCGCTATAAGACATCTAGCGTTTATATATGATATCTATGGTTAGGACACGGTGTAAGGATGAGTGAGAGACACAAGGCGAGAGAAACGGAGAAAAAAACAGGCAAATCAGTCTCACAGTTTGTCGATTAATTCCGGTGCAAATGAAGAATCTGAGGATCTCAAACCTGTGTGTGTGTGTGTGTGTGTGTTAATTCAACCATACATCTGTGTTGTGTTTTAGTTTCTTAGATTTGAGTTTAGAATAATTTATAATCATTAGTCATGTATGTAGCTGTCATTTGATTTACACACTTTATCATTTATTTATTTTATTATTATTCATGTCATTTAATGTTTTTATATTTAATATTACTTATTATTTCCTGAATCTTCTGATTGTGGGGTGTCGCGTGTTTGTCTTCATGAATAAGAGATCAGAGGAATCTCTCAGTTTCAGGGTTTTATGGGATGTTGTTTTGAATCAGTCTGGAATAAACACACTTGTTGTATTTGTGCTGGTGTTGAGTCGATTACAAAAGAGTCAAGAGTGAAACAAGCACCACTTTAATTTACAGCCTGCAATGTCACACTGACCCTGTTCTGACTCCTATCAGTGTCTGTGCTTTGTTAATGTTATGTAGCGACATCTGGTGGTATTTTGAGTCATTGCGCCTGTAAGGAGATCGTCAACAGGTGTACATGCAGACTGAATGCTCCACCACCAGCGTTATTTGTCTATCCTTGGAATAGATCCATCATTTTACAAAAAAGAAAACAACCAAGATTTCAGTAAAGAAAACACTCCTGGAGTCAAGCCTACTGAGTCTTTTTGTTGATGTTCGCTATCTGTCTAACAATACAGTGACGTATCTGCCAGGACAGAATAGACCCTGTAACTACATGAACAAGAGTGTATTTCCCCAGTATTTAAGCAAAAGTTGCAATATGTTTAGTTTTACTTGCCTTGAAACACAGAAGCCCAAACTTAATCAGTGCACTTTTGCTATCAAAAAATTACTATATAAATGCACAGATATGTACCCCATAATTTAAAAACAGCCTTTAATTATTGGTACACTATTATAACAAATTGCTCCCAAATGTAAGGTTGTTGTATCATATTAGAAGAATAAGTGCCCCTTTATTTCTAAAATAATATAAAAGTATAAAAATACTTACAGTATAAATAATTTGTTATTTTGTTACCCCTTCATCCCCCAAACATTACATATTATTCCTACACATTCATACTGTATATTACTCGGGCTGTAATCTAAAGCGTTACTCTTTTGTCTACTACAGTGTTTTGATTAGATCCTTACATAACTTTTTAGTAGATGATTACATGTATAAAATTCTGATTAATCTTATTGGTTATGGTTACATCATTTACTAAATTATTTCATATGCTGGATCAGTGACTGCTGTAAAAACATACTATTTACATCTAATAAAAAAATGTTTTGGTGCTCTGGTCCCTGAAAGCACCCTCTCCTTGACCATCATAATCCAGGAAGATTACACTTCTCTTCTCACGGTCAAACCTGTTCATAACACAGTTCATAACATCAGACCTGCAGGTGTTTATCATGTTGACGGTCAGCATTGATTTAAAGTCACATTGGGACACGAGTTCTTGAGGAAGAAGTGAGACCTCTGCCCTGTAGCGAAGTTCAGGAAAACTTGATTGTTTTTTATATACAGTATATATTTAAAATTTATAATTTTGAAATAATTATCTTAAAAGCTTTCATAAAATCAACAGTAGCAAGACTGACACTGTTCTAATAAACCCAAAGATTAAATTTACTAGGTTATTTTAAGTGCTTCAGTTTTCTCGTTGCTCCTCATTCATATCAATAGCAGAACAAACAACAGATAATGAACATGATTCAAGAAAAAATCATAACAGAAGCTATCAAAACAGAACACATCACAGTAATTAAGCCTATTCAGACATTTTTACTTGGACAATTAGGGTAGATTCGTAGCTCACATTCGTAGCCCACCTAAACTAATGAGATGGGTGAGCCTCTCTCTCACAACACTTTTTGTTTATTTGTGGAGTGTCGGACGAGAGACAGACTCTCAGATCATTCTCCACATTCAAACGAGCCCTGAACTACATTGCAGCCAAAGTGGAGAATGAGGACTCCCAGAGATAAGTGGTAGGAAATGGGAGAAATATTGTCATGGGCTTGGCAGTGAGTTCAGGATACTCATGTGAGAGGGAGGTCTAAAAGCCTGCATGAGGCCTTCAGTGTCCCATCACAGGATAAGTCCAACAGCTCTTCTTCTGTGTTACCAGCAAGGCCACTTGTTGCAGCTGAGGCAAAAGGATCCAGTCCCAAGTATCCGTGTTCACATCCTAGAAGTATGAGCTGAAACTGCTTCTCTCACTATAGCTACAGACAGGCTGTTTGTGTGGAGAAACTCTGTCAGTTGGGGACAAGGGTGTAACTTTGGTTTGAGAAGTGGGGGGGATACAAAATGGGGGAAAATGTTTTCGATTTGAATCCCATTCCCTGCATGTACATACATTTAGGGACTATGGTGATACAAAATCCAAGAAATAATTTGATTATAATGATAAATTCTGCCAAAAAGAATAGTAGGCTACTAAACTATGTATAAGAAAAAGATCATCTTATTTTCTTTATTGTTTAATAGGGGCTGATCGCCAAGACTTTAGAGAATCATTTTATGAAGTCAAAAATGTTAGCCATTAATGTTTTGTGTGTAAATAAAATTTAAATAATGTGAGGCTCATTTTCCACTGTAATGTAGAAACAACATAAATACAGTATATTTTAAATAATTGTTTAATGGCATCTTTTTATGGATGAAGGCCAGTATCACTGATATTAATATAGCAACTGATGTCTCGATGAAAATAATTTTCCCCCCAAATTTGAAACATTTATTAGGCTTCAACAAATATAACAACTTAAAACAAACCTCACATAAACCCATAATAAATGTCATATTAACCTGTGCCTTTCCTGTCTAACAGGTATAAATATACAGAAATTGAATATGGTTATCAAACAGTCCGCACTGCAAAAATCATAAATTAAAAATGAATTTATTCATTTAAATAAATTAATTAAAAATATTATTTTATTTGATTAATCTGTTCTTTAGTCAAGAGCAGTTAGTCATTTTCTCTGTTCCCTTTGTTCTTTGGTTAACTTTACTGACAGAGAGAATTAGGGTGTATTCACACCAGGAAAGTCCGCTAGTTCACTTGCTTTGGTCTGGACCAAATACAATGTTGATTTTGTGTGTTTGGGGTGGTTCGCTTTCACACTGCCCTTTTTGCAAGTGAGACAAAATTTGTAAACAAAACCACACGTGTGATGAGGTCGTCCATTCACTGGACAGAAATTCTCAAGCAGGAAAAAGCAGGAAGTGAAAAAAACAGGCTAATCATGGAGATCTTTCTTGTGCAATTTTATTCTTTTACTGATTTGGTGTTATCAGCTACTAACGCAGTATGAAGACGCTTATGAGCATCCTATGACACAATGTCATCTATACGATGTTGTAATTAGGATTTTGCGAAGACGAAGATGTTCTGTGAGACGGTTCTGGCGGAGAGAGCATGCTCTTAACTGATGAAGTTCAAACATTATTAAAAACCAGTGAACAGTCAGTAATAAAATAAGAACAAATACACAAATTACAAGCAGAGATGAATACTAAATAACAAAGTTACAAAGTCTAACAGTAGTATTCAGGTACAGAAATTAAGAATTAAGCCAAATGTAAAATAACACAATTTTTTCATTGTAGAAATTAAATAGTTAGGGAACATGTCTATAACTCAATCTTGTTACCTCCTTCTCAATAGGTCTGTTTGCTTCATGAAAGCTTTGATTTTGTCACAAAATGAACAGCAGTGACCATTGAGTTCAAAAGAACAGAAAGTCCCCTTAAATCAGGGACAGTGAACCACAACAACGAACTGAGCCACACTGGCAATGTCTGATTTGTCCAACTGAAGAGAAAACTGCTCACAGGAACTCAATCTATCCAGTAGCTGTGACTGAACGTCAGCCGAGAGTTCTTCAGTTCTCCTCCTCATGGTGTCATTGGAGAGAGGTATAGATTTCAGTTTATTAGCTGCCTCTGTGCCGAGAATAATTTCACACATTTCAAGTATAAGTTCTTGCACAATTGTGAATGGTTTCTTATTTTTAGTTGAGACCCCCAATAAGAAGCCTTTTGTGCTTTTTCTGAAGCTGTGGCCTCGGTCACCATCTGTGTTTTCTGGTGGACGTATTCCTTGCTCTTTCAAATGAAAAAATCCTTTGTTTTGCCGTTATATTCTGGGTGCTTCGTAATCAGACAACGCTTTAACTTGACAGGCTTCATGGCTTTGTTTATTAGCACCTGAAGACACAAGACGCATTTTAGTCTCCAGTCGCTGTTCTCAATAAAACTCAATATAATTATCACTGTATTTAGCTTCACTTGTGGAATTGAAATGTTTCTCTATGCTCACTCTGAGTGAAGTAAGTGGTTTATGACAGACTATTGGTGTCACAGACTGACTGTGACCCAGGACTTTTATTTTGAAGGGATTGAGCATGGGTATGTGCACACAACAAACACTTTATACAATAAGGGTTTATTACATTTCATTCAGTTACCAAGTTAACTTAATGTATTTCGAACAGCTACACATACCTTCTGGTGCACCCTTCACTTGCCAAACCAGTACACAAGACCTCATGATGCCCCTGGGCAACAGGTCCACAAGATGCCCCCTTACAACCCATTTTAACAGTTAAGCTCTGTTGTGCAGCAAATTAGACAAAAAGTTTAATTTAATTTGATTAAAAGATAAATTAAATTATGCCTTCATTTGATTGCCAGAAAAATTAAAATACACAACACAGAATTTCTGAAAAAACAAAAACAAACATTTAATAGAATTGATTCTTATTATTGTTAAATCATTGTTCAGTCATTGATTATTACAATTTAATTAAACCATTAAAATGGAATCCAGAAAACTTGAAACAGAAAACACAGAATTTGGTAAAAAAAAAAAAAAAAAAAAAAAAAAAGTTTTTCATAGGGCCCTAATACATAAATAAAGTTTCTTATCAATTTATAAGAATGAAATTGTCAAAATTAAAATGACACTTTTGTAGAAAAGAACATTAGAAAAAACATAACTCTTTTATAAATTAATTTTGATACATTTAATTAATTATTTATAAATCTTTTATAACAACATCTGTAGTTAATGGGCACCTGCTCACTGGTGTAATGTTACATTGCTTGTTTTGATCTCCAGTAGCAGTTTTAACATTAAGTGAAATGGCATCTGACGCACAGAAGCCAATGGCACATGTTGCTATGCTTAATGACGCATCCGGTCATCATTGGCATGTGCCAAGTGATAGTGTGCCACTGACATTGTCGCAAAACACTGACACTGAGTCGTGGAACATGTCGCCGAATGTTGTGACACCTCCAGTAGTGACTGACAGATGAGTTGAGCAGCTATACTGTAATTGTGACACAAAAATCCTGACCTAAATAAATAGCCTAATTTAGTGAAATTTTAAAATAAATGTCAATTTTACATTTACATTTATTTATTGACATTTATTTTAAAATTTCACTAAATCTTTTCACTATTTAGGTCAGGATTTTATGTCACAGTTACATCAGTATAGCTGCTCAACTCATCTGTCAGTCACTACTGGAGGTGTCACAACATTCGGCGACATGTTCCACGGCTTGAAGTCCGTTAAATTTACCGGACATATTGCTCGCATTGTCATAGCTTTGTCCACGGCAATTTGACATGTCCATCCCCAAGTCTCGCACAATTACAGAGAAATATTTAGCCTGTTGGATTTCAGCAGCTATGATGTTCTTGGTTTTCTCGCCCATTAATGAGATGAACTCTTCACAGATTCGAGAAGACAAGTAAGAGGGCTTACTTTTACCCTTCTGTCCATGCTTCTTTAAATGTTCTTGTAAAAAAGGGGTCAAACACAGCAATCAGTTCAAGCAAACCAAGATAATTCCCGTTGTGTGGTGATCCAATTTTTTTCGTCATGCCCTCGGAATGGAAGCCCCCTCTCTCCCAAAAACTTGACAACAGCTACGACACGCCACGACCTCCTTCCAATAGTTTTGTTCGGCCTCTATCTGCCGGCAAATCGAAGCATCCACTGTAGGCAGGTGTTTCGCTCTGTTCAATAAAGCAACCATGTGGTGTTGGTGATCAACGCTCTTTTCGTGTTCGGATATCCTCTCAGGATGTTTCCAGTCACAGAAGCCGGTTGACGGGGAGTAAAGTAGCTATTCCCTAGGCACAATTTCATTGTTTTGGAGACGAGAATGTAATAATTAATTTATTAGAGAACGTGTTCTTCCCCCGATTCCACAATCTTGTACGGATGCGGGATATTTCGCAGCCCGGTTTTGATAGACTCCAGGCCCGCATTGTATACACTCTTCCCTCATTCGCTCTGTGATGGGCCACCAGAAGGCTGGATCAGCAGGAACAACGTACCGATGCTCGGTTTCATCATCCTACTCCGCCTGGGTGGAGCTCGGGTCTAGCCGCTGGTTGACGGTCTCCTCTGGTTGCTGAGGCTCATCAGGTGCACTGCTGCTTTTTTGATCAGCAGTGTCTTCACTGGCACTGCTTGATTGTTCAGCAGAGCTAACATTTATGTTACCATTAGTGCTGCTAGCTTTCTGCTCATACTCGGTGATGGCGCCGGCGCGACATATAGAGACTATATATTTGTGGAATTTTTTTTGTCAAGTAGCTAAATGTATTCTTTCTTTGTCTTGTTTTAATTTTCATTTGGCACTGCCACTTAGTTGCTGCCACTTCTCCATTATATCATTGTTTTGTGGCGCTTTTTGCTGTCTGCAGACGAATTCATGGTGTAACCATTGTGCGTGTCACGCCCACTCAGCACAGATGTAGTAAGTGCTTACGTAAAGCACGAAAATAATAAGAACAGAAAAACAATTAAAAAATAAAATAGAACAAAAAATCACCAGATAAAAAAAATAAAATAAAAAAAACGCTGGTTAGTTGGTGCCCCCTGGAGTCTTGGTGGCACACGCCCAGTTGCCCATATGGTTAATCCGCCCTTGCCAGTACACAAGGAAAGTAGCCATATTTAAACTAGCATGTGCTCATGGGAGATTAATCCATCTGATTCTGACCCTATGGGGGAGGGAGGGAACCTAGTATGTATGTTTTCTTCTTATATGTTTTGTCTTTATTGTTTTGAGCCCTTTAAATTGTATGATGTATGATTTAGAGTTGAATGTCATGACAGTTTGTTTGTTTATGTCTTGTCACTAATTTGTAATTTATAGGTTTCTCCCTAAAATGGTATTTTCCAAAAAATAGGAGGATCTAAGGCCTATAAAAGAGACTTCTGGAAACTTCTCTTATGCAGGCATACTACCATCTTATAAGGGTAAGTCTGAGGGGTCTGGGGTGAGTTCAACCTCTCAAAGCCATGTTAAGATTCTGAAGTCTACCCACCCTAAACCCAGATCACCTGTTTCCACATCACAACTCACAGTTCAGCAACAAGTTGTGTGTTTTAATTGTGGAGAGCCAGAACATACTAGGCCAGAGTGTCCGTTGAAAAAGCCCAAAACAACTAGTCTTTGTTATGTTCTAAGGCCAGTGCAGACATTATTTTCCACACATGACACAGAGCCAGTTATCACACTTTTGTTGAATGGCAAACCACTTTTGGCTTTGGTTGACACCGGATGTGCTCGTACTTTGATACGAGCCAGATATGTACCCAGAGATAGCTGGAGTGAGGAAGAAACTGTGCCTGTTTGTTGTGTGCATAGTGATAGCTACCTACAGCTGAAGTCAATATTGAGGTGCATAACCAGCCATACCTGATGAAAGTTGGAGTAGCCCAGAATCTGCCATATCCTGTTCTGTTAGGCACAGATTTTCTGGTTTTGGCCGAATTGGTGCAGGGAACAGCATGGTGTGGTGTAGTGACAAGGGCTCAGGCCAAGCAGAAAGTACAATCTACCCTACCATCAGAAACTGTTAAAGCTCTGCAGATGATGCCTTTTTGCTCAGAGGATCGTGTGCTAGCAGAATCCAGACCTACTGAGGAAGCCAGAATGCAGCAGCGTAGAGAGTGGGTAGAAGAGTTAATAGAGACCTCAGAAACGGCAAGAATTCAGACAGAAGAACCTGAACTGTCTGAGACATTGTCACTCAGAACAATCTAGCACAGCTCCAACAAGAAGATCCCACCTTAGCTGATTGTTTAAGCATGTTAGCGAGAAGGAGGAGAAGAAGAAGAAGAAGAAGAAGAAGAAGAAGAAGAAGAAGAAGAAGGAGGGGAGGTGTTACCACTTTGTCAGATGGGACATGTGTTGAAAAACGGACTCCTGTACAGAGAGAGTAAGGAGGAGGGAACACAGCTGGTTGTACCCAAGACACAGAGGAGGGAGGTGTTAGCAATAGGACACTCTATCCCCTGGGCAGGCCATTTGGGGTTTATGAAAACATTCATGAGGACCTCAAAGAGGTTTTATTGGCCAAGAATGTACAGTGATGTTAACCCCCTGAGGTCGGCAATAACGCTGGCGTGATCTGCTCGCTTATCAGGGCAAAAGAGACTCAAAATACTCTTTTGAATTTGATCTTACATACTTGTGTTATACATCAATCGATCCTGTTAAGTGTGTATTTTTTTTTTGTGTATACTCACAATAAAAACAAAGTGTTGTGCGTTTTGCCAAATAAAGAAAAATAAACATGAAGCTAGTTCTGCCTTCTCTCTGTCAGTTAAGTCCATTCTGAAACGCGTCCGAAAATGAACAATAACTCAGTGAATACTCAGTCAAACAGTCACACAGGCATGAAGCTTGAATTCTCTTCTTTTAAATGAAGTAATTTTTATAAAAAACTAATATTCTAAGTTTATGTAATATGTATGAAAAGAGAGAGATGTCAGTCGTTCTCATCTCGGCTCATTATGTTTTAATGTGACCCCGCCCACGGAGAGCGCGCGCTATTCAAACGCAAATGATCTGAGGTGATCCATGCAAACCTGTGAATGCCCACATCAGCTGGATAACACACACCGCGAGTTCACTTTCAGAGTCATGTACTTTACGACGCTGTGAGGAATAATACTATCTTGATAATAATCCTGGAAAATTTACCTCAGAAGTGCTGGAAGTTTCATTTCGAGGAGCAACGGATCCAGCTGAGGAATAGGTCAGTTTTATATTTGCTTTGTTCTAATCGCAAGTGTCTGTACATACAAAAAGACTGTTTAAATATCAATCGCGTTTCTGTGTGTGAATGAATGAACAGCTTTTAGCAAACTCTATTGCTATACTGAGATAAAAATCGACTACAAAAATCGGATAGATTATAAAGTTTTTACTGTAAAATACTGCCACATTAAATAAGCTTATAATGTTGCCAATTTCTGCTCATGTGTTATATATATATATATATATATATATATAATATTTTGTCAAAAATAATCAACTAAAATGAAATTATAGTGTTTGTTCCAATGTAGGCTATATTCAAACTAATGAATCCTTAACTTTGAAATATGTGTGATAAAATGTATACTTTAGTTTTTACAAAGAAAGATTACACTGGAAATATTGTTAAAATTTTAATGGTTGTAATTGTATAACCTTTTTAATAAAATAGCAAAAATATATACAAGGATAGATGTAAACAAAATCTTAAAAGGTCAATATAAACCTTCTCTTTAAATAATTTTTATTGTGTTTTAATAGTAGCACATTTGGGTAGAGAATATATTCCAAAACTTTCTGAAAATACAGTATGAGAATTAACTGCACAATTACTAGAAATGTTTACCTTGGATATTATACAATTTGCAAGCACAATTTGTGAAAACAACAACAACAACAACTGTGTTTCATATTGTCCTTGCATTCTTTCCTGTGGCTCAGTGACACACCTGAATGAAAGACTCGTTGTCTTCTCAGGTGTGAACCACTCAATATTCATGATGGTGTCATTGGATCGTTCACGCCCACTCGCATATTGCCTTTCCAAACAAAAAGTGTCTTACAAAATTTAAATCAATGTATTGTTTTATGTGAATGATTAGGCAGGATGATTTTCACATCATTTTGAAGAAAAAACTCTAGACTCTAGACACATATTTAGTATGTGTTTTGTGGCCTTATTTCAGAAACTTTCATTTTTAGTTTTTTCAATAACCATGCATAAACATTATTCTCTCAAAAATACAAACATGTACATACATGTTGCTCACATATTATGGTAGCCCTGTTTGTGCTAAATAGAGTGTAATTACACCTTTGCCATTAATATGTTTATAAGCAACTGAAAAAGGCACAAATGTCAGGGCATGTCAGAACATCTCAAGGACCCCAAAAACACCTTAGACCCCAGAGGGTTAAAGAGTATTGCAAAACATGCCCTGAATGTCAACTTACTGTTGATCGCACACCTGCTCATGCTCCGCTTATACCATTACCCGTTGTTGACACACCCTTTAAGAGAACTGGAGTGGATATTGTTGGCCCTTTGATCATGATTTGTTGTTTGTTCTGCTATTGATATGAATGAGGAGCAACGAGAAAACTGAAGCACCTAAAATAACCTAGTAAATTTAATGTTTGTGTTTATTAGAACAGTGTCAGTCTTGTAACTGTTGATTTTATGAAAGCTTATAAGATAATTACTTCAAAAATATACATTTTAAATATATATACTGTATGTAAAAAACAATCAAGCTTATAAATACACTTGTCACTCCGCTGCACACCTCAGATCACTTCCTCCTCACTCTCAACCTCAACCTGCCTCAGAACACAACACACACTCCTCCACAGGTCACCTTTCGGCGAAACCTACGCTCACTCTCACCCTCTCGCCTATCCTCTTTGGTCTCATCCACACTTCCTCCACCTGATCAGCTCTCAACACTACATACTAACAGTGCAACTGATACTCTTTTCTCCACTTTAACATCCTGCTTGGGCAACTTCTGCCCCCTTTCCTCCAGGCCAGCCCGCGCCACACCCTCTGCCCCCTGGTTATCTGATGTTCTCCGCAAACATCAATCTAAACTCAGGGGTGCAGAGAGGAAGTGGCGCAAATCGAAAGATCCTACTGACCTTGGTCTTTATCAATCCCTTCTCTCTTCCTTCTCTGCTAATATCTCTACTGCTAAAATGACTTACTATCACAACAAAATTAACAATTCTTCTGACTCTCGCATGCTTTACAAAACCTTCTACTCTCTTCTCAACCCTCCTCCTCCTTCATCAACACTAACAGCAGACGATTTTGCCACATTCTTCATAAATAAAACAACCACCATCAACGTCCAATTTACCAATCCACAAACTGAGACACACATTTTACCAGCTAACACACACATTCTACCCTCCTTCTCTCTGCTTTCAGAAGCAGAAGTCTCCAAACTCCTCCTTTCCAATCGCTCTACCACCTGTCCGCTTGATCCTATTCCTACTAACCTACTTCAAGCTTTTTCTTCCTCAGTTGTACCCGCACTCACGCACATCATAAAGACCTCTCTTCACATGGGTACCTTTCCCACAGCATTTAAGCAGGCTCGGGTAACCCCACTGCTTAAGACACCCACTCTAAATCCAGCACATCTGGAAAGTTACAGACCGGTATCCCTTCGTCCATTCGTTGCGAAGACACTTGAACGAGTTGTTTTCAACCAGATCTCTTCCTTTCTTACACAGAACAACCTCTTGGACAACAATCAGTTTAGTTTCAAAAGCGGACACTCAACTGAGACTGCTCTGCTCTCAATAATTGAAGCTCTGAGACTGGCAAGAGCAGCCTCCAAATCCTCAGTTCTCATCCTGCTGGATCTGTCTGCTGCTTTTGACACAGTTAACCACCAGATCCTCCTGTCAATCCTAAAGATGAAGGGCATCTCAGGAACCACATTCCAATGGTTCAAGTCTTACCTCTCAGGTAGGTCCTTTAGGGTGTCGTGGAGGGGTGTGGTGTCTAAGACCCAACATCTAGCAACTGGAGTGCCTCAGGGCTCAGTGCTTGGACCACTTCTCTTCTCCATCTACATGACATCACTAGGATCTGTGATTCAGAAACATGCCTTTTCCTATCACTGCTACGCTGATGACACACAACTCTACCTCTCATTCCAGCCTGACGATCCGACGGTAGCTGCTCGCATCTCAGCCTGCCTGACAGACATCTCTGGCTGGATGAAGGACCACCACCTTCAACTAAACCTTGCGAAGACAGAGCTACTTGTGGTCCCGGCCAACCCAACACTTCATCACAACTTCACCATCCAGCTAGGCTCGTCATCCATAACTCCATCAAGGTCAGCCAGGAATTTAACTTCACGGACCACATTGCTAGAACTGCCCGGTCATGCAGATTTGCCTTGTACAACATTAGGAGGGTCAGGCCCTTCCTATCAGAGCATGCTACACAACTCCTTGTCCAAGCGCTTGTTCTATCCAGACTGAACTATTGTAATGCTCTCCTGGCTGGTCTTCCCGCTTGCTCTGTCAAACCTCTGCAACTGATCCAGAATGTTGCAGCTAGAGTGGTCTTTAACGAGCCGAAGAGAGTGCCACTCCTCTCTTTTTTTCCTCTTTGGAATTGCACTGGTTGCCAGTTGAAGCTCGCATCAAATTCAAGTCACTGACATTTGCCTACAGAACAACCACTGGCTCTGCTCCCTTTTACCTAAACTCATTACTTCAGACTTATGTGCCATCCAGAAACTTGTGCTCTGCAAGTGAACGTCATCTTGTGGTGCCATCTCAAAGAGGCACAAAATCTCTTTCTCGGACCTTTACCATGACTTTTCCCTGCTGGAGGAATGATCTAACTAACTCAACCAGAGCTGCTGAGCCCATAGCCATTTTCAAGAAACGGCTGAAGACGCATCTTTTTCAGCAGCACTTGATCCAGTAATCAAGTTGTTCAGCAGCCAAGCAGCCATGTGATCCAGTAATCAACTTGATCCAGCAGCCGTATCACCCAGTAGCCCAAGACTGAGCCTGGTTAGTACCTGGATGGGAGACCTCCTGAGAAAACCAGGTTGCTGCTGGAAGAGGTGTTAGTGAGGCCAGCAGGGGGCGCTCACCCTGTGGTCTGTGTGGGTCCTAACACCCCAGTATAGTGACGGGGACACTATACTGTCAAAGAGCACCGTCCTTCGGATGAGACGTTAAAAAAAAACGAGGTCCTGACTCTCTGTGGTCATTAAAAATCCCAGGATGTCCTTCGAAAAAGAGTAGGGGTGTAACCCCGGCATCCTGGTCAAATTTGCCCAGTGGCCTCTGTCCATCATGGCCTCCTAATCATCCCAATATACTGATTGGCTTCATCACTGTCTCCTCTCCACCAGTAAGCTGGTGTGTGGTGGGCGTTCTGGCGCAATATGGCTGCCGTCGCATCATCCACTTTGAGTACCCAGAAAAGCGCTATATAAATGTAACGAATTATTATTATTGCTAACACTTTCTCTTCTATTCTATTTATTTAAAAAAAAAGAAAAACTGAGAAGGGATATAGCACTTGCATTTTGTTGTCCTACTGTTAGTTTAACCCCCTGAGGTTGGCTATCGCGCCGGCGCGATAGGCTCGTTTTTTTCCTTATCAGTGCAAAAAAAAAAAATATATATATATATATATTCATTTTTATCTTATATGCTTGTGTTATACATCAATCGATCCTGTTAAGTGTGTATTATTTTTGTGTATACTCACAATAAAAACAAAGTGTTGTGCTTTTCGCCAAATAAAGAAAAATAAACATGATGCGAGTTCCTCTCTGTCAGTGAAATCCATTCTGAAATGCGTCCGAAAATGAACCATAACTCAGTGAATACTCAGTCAAACAGGCATACAGACGCACAGGCATGAAGCTTGAATTCTCTTCTTTTAAATGAAGTAATTTTTATAAAAAACAAATATTCTCTGTTTATGTAATCTTTATGAAAAGAGAGAGATGTCAGTCGTTCTCATCTCAGCTAATTATTTTTAATGTGACTCCGCCCACGGAGAGCGCGCACTATTCAAACGCAAATGACTGAGGCGATCCGTGCAAACTGTGAATGCCCCCATATCAGCTCGAGAAAACACATCAAGCTTATACAGATCATTGTACTTGTTTACACCGTCTCGCAGCGCTGTGAGGAATAATAATAATAATGGAAAATGTACCTCAGAAGTGCTGGTATTTCGAGGAGCAGATGCAGCTGAGCTGAGGAATACTGTAGTAAGTTTTTTTCATTCTCAAGTGAATCGCGTTTCTGTGTGAATGAATGAACGGCAGAGATGCGCTGTTTACCACAGCTCGCAAAAAGACAGTTTAAATTTGAATCGCATTTCTGTGAGTGAATGAATGATCTGCTTTTAGCAAACTGTATTGCTATACTGAGATGAGTAAAAATCGACTGAAATATGTTGAAATAAAATGTATTTGTATAAGCAACGTATTAACCCCCAGAGGTCGACGGTATCGCCGGCGATACCAGCTCGCTCTTTTTTTTATCAGTGTAAAAGAAACTCATAAATACTCTGTTGACTTTGATTTTCCATAGGAGTTTCATACATCAATCGATTCTGTTAAATGTGTATTATTTTTGTGTATACTCACAATAAAAACAAAGTGTGGTGCTTTTTGCCAAATAAAGAAAAATAAACACGAAGCGAGTTCTGCCTTCTCTCTGTCCGTGTAGTCCATTCTGAAACGCGTCCGAAAATGAATCATAACTCAGCGAATACTTCTCACACAGGCATGTGAGTTATGTCTTTATGAAGCTTGAAATCTCTTCTTTTAAATGAAGTAATTTATATAAAAAACAAATGTTTTCAACTCATGTAATCCGTTTGAAAGCAAGGAGAGGTACCGTTTTTCCTTCTGCCTCATTATCTCTATAATCAGCTGCGGCCGCCCCGCCCCCGGCGCGATTCACATGTAAATAGTTTAGGTGATTTAGTATGCATCGCATACGCCCCCCGATCAATGCCATAAAAACACAGTTTCTATCAGACTTACTGATAGTTCATCGCGTTTTGAGTATGGCACGCTTCTCCGGTAATAAAGATGCCATTCAGATGATTCTGGACAGCGAGGAAGAATGCATGATACCGGGTTGTTTCCTCAGAGGAAGATTGTAACAGACGATGAACGGCAGCATATTGAAGAGCGAATTCCGCCGAGGACACAATTTCGGAGTAAGTTTTACTTAAAAGTCTTTTGTCTTTTATTTTTCGTGTTCGCATTTATGAGGAAAAAAACAATATTACGTGACAGTTCTCCATTATGGACGCGAGCGCTCTAAGCACTAAAAAGACTTTCAAACATTCACAGAGACCTCAAAACAGAAAGTACAAATCCTTTCTTTAAAACGAATTTCGTTTTGTATCAATTGTATCTTAATTTTAATAATTTTTTCATTAACAAATTTCCTGGATTTAAAGTAAATATAGGCTAGCAATCACAACATAAGGTGCTTGAACTGGAGATCATTATGAACCAGACCGTAGCCTACTCGCCTCACATGTCTAAAAAAATTTGAAATATATTTACAGAAAGCTGGTTCTAAACAAAACCATCCAAAACAAAAAAACTATGTAGCCTAATAAATGTGCATTTCTCTGGTGCGTTCACTAGCCTACTGCGAAGATCGCGCGTCAATAGCCTATCATCAACTTCTTCTTTGCCAGAAGTTAAATTTAAATCGCGTGTGTGAATGAATGATGATGTTTTAGCAAACTGTATTGCTATACTGAGATGAGTAAAAATCGACTGAAATATGTTGAAATAAAATGTAGGCTATTTGTATAAGCAACGTATTAAACGGCAAATTAACAATATGCACTAATATTTCATGAAAACAATGTTACAGTCAGGCGAAATATGAAAGACAACATTTTGTTTAGTAGATTTGGGTACAGTTTTTACTGTAGAATATACTGCCTCGTCAAATAAGCTTTTGTTTAGCAATTTCTATATATAAAATAGCCTACTATTTTTGTCAAAAATAAAGTCATCAACTAAGATGTTAGCTGTTCCAATGTTGGCTATATTCAAAGTAATGAATACATAGATAAAATGTAGGCCTATAATCTTTTTTTTTTACAAAGAAAGAGTACACTTGAAATATTGTTGAAATTGTAATTATTGTTGTTGTAACCTTTTTAATAAAATAGCAAAACATATTTACAAGATAGATGTAAGCAAAATCTTAAATGGTCAATATAAGTCTTCTTCTAAATATATATTTTGTCCTTGCATTGTGGCTCAGTCAGTTTCACACCTGAGTGAATGGCTCATCATTATGCAGAGTGGGTGGGACATTGTATTTCTCAGGTGTAAACCACTCCTCGTTCACGCCCCCCTCGCATATTGGCTTTCCAAGCAAAACCTGTTTTACATCAATTTAAATCAATGTATGGTTTTATGTGAATGATAAAGCAAGACTATTTTCACATAATTTTGAAGAAAAAACTATAGGCGACCACATCCATTAGTCAAAAGTCTTATTGCCACATATTTAGTATGTGTTTTGTGGCCTTATTTCTGCAACTTTCATTTTTATTTTTTCCAATAACCACGCATAAATATTATTCTCTTAAAAATTCAAACATATACATGCATGTTGATCAGATATTTTGGTAGCCCTGTTTGTGCTAAATATAGTGTAATTACACCTTTGCCATTAATATGTTTATAAGCAACTGAAAAAAGCACAAATGTCAGGGCATGTCAGAACACCTCAATGACCCCAAAAACCCCTTAGACCCCAGAGGGTTAACTGCTTCTATTGTTCTCATTTGTAAGTCGCTTTGGATAAAAGTGTCTGCTAAATGAATAAATGTAAATGTAAATGTCTCAGTGCGACTGGTACAAATGTCTCATTCCCAAAGAAGTCAAGTCAAGTCAAGTCACCTTTATTTAATTAGCGCTTTTTACAATACAGATTGTATCAAAGCAGCTTCACAGTGATAACATGAAAATAATACAACAAAGTTTGTTTCTAGAAGAAAATTGCGTCATCGTCCACCTTAAGTAAGGCAGATCAATAATATTGTTGAATATTAAATGTCCCCAACTAAGCAAGCCAAAAGCCAAGGCAACAGTGGCAAGGAACCAAAACTCCATCAGTGACAGAATGGAGAAAAAAACCTTGGGAGAACCCAGACTCAGTCGCTCAGTTCTCCTCTGGCCAACGAGCGAACAGTGTATGATTATGATCCAGGCAGCATTACAGGTCAGAGGTCAGATTGGATCAGAACATTCAGAATATTAATCCACTTCCATCTGGTTGGAGGTCGGAGTCATCACACCGGTAGGGAGACGATTTTGTTGAGGATCAGTGCCGTGTGTCGATGAGGCCTTCACAGGGCTGATGAGGCTGGCACTTCAGGGATGCGTCATGGATGGGTCCAGGTGCAGGTCCACCATCTGATCTGGATACGACCGGGATCCGGCTGACTTCAGTAACAGGAAAGGGACTGGTTGACACTTCAGGACTGCGTTGTCATCGTGTCCATGCGCAGGTCCTTCATCAGATCTGGATACGGCCTGGATCCAGCGGACTGCGGTAAATCTCGGATAAACAGAGAGACTAATATTTGTGTAGACGCCATCCTTCTTATGATGTAACGAGTACATCAGGATTTATGGGAAGTGTTCCCGGTTCCGGCTGACCTAATCTATGCAGCCTAAATTGAATTATAGAAGTCTATAATGTGTTATGTGAATGCTAGGTCAAAGAGATGTATTTTTAGTCTAGATTTGAACTGACAGAGTGTGTCTGCTTCCCGGACAATGTTAGGAAGATTGTTCCAAAGTTTTGGTGCTAAATAGGAAAAAGATCTACCACCAGCAGTCGATTTTGATATTCTAGGTATTATCAACTGGCCGGAATTTTGAGATCGCAATAGACGTGAAGGACTATAATGCGTTAAGAGCTCGCTCAAGTACTGCGGAGCTAAACCATTTAGTGCTTTGTAAGTAATCAGCAATATTTTAAAATTTATACAATGTTTAATAGGGAGCCAATGCAGTGTTGACAGAAACAGGCTAATATGGTCATACTTGCTGGTTCTGGTAAGAACTCGAGCTGCTGCATTTTGGACCAGCTGTAGTTTGTTTATTAAGCATGCAGGGCAACCACCCAGTAGAGCATTACAATAATCTAGCCTTGATGTCATGAACGCATAAACTAATTGTTCCGCATTTGTCAATGAGAGCATATGACGTAATTTAGATATATTTTTAAGATGAAAAAATTTGGTTTTACAGATACTAGACACGTGACTTTCAAATGAAAGATTGGTACCAAAGAGCACACCCAGGTTCCTAACTGACGACGAAGACTTAACAGAGCAGCCATCAAGTGTTAGACAGTATTCTAGATTATTACGTGAGGAAGTTTTTTGTCCAATAATTAGAATCTCTGTTTTTTCAGAATTAAGTAGCAGGAAATTACTAGTCATCCAGTTTTTTATATCAGCTATGCATTCCGTTAATTTTGTGAATTGGTAAGTTTCATCAGGTCGTGAATAAATATAGAGCTGAGTATCATCAGCATAACAGTGAAAACTAATTCCATGTTTCCTAATGATATCTCCTAAGGGTAGCATGTACAGAGTGAACAGCAACGGTCCTAGTACTGAGCCTTGTGGTACGCCATACTGAACTTGTGATCGATAAGACATCTCTTCATTTACTGCTACAAACTGATAACGGTCAGATAAGTATGATTTAAACCATGCTAATGCATTTCCACTAATGCCAACATAATTTTCGAGTCTATTTAAAAGAATTTTGTGGTCGATAGTGTCAAATGCAGCACTAAGATCGAGTAACACTAATAGAGAGATACAACCACAATCAGATGATAAGAGCAAATCATTTGCGACTCTAATGAAAGCAGTCTCAGTACTATGGTACGGTCTAAATCCTGACTGGAAATCCTCGCAGATACCATTTCTTTCTAAAAAGGAACATAGTTGTAAAGATGCTGCCTTTTCTAGTATCTTTTTCCTCAGGGAGACTACAATGCACACTGCCTGATGCGATACTGTAGTAGACGGTTGCATAGTTATAATTTTGTCCCTGATATTATCAATCTTATAAGTGAAAAAGTTCATAAAGTCATTACTGCTGTGTTGCTTGGAAACTTCTGGGCTTGAAGCTTTATTTTTTGTTAGTTTAGCCACTGTTTCAAATAAATACCTAGGATTTTGTTTATTTTCTTCTAATAGGTTTGAAAAATAAGCAGATCTAGCAGCTTTTAAGGCCTTTCTGTATGCAATCAAGCTCTCTTTCCATGTAATGTGAAATACCTCTAGTTTTGTTTTATTTCCAGTTGTGCTCCATTTTTCTGGCTGCTCTCTTAAGGGCCCGAGTGTGTTCGCTGTACCACGGCGTTGGACTATTTTCTTTAATCTTCTTTAAGTGCAACGGAGCAACTGTGTCTAAAGTGCTGGAAAAGAGAGAGTTAAAAGTTTCTGTCACAATATCAAGTTCTTCTAAGCTATCCGGGATGCTGAGATGATGAAACTGATCAGGAAGATTATTAATAAAGCAATCTTTAGTGGCAGAAGTGATAGGTCTAACGTATTTGTAACACAGAGTCGGTTTTGCAGCTTTTGCTAAATGAAGTTTACACAAGACTAGATAATGATCTGAGATGTCATCGCTCTGTCGCAGAATTTCAACAGCATCAACATTGATTCCATGTGATAATATTAGATCTAGAGTATGATTACGACAATGAGTAGGTCCTGACACGTGTTGTCTAACTCCAATAGAGTTAAGAATGTCTTTAAATGCCAATCCCAATGCATCTTTTTCATTATCTACATGTATCTACAGGACTTTATCTGCAGCCAGTACTAACTCTGATAGAAAGTCAGCAAATTCTTTAATTAAGTTTGTATGGTGCCCTGGTGGCCTGTATACAGTAGCCAGCACAAATCTCAAACGTGATTTATCATTTACACTATATATTGCTATATTAAGCACAACACAAAATAATTATATTTGAAACTAGACTTCTTAGTAATTTTGAAAGTATTACTATAAATTACAGCAACACCTCCCCCTTTACCTTTCAGACGAGGTTCATGTTTATAACCATAATCTTGTGGGGTGGACTCATTTAAAGTAATATAATTGTTTGGTTTTAGACAGGTTTCTGGTTAGTTACCAAAAGTTAATAAAGTTCTTAAGAGTTTAGAAATATCTTGCACACAGGAGGGTGTGTCTTCCAAGCAAGTGGCCTCCTGCTCTCAAAAGGTGTAACCTCTGAATGCAAATTCCCAATGTTAGCCATGTGAAAGAAGTTTCTGTCTATATAATGAAATGCAGCAAGGTGTTAGGGTGAGTCTGTAACCCAGCCCAGCCCGTGATGCGAAGTGTAAGCAAAACACTTCGCGTCATGTATTTTATAATGTCAAGGTATTGCATCTTCAGAGTCAGAGTCAGAGTTCCTTTATTTGTACCCGTGGGTAAATTAAGTTCCAGAGAACAAGTTTAGGCAGTTTCTCAAACATATAAACGATAAACACCATACAAACAGAACAAGACACTAAAATCACACTAAAACAGTTTACTCCATCTTAGTACTATTCATAAAATTAATCACTACTGGAACAAAGCTGTTTTTGTATCGTTTGGTTGTACACCGCAGTACTCTAAACCGTCGATTGGACGGCAGACACTGGAACTCTTCTCTCTTTATTCCAGAGCATTTGATGTTTTGTATCTTTTGTCTTTGAACTGATTATGAAATTGGCATGATACATTTACCTGACATAATAAATTGTAAACATTTGATTTTATTCTAACTAACTCTACTGTAATTTTATTCTAACTGTTTATTTTCATTAAAGAGTTAAAAAGAATAGTCAAACATTCGCTCACATCTAATGATGCACAGATATCATTAAAACCTTTTCATTTATGGAGTCAGATGAAATAATGAGGTAATTACAAATGAAAATGTATTTCATATAATCAAATTACTTTGCCACGAGGAAAGACAGTAACGCGCATTCCTTCACCCGCTGATCGGAAACTGCCATTGGGCCGATTGAGACGGATTTATGGAGTTCATAGTAGAATATGTTTTTCTTTTACATCTAGCCTTAAACATGGGTAATTTATTTTAGAAATCATTTGTGATTAAAGTTTGAGATTTGTAGTCACTCATGATTTAGTTGGATCATTTGTAAATAACCCTCAGTTATTTTAATTAGTTTTGGAGATTAATATAGAATTCTGATATTATTTATCATAAATCTATAGTTTCTTAATATTAGTTATGTGTGTATTATATTTTGGAACGTTACTTTGCACTCTAAGTTATTTAACCTATAGAGATCTTTATTCTGAAAGGCAAACAGATCACTCGCGCAAGAGAGCACGCATACACAGAAGATCGCTGACAGACAGAGACACAGAACCATGCGGTCACGGATTCACTGAACTGAATTCGAGTGTTAAGGACACTTTTAAGTGAATTTAGGCGTCTAGTTGCTGTTTGTTGTTTTAATTTTGTAGTATTTTGTATTTTTTTGTCTCTGTTGTTTAGCACCTGGTTGGAAAGAAGTACAAGGTATTCATGTATATTTATGCAATAGCTTATCTTGTCTTTATGATTGTTTTTTTGTATGTGTTTGTTTGATTTATGAGTAATTTTAAGTTGTTTATGATAAATGATAGTATTTAGTAATTTTGTTGCTATAAAGTCTACTGTTTTGTATCATTTATATGAACGTGAATTATTTACGTTCTCTTATGGTGTTCTGAAGGTGTTGTGAAGGTAATAATGACAATAAATATACAAACATCAGTGAGAAAGCGAATTTCCTTTATTCAACCGGGCTGCTACAATTGAACATCAAAGTGTGGTTTGAACACCCCGCCCACAGCTATTTCTGGAGAGACACAACAGAGTTTCGTTCTAGTTGTTACTGAACACACCTGAATCAAATAAGAAAGGAACCTGATTTGCAGACTTGCAGATGAACCAGATTTGCATGTCATTCAAACACAGAACAAGAAAAACAGGAATAACATTCAGAGTTCAGGTAAACTGAAGTGTAGTTGAGCTGTTGTGTGTTTGTGTGTCTCATGCAGTAAAATGGCAGAAGCCAGAATTTCAGTGGATCAGAATGAGTTCCTGTGTCCAGTGTGTCTGGATCTCCTGAAGGATCCAGTGACCACTGCCTGTGGACACAGTTACTGTAAGATCTGTATTACAGGCTGCTGGGATCAGGAGGATCAGATGAGAGTCTACAGCTGCCCTCAGTGCAGACAGACCTTCAGTCCAAGACCTGCTTTAGCTAGAAACACCATGCTGGCTGAACTGGTGGAGAAACTGAAGAAGACTAAACTTCCTGCTGACTGTTACGCTGGAGCTGGAGATGTGCAGTGTGACGTCTGTACTGGAAGAAAACACAAAGCCGTCAAGTCCTGTCTGGTGTGTCTGGAGTCTTACTGTCAAAGTCACCTTGAACAACATGAGAGTTTGTTTAAAGGAAAGAGACACAATTTGACTGATGCCACTGGACGACTGCAGGAGATGATCTGCCAAACACATGATAAACTCCTTAAGGTTTTCTGTCGCACTGACCAGAAGTTTATATGTGTGCTGTGTACGATGGACGAACATAAAAACCACAACACTGTATCAGCTGCAGCACAGAGGACAGAGAAACAGGTATGAAACTACACACTGATGAAATAATGTTGACACTATTTATATTGGCACCATATGATCAGGAAACATCATTCACACTGCAGACGTCACAGAAGTGAACAGAAGCTGCAAGTGGACTTTCACTGCTGAGCGTATTTGTGCTTCGCATTTAACTTAACAGAAAATATGGTGAAAATACGCTGTAAACATTGATCAACACAAACTTTTGTAAAACAGGCTTTAAAGGGGTCATGAACAGATAAATCAAATTTTCTTGAGCTTTTCACATATAAGACGTCAGCATACTATAAGAATGTCCTGTAAGTTTCAGAACTGAAAACTTTCTTGTAAGTCTAAAAACAGCTTTTATTGTAATCAATCCCAGCGAACAACTGGTTGTGGAATGTGCCTCTTTATGAGGTAATAGTGCAACTAAAGACGCCTCTGCAGAAGACAATCAATGCATACTTCATCATCGTAACGTTGGCCCCGTCCACTGGCGTGTTAGAGAGGTCAGATCACGAGGAGAGAAGATGCAGGATCACTCGACTAAAAACCACATTATCTTCCAAAGGATCCTAATGCTAGTGTAAGCCCGTCTCAATCGGCCCAACAGAGGCATCCGATCAGCGGGTGAAGGAATGCGTGTTACTGTCTTTCCTCGTGGCAAAGTAATTTGATTAAGTGAAATAAAAAAATGTATATGTATTAATTCGTTATTTCATCTGACTCCATAAATGAAAAGGTTTTAATGATATCTGTGCATCATTAAACGTGAGCGAATGTTTCACTATTCTTTTTAACTCTTTACTGAAAATAATGTCAGAGTCGATTAGAATAAAATCAAATGTTTACAATTTATTATCTAAGGTAAATGTATCATGCCAATTTCTTAATCAGTTCAAAGATAATAAATACAAAACCTCAAATGCTCTGGAATAAAGAGAAAAGATGCGAACCTGACATTAGAAAATACATGAAGCTGAGAGTCTTGGTCACTCTCAGCACCATGGGCTAATTTGAGTTACAAATCGCGCCAAGCCTCTTGTTGCATTTCATTATATAGACAGAGACTTCTTTTCAAATGTAAACATGAGTTCACAGTGGGAATTTGCATTAATCACCATCCCAGACTTACTGTGGGCAGAAGTGGGGGCACACCCACAGCAGATATCTCTAAACTCTCCACACCTTATTACCTTTCTGGTTTACTTCTTTGGGAATGAGACCTTTGTACCAGTCGCACTGAGACATTTCAAATGATACCAAACATGTATAATACTGTATGATAATTGTTCATATTAAACCATGTAGATTTTTGGGTGAATTCAGGTAGGGATGGGTGAAGGGAATGATGTGTAAATTGGGAGGTGATCAACTCAAGTGTGATCGTTTCTTGAATGGGGATGGTAATATAGCAAGAGAGTTCAAATGTTAATTTACTTTGTTTTCTCAGAGAGTAGCCCTCTCTTCCAGTTCTTCCAGTTTTTCCAGTCTTACAGCTCCCTCCTTGACACCATCAAATTCAGATGAGTCCCTACGGAGTCACTGTTAGACGTTTGTTGTAGTCTTTGAGATGTAGCTCAAAAATTGTCTTTGCAATGTTAGCATCTGTAGAAGCTTTCAGAGGGCAGTGTTCACCTGCAGAACCCCTGGTCTCACCAGGTGTATGTAGTTTGAATTCAGCAGGTGGAAGAATGCATTCAGGTTTTCTTCTCGTGGTGTAGCGTAGAATGTGAGCAAAGTTCATAGAGTCAATCTGGACCTTTGTGACTTGTTCAGTTGACGTATCATTCCTTCGTGGAGAAACTTCTGTTTCTGTGGCACCTTACTCATGATGATAATCTGACCCTTCCTGACCACCTCCAGCGGTGCGGTTGTCTGGGCAGACCTCAATGGGTTCTCCTTGGTTCCACACTGCTTTGTGTGAGATACCTGAAAATCATCTTAAATGATAATATTCTATAAAAAATTATGAAGAAATACATAAATATATATAAATGGCCTCTTGAAGTGTCTTTTCACCCATCTCCCGAGTCTCAGGTTACAATGGGAATGTGGCAAAAATGTCCAAAATAAGACCAGCCCACTACCATAAGAGACTCTGCAGGTCACAGTCTAACCTCTTCCTCCACCTGCTGCTCCTCGTACACAACCTGGGGCGAGGTATGGGAAATATTATCAAGGACCCGTGTCCCTCTGTCTACATGATCATGTCTGATCAGATGGCCTGGCTGGCATGAGCGGGGCTCTGAGGCGGAGTGGCCCGGGCGCAGAGGCTGCATGGATGCGCAGGGAGTTCTCACCCAGAACAGAACCATACCGCCAATCCAAACTGTATGCTAATTGTCAATCGTATTTGACAATAATGGTCCTGACAGAAATTCAATGTCATTGCCCAAAATGTGGAGGGGTTCACCTTGTCTTCTGCGTCTGTTATGAAATTCTGTCCTTAAAAGGACAGGCTGGCTACATTATCCAAACCGTCTATGAAGAGCCCCAACCAATGCATTATAATAATTTCTTTCTGCAAGACTCAACAACAACAGACGGGCAGCTGCATCATCAGTGAGGCACAGCGCTTACTGCAAGGCTTTATCAGCTAACAGTTCAAACTGGGCTTTGAATGCATCCCAATCTGTCTAACCGGAGAACCGTGGTGTTTTAATAGGGAGCGAGTCTCTGATGTATTCGCTGCAGGCCTGGGCGGCGCCATGTTTATTTACATCCCACATCATCGCGAGAGTGTGTCTTGCTGTGCCGCACGTCATGTAGGCGCCTTTCTGCTGATGTACAAACTCACTGCGCGGGGCGAAGGGAGGTGCGAAGCCAGCTTCACCAGCTTGTAACATGATAGCCTCTCTCATCTAGGCCACATCGCTCGAAACCCAGCACGGATCTGCCCCCGGGCCATGTGTTCACAAGCACTCGCTTTTTCCCCTTATTTTCTCCTGCATCTCGTTTCACATTCGGCCGCGCCCCGTAGTCCATCCCGGCGGCGAATGCTCAGCTCGTGCGTTGAAGTCCGTCACTTCTGACACCAAATGTAGAGTTTCATTAGTAAAAGTAAACAGGCGGATTCGTTCTCCTTTTGAGACTTTATTTAAGAACTGCAGAGTTACTGTAATGGCCGTAACCCATGCCGTACATAACGAAGGAAGAAATATAGCTAGCTGCTTTAGCTGTTGAACTCACTCTGAACTCACACTTCTAGTTCTCAAGTCTCTCTACCCAGCCCCTTAAAGTGAACCAGGGACTAACAGATAGAACCACTTCTTATTAGATTAACACTGTTGAACATTATCACATTAACTACTGTCTTCCAAGCCTTTATAATGACATTACAACACTAAAATTATAAGTGCAAACTAGGAAACATTATAAAACAATAATTCAGTCATGCAGTTCATGGAGTTCATGACCCCTTTAATAAAGCAACCTAAATTAATGGAAAATATTCACACGTTGTTTGACAAAATATATCTCTGTGAAGAATAACGCAAGTTAAAGTTATTCAGGTCTGTTATTCAGCAGAAACTCTGTCATTGTGAAGCTTTACATCTCTGTCAATTTCACTTTTATGATGCTTATGCTTCATGTAAATTCATGTACAATGGTGGTAAAACTGATCAATCATCCCTTCAGGAGTTTGAACCTCCAGCCATTGGTTATTAATTCTACTGTTACTGGATTCAACTCTTCACATGATGATATAGTGACAGTATAAAGTGCCATCTGTGTTATTGGTTTGTGCTGCAGAAGCAGCTGAAGGAGACGCAGAGGTCGTTCCAGCAGAGGATCCAGCAGAGAGAGAAAGATCTTCAGCAGCTGAGAGAGGCTGTAGAGTCTCATAAGGTGAGTCTGGAGAAGAAGAGAAGTTTGAGAAGTCTCAGTCAGGACTCACTGAAGCTCACTGTGTGATTGTGATGTGTGTCCTAACAGCGCTCTGCACACACAGCAGTGGAGGACAGTGAGAGGATCTTCACTGAGCTCATCCGCTCCATTGAGAGAAGCCGCTCTGAGGCGACACAGCGGATCAGAGATCAGGAAAAGACTGCAGTGAGTCGAGCTGAAGAACGACTGGAGCGACTGGAGCAGGAGATCAATGATCTGAGGAGGAGAGACGCTGAGCTGGAGCAGCTTTCACACACACAGGATCACATACATTTCCTGCAGGTAACAGAGATCCAGAAGAACAGGATCATAGTGGACTTGAGCAAGAGACTCTCAGAGAAACATTTCATGAGAGCAGAATGAGCCGCTGACTGAAGTGTTGATCTGTGTGTTCGGTTATTATATAATCATCAGTCAGACTCTCATCTGATCATCTTCACTCACAATTCAACTTTTTTACCTTTCTGATTTCTAACATCATAGTGAAATCACAGGGTTTCCAACTCTCACGCATCTGGCGTGACACTCACGCTTTCAGCATCAATCTCACACTCTCACGCACACGCAAGAAATGTCATGCCAAAATCCATTTTTCTCCCCTCTCAATCTGTTAATTTTCTGTTGATGACTAGATTAGACCACAGCGTATTAATGACAGGGGAGTTTAAGGCACACAGCAGTAACATCTGCCTACAATGTTCTCACTGCAGTATTCTCTGATCGTTGATTCGCTGAAAACCTTGCACCTGATACGTTAGTTGCGTGTGAGAAGTTCAGAGATAGTTCGGAGCATAGGTTCGGAGTCGGAGCCGGAGCCCACTGATGCGCGTTTGAAAGTTTGGATGACAAGGTAAGCAGATAATAAAATGGTGTGCCCTGTCACTACAAACGTAGCCTTGCCTAATCAGTCTGTGTGCCGAGAGTACAGACTTCAACTATAGTTGCAAACGTTGTCTGACGTGCGTTATATGGGCTAGCTTAATGCTCAATAAAAATAGGCTCATGGTACAAATTACGTTTTGTTAGATGAGCTTGCTCAAACATGTAAATAGAAAGACGGAAGATGGACATGGAGTGGAGAAGAATCAAGAAGAGCTTCAGCAGGTAAGCTAGTCACATAATTTAATTATGTTCAGTTGTTTGTTAGCAAAAAGAAAAACGTTACACTAGGCTACCTATTCATTAAAAGATGGACCCTCCACCTGATACCCCACCACAACTCAAAATATGATGAAAATGAGCAACCTTGAACCCTGCTTCAGATACGAACCTCCTGCAGAGGTAGTGAAGCAGGCCAAACTGCCACTGGGGCGTACAACAGGCCTAATTTGTGAAACTTGTGTGTTCTGGTTTTCTGGGGAGGTGGAGTAACTATTATGTGTCTCTTTGGTTTTGAGATTTCTTATTGGTTTGATGCTGTTGTTTTACATGTTTGTTATTTAATCACCTCTGTCTTTATTTTTTTTATAGTGCAATCAAGTACATAACCAGCCAGTGTTTAAAACGATCGGCTTGCCTTAGCTCGATTCTGTCGTGGTGAAGAAAGAGCTGAGCCGCAAGCTCTCGATTTACCGGTCAATCTACGTTCCTACTCTCACCTATGGGCATGAGCTGTGGGTCATGACCGGAAGAACAAGATCCCGCATACAGGCGGCCGAAATGAGCTTTCTCCGCAGGGTGGCTGGGCGATCCCTTAGAGAGGGTGAGAAGCTCGGTCACTCGGGAAGAGCTCAGAGTAGAGCCGCTGCTCCTCCACATCGCTGCTACTCTCTGCTACTCTCAGAGAGTCCCTCGCGATCCCTTAGAGAGGGTGAGAAGCTCGGTCACTCGGGAAGAGCTCAGAGTAGAGCCGCTGCTCCTCCACATCGCTGCTACCGCTGCTACTCTCACCTATGGTCATGAGCTGTGGGTCATGACCGGAAGAACAAGATCCCGCATACAGGCGGCTGAAATGAGCTTTCTCCGCAGGGTGGCTGGGCGATCCCTTAGAGAGGGTGAGAAGCTCGGTCACTCGGGAAGAGCTCAGAGTAGAGCCGCTGCCTCCTGGACGCCTACATGTTCCGGGCATGTCCCACTGGGAGGAGACCCCGGGGAAGACCTAGGACACGCTGGAGGGACTATGTCTCCCGGCTGGCCTGGGAACGCCTTGGTGTCCCCCCGGAAGAGCTGGAGGAAGTGTCTAGGGAGAGGGAAGTCTGGGCATCCCTGCTTAGACAGGTGCCCCTGCGACCCGGCCCCGGATAAGCGAAAGAAGATGGATGGATTATCAAAGTTGCATCAGATGATCTTCAAACTTGACAGTTTACCAGAAACTCTCATATTGGTTGTAGGAACAACATTAGTGTTCGGTGGTTCAGCATAGTTTGTGAATGTTTCACAGGTTCCAGTTCACAGTATCCAAATTCAAACTCATTTATAGTAAATTAATTGTCCAGTTTACATTCTATTGATATTTCTAGTTGATCATTTCTCTCTTCTCATCACTCGCTACCCGATCACTAATAAAAAACCTCTCTCTGTATTCACTCCATGTCAAAATAAATTCAGGGTGCTTTTCAATCATGCCAATCTCTACACGACATATTCAATGAAAAATAAATGGACAATGTTTAGAATAAAATGAGAAATGTTATATTATTTCCAATAAAGTTGCAGTCCGTAGCTTTTTTGGGTTAAAAATTATCCAAAATAATTTTTTGAGCAAGTACATAACCAGCCAGTGTTCAAAACGATCGGCTTGCCTTAGCTCGATTCAAAATGGTAAGCTTGTAATAATGTTTTTAATTCCAGTGGTACTGGTGGATTTACGCAGGAAATTCGAGCATGTATTTGTGTCATTATGTCACATATGTACACATAAAGTCACATCTGTACACATCTGTACACATAAAGAAGAGTCTCAGCTAGTAGACTGAGTGTGAGGATGTTGGAGGTGGAGATTTATAGCCTTTTCTCACAGCACTTGATATAATTAAACTTATCAATTTGATGGCAGATCCAGAAAGGTTCAAACGACAATCACCAGTGACAACTGGATATTCACTCGTTGTAAAAATGCAAAAGACAATGGAATTTGGAGAGTGGCTACAGAAATGAAGAGACTGCAACCGGGCTCATGCGAAAACAAGGATAATAACGGAAGGGCATTAAATGTAGTCACGCAATGCTGCTGTTGTTAACATTAACAATTTAAGAACAAAGTATAATTTGCATGATTTGACGTGATATGATAAGCGATCGTTAGATTTAATCGGCGCAATATACTGCCATGCTTTTTTCCCCTTAGTTAGTCAGAACAAAAGTGGATGTTACTTGATCAGATTACATTATCCGGTGAAAATTATTATGTTGGTCATACTTCCAAAAAGTAGAATCTGTGATTGCGAATGCCAGTATCCACACCAGCGGTGATTGACAGCCGCACTTTTTCCTCAAAACATTGGATTCATCGGGACTGTGCCGTGCCGAGGCACAACACACGTAAAGTTGATAATTCTGCGAATAACTGCAATTGCAGATTTCGAAAAGAGATGGCGACAAAGAGGAAAAACTGCGGCCTGCAGCTTTAATTATAGAACAGTATTGTTTCTTCACTTTCAATAATGCAACAGTAGCCTATTGTTTATTTGTTTTGTTTTTAATAAAACTTAGTGCTTTATTAAAAGATAAATTCCCCAATGTCACAGTGGGTTGCAGAAAGAAGACGATCATTTCAAATACAAAGTTTTAATTACAATCTAGAAGACATGCAAACAGGTTGATCCACACACACTTAACATAACAGTGACTGAACAGAAAATGGATGTGAGGGACCAACTTATATAGCACACACAAATGAGGATGATTAATCAAACACAGCTGAACCAAATGACCTCATAATGAAGGTGACCATGGTAACAAAGGAGTGGTGGGAAAACTGAACAAAGGAAAACCTGTGACTAATGAAAACAAACTGTGACACCCAAATAATAATATAATAATAATTGTTTAGTAATACTACTTCACATTTCATAGAAAATTAAATGAACGTAAAAAAATCACATATTAATGCCTTTTCATCACACAAACATGAATTCAGCAAACTTTGCCCTTTAATTCTGTGAATAAAACAAAGGCTTTAATTATATTCCCAGTGTATTAAACTTGTTTAGAGTTCAATTTACACAATACAATACAGCTGAGATGGAGATTGATGCATTTGATCAGGATAATGATATGATTATTTAAAATATTTAATATGAGAGAGATGTTGGTATATTACTGACCTCTAGATTTTATTTCCACATGTGAATGAATCACTTTCATGTTTCCTGGACAAATGTTTTTTGTTTTGTTTTGTTGTTGTTGTTGTTGTTGCTTTATTTCACTGTTGCTATCATTCATTTTTTAAATATATAATTAGAGCAGGCTATTGGCTGAAGTGTGGAGGTGATGAGCTTTGATTTCTGTTTTCTCTAGAGTTTCCAGTCTCTCTCAGCTCCTCCTGAATCTACAGACGTAAATGACAATCCCTTCAGTTCTCTCTCCTCTTTTGATGGCGTGAGAGAATCTGTCCGTCAGCTGAGAGACAAACTGGAGGATTTCTGCAAAGAGGAGCTGAAGAAGATCTCTGACAGAGGTAAAGTCCTGGAGATTCTGCTCTCAGAAATGATCCTCCATCATCTCAGATCATGTAGAAGATCATATTAGAAATGTCTTAGGAACGGATGCAGGGATCATTTTCTCTTGACATGATAATCACACTCTTCATGTCTGTTGATTTCCACAGTCACTTTCTCCAACATTGTTCCCAGGACCAGGAACGACTTCCTACAATGTAAGTCACTGAGAAAACAAGCAGAAAAACTCACTGAGTGTGTTTACATTTACATTTAGTCATATAGCAAACTTTTTTTGTCCAGAGCGATTTACAAATGAGGACTAAAGCATCGTGTAGAGGCAAAAACAATGTAAGAAGTGCTCAAAATACAAAGTTCAGGCATTGCTCAGAGTAGCATAAGCCAGACAAGGGAGGATTAAAGGAAAAGGAAAGTTAGGTTAAGTGCTCATGGAAGAGATGGATTTTCAGCTGTCTTTTGAATGTTGCCAGGGATTCTGCGTTCCGGATGAGGGTGGGGAGAGCATTCCACCAGCATGGAACTGTGAATGAGAATGTTCTGGAAAGTGATTTTGTGGCTTTCTGTGATGGAACCACGAGATGCCGCTCGTTGACCGCTCGTAGGCTTCTGGTAGGGATGTAGACTCGTAGGAGTGAGTGAAAGTAGGAGGGAGCTGAGCCTGTGATAGATCTGTAAGCAAGCGTCAATGCCTTGAACTTGATGCGAGTGGTAGCCAGTGCAGAGAGATGAACAGAGGAGTGACGTGGGCCCTCTTGGGCTCGTTGAAGACAAGACGAGCTGCAGCATTCTGAATCATTTGTAGAGGTTTAGTTGCACATGATGGAAGTCTGGCCAGAAGAGCATTGCAGTAGTCAAGCCTAGAAATGACCAGGGCCTGGATGAGAAGTTGTGTTGCATGCTCAGTTAGGAAAGGCCTGATCTTCCTGATGTTGTGCAGTGCAAACCTGCATGATCGAGCTGTCTTTGAAATGTTGTCTGTGAAGGTCAGCTGGTCATCAAACGTTACTCCAAGATTTCTGACCGACCTTGATGGGGTGATTGATGATGAATCTAGCTGGATAGTGAAGTCGTGCTGTAGAGAAGGATTGGCAGGGAGGACGAGAAGCTCAGTCTTTGCCAGGTTGAGCTGCAGGTGATGTTCCTTCATCCATGCCGAGATGTCCGCCAGACAGCTTGAGATCCATGCAGCTACTGTGGGATCATCTGGTTGAAATGAGAGGTAGAGCTGGGTGTCATCATAGCATAGCAATGGTACGAAAAACCATGTGCCTGTATGATGGGTACTAATGACGTGGTGTAGATGGAGAAGAGGAGCGGTCCCAGCACTGAGCCCTGAGGAACCCCTGTGGTCAGCTGATGTGCTCTGGATACCTCACCTCTCCATGCGACCCTGAAGGACCTACCTGTGAGATAGGACTCAAACTAGTGGAGGGAAGATCTCTCATAGATCTCTCAGAGATGAGAGGGTGGAAAGAAGGATCTGATGATTCACAGTGTCGAAGGCAGCAGACAGATCCAGGAGAATGAGAACTGAAGATTTGGAAGCAGCTTTTGCGATCCGTAGGGCTTCTGTGACCGACAGTAATGCAGTCTCAGTCGAATGCCCTTTCTTGAAGCCAGATTGGTTGACATCCAGCGGGTTGTTCAGAGACAGGAAAGATGATATTTTGGTTGAAAGCAACTCGTTCAAGTGTTTTCGCACTGAATGGTAGGAGAGAGACAGGTCTGTAATTCTCTACAAATGATGTGTCAAGTGTTGGTTTTTTAAGCAGTGGCGTTACCAGAGCCTGCTTGAATGCTGTAGGGAAAGTGCCAGTATGGAGGGAAGAGTTGATGATGTGTGTGAGTGCTGGTAGAAGTGTGGGAGAGATGGCTTGTAGAAGGTGTGAGGGGATGGGGTCTAGAGGGCAGGTGGTAGGACTGGAGAGGAGAAGTTTAGATACTTCTTCCTCAGTTACTGGAGAGAAGGAGGAGAGAGGGATATTGGCCGTGGGAGAGGTCGGTCTGGGTTCCTGTGTGTGTGGAGCTGAGAACTGACTGCTGATAGATGTTGTTTTGTTGGTGAAGAAGTTAGCAAAATTATCAGCAGTTAAAGAGGAGGCGGGTGGTGGTGGAGGTGCAGAAGAAGAGAAGAAGTTAAAGTGGAGCATAAGGTATCCATTGCAGTATTCACATCCAGAGATGAGAAATGTGAGGGTGAGGGAAGAGAAGAAGACACGGCAGAGGAAAGATGGGAGGGAGAAAGTGAGCGCAGGTTTCGTCTGAAAGTGACTGGTGGGGGGGTTGGTGGTGCACGGGTTGTGAGTTGTAGATTGAAAGTAATGAGGAAATGATCTGAAACGTGGAGAGGTTTCACCAAAATGGTGCCTGTGATGCAGTTGCGTGTGTAAACCAGGTCCAGTTGGTTGCTTGATATGTGAGGCAACCAACAAATCAGGTTCATGTTCTTGTTCATCTGTTCATCTTCTTCTGTTCTCCAACATCTGTTCATGTTCTTCTGTTCTCCAACATCTGTTCATGTTCTTCCTGAAGAAGTGAAAGAAAACATGACAGAAGAGTTTTAGAGTTGATCATGTAAATGATGATTTGCTCAGGATATCTGGTAAACTGCACTGAGACACTGATGATATATTGAACATGAAGAGTTCAGATACATTAAAAGATCAGACAGATTCATAATTCCTGATTCTGATGTGTTTTATCTCCATCAGATTCCCATCAGCTCAATCTGGATCTGAACACAGTGAATAAACATCTCCGTCTGTCTGAGAGGAACAGAGTGATTACTGACACTTTCCCAGAGTTTCAGTCGTATCCTGATCATCCAGACAGATTTGATCATTATGCTCAGGTGTTGTGTAGAGAGAGTGTGTGTGGACGCTGTTACTGGGAGATTGAGTGGAGTGGTGAACGTGTGAGTATATCAGTGTCATATAAGAGCATCTGCAGGAAGGGATCGGGTAAAGAGTGTTGGTTTGGACGTAATGATCAGTCCTGGAGTTTGTCCTGCTCTTCCTCCAGATACGTATTCAGACACAATCACAAACAGACTAAACTCCCTGTAAAGCCCATCAGCAGTAGAACAGGAGTGTATGTGGATCACAGTAGAACAGGAGTGTGTGTGGATCACAGTAGAACAGGAAAGTGTGTGGATCACCGTAGAACAGGAGTGTGTGTGGATCACAGTAGAACAGGAGTGTGTGTGGATCACAGTAGAATAGGAGTGTATGTGGATCACTGTGCAGGAACTCTGTCCTTCTACAGCGTCTCTGACACAATGAGCCTCATCCACACAGTCCAGACCACATTCACTCAACCGCTCTATCCTGGGTTTATGGTTTATTATGGATCATCAGTGAAACTGTGTTGATGAATCAGAATAGACTGTAGAGATATTCTACCCATAATGCTTTGAGCTGCATGATAAATCAGTGACTGTCACACACTGGCTTGACTAGACAATCCAAGATAAGAGGCTTGACTCAGAAAGACGACGAACACTAACATTTAATAAACACCAACATGAAACATTAACACAAGACAATTTCAATTTTAATTTATTTAGAAAGCACAGTTAAAAACAACTGCCGTTGACCAATGTGCTGTACGAAATGAATAACCATTAAATAAAATACAGACAAAGACATAGTAACAGTGACAAAGACAAAGTAAACAACAAAGCATAGAAAGACAGAACTCATGAATTATAAGCCAGATCAAAAAATAATAATAATTAACTTAGATTTAAAAATAGATATTGTGGGAGCAGTTCTGATTTGAACAGGACATGAACATCAGATGTGACTGAGGGTTTAAATACACTAGATAACAAGAGACTGAATGAAGGACAGGTGATGGTGATAAGTTGTCATGGTTACAAACAAGGGTTGCTATGGAATAATACTACAGCTGGACTTCTGTCAGTGAAATAACACGTTCAGGTTCTTCAGTCGAGCGCTAGAGCTGTATTGGTGGAGTAAATGATGAGATCCCACTAAACTCCATAATAAAAGTCAGTAGTGATGTGACATTTGAACCGAGGCGTCGGAGCATGTGTCGAGAAAAAGTGGGCGTGCCAGATGAAGCCGCGATTCGAGGCTTGTGTTGTTAACGTGAAAATCACGTGACTAATGACAAACGAGGCCTCGGTTTGTGTGGATACGTCATCGGTTCGGTCTGAGTGTCGCTTCCGGATAAAAGGCGGTTCGAAACTCGCGCCTCCTTGTGGGTGTTGTCAGGAGTAGCAGAAGCAGTTGTAGTAGTGTCAGAGAGTCAGAGAGTTAGATAACTATCATTGTCATTGTCGTTATTGTGTCATATATGTGTGAGGGCTGTATATTATTACATTATTAGGTTAGAATAGTTATAGTATATTGCTATTATTAATTATAGTAAGCCTAGCTATATTATAGTCTTGTTATATTAATTAGATAAGATTATTTGGATTGCTCTGGATTTTTGGATCTGGACTGCTTTTTGATTTGGATTGCCCTTTTGGATTTGTTTGCTTTTTGAGACTCTTCCTTTTTCCTGGTAATGGAGCCAGCAAGAAAGAGGGAATCCTCCCCTGTCTAGGCTCAACAGAAGCATCAGTGTCCTCATTTGTACCCCTGCCATTTTTACGTTCCCCTGCATCCTCTGTTCCTTATGAAAGGATATTTTCCAAGGCTAGAGAGATTTTGTCCAAGAAGAGGAATCTTCTAAACCCCAACACACTTGAAATAATTCTGTTTCTCAATAAAAAATCTATTGTAATCCTTCCTTCCAGACTATTCTGTTGCAGTTTACTTTAATCTGTTATCTATAATCTGCTAAATGAATAAATGTACTTTATTATACTCCCTCTAACATAAGCACTGCACTCAACAGTGTCACTGTTGTTGTTCATACTGTCACTATCCAAACAATTTATGAATAATTAATTAACTGTGTGTGACTCTGCACAAGTAAATTCAGACAGAGAAAGATAAATATTTTATATTATACACAGTAATGGACAAATGTCTGATCATGTCTTTTTATTATTGCAAATGAAAGGTTACAGACATAAACAGTGGGGGGGGGGAGGGAGGGGGAGGGGGAGGGGGGAGGAGGGAGGGAGGAGGGAGGGAGGAGGGAGGAGGGAGGGAGGGGGTAGGGGGGCGACTGGTTCAGAATGAATTAATTTGTCTGCTATTTCTTTGCACAGTAGCTAGGTGTCACTAGTGAGCAATGCTGAATGAAGCTTCGAGTAATGAACCTTTGGCTGAAGCAATGGGCTGCGAGGTAGCAGTGGTTCAGGAAGCCTCATTTTCCCATCACTAAAAGTCAGAGCACGTTTAACACCGTGTCCTAACCAGATGTAATGATCTAATCAGGAAGACAGAAGAACCAAGTTCCACACAACGTTTAATGATAAATATCCACAAGGCATGCAAACAGGCAGAGTAACACACATAGGGTAATAGTGATCGGACAGAGAATGAATGTGAGGGACCAACTTATATAGCAAACACAAATTAGGATGATTAATAGAACACAGCTGACACATATGAACTAATAATGAGGAGAGGGAAAACTGAACAAAGGAAAACATGATGAACATGAAAAACTAAAAGTCAATGATAATGAAACTAACTTAACATAATATGACAATAAGATTCCAGGGACAAGCAATTAGCCTGTCCACACCAGAAGAGACGCGACTAGAGATGGGTCAAAATCAATCAAAAGCTTGTGGGCGGAGTCTCGCGGCGAGTGCACGGCACCAGAGAGTAATCTGGACGGCACTCGCAAGAAAAGGGATAAGTAGGCTACATAATCAAATTCACAAATATTACACCAAATCATTATTAAAAATACATACTGAGGGCTTCCGGTAATGGCGGAGAGGCGAGTGGTCGCATAATTCTAAAGCTCCCGGCGGGGTTGAATCCCCCTCAAGGTTGAACGCTATTTTAATGATATAAAAGTTACTAGAGATAATGTCAGGGGGACGGAAGTCAAGAAACAAAGGAAAGACTCCGGTTAATTCAGAAGAGAATGTTTTATCACCGAGTGACAGCGAGGATAGCACCTCGTGCGCTGACAAGCTAACAAGCGCCGATAACATGGAGGCTATGAAGGTTAGCATCATTGCCGAAATAAAACAAATACACACTGACATCTCTAAAGAGCTCAGCGAAGCAACGGGCCAACTCAAAAGGGAGCTTGGTGATTTTAGAGGAGAAATGAACATCAAACTGAGCACTATTGAGACCGACATAAAAGACGTAACGACTAGAGTGGAGGCGACTTCAGGATAGAATCACTGAAATGGAGGCCTTTAGCACGGATGCAAGAGATATGCTATCCCACTCACTTGAACTACAGGAACAACTCCAGACACGGCTTGAAGACTTAGAGGCACGCTCACGTAGAAACAATTTACGCATCCACGGCATAGAAGAGGAGGCCGAAGGAGACGATATAACGGGTTTTGTGGAGAGATTTATCAAAACAGAACTAGCTCTTCCCGACACCCCTCTCGGAATACAAAGGTGTCATCGCTCACTAGCTGCTAAACCTCCTCACGGGGCTAACCCGAGATCAATCGTCCTAAGCTTTCTAGAGTTTCAAGTCAAAGAGCGTGTGCTTCAATCTGCTTGGAAGAAGAAAGATATTCAGTACAAAGGGAAGCGCATTTTCTTCGAACAAGACTACACCAGTGACATTTTGGCAAAGAGGAAGGCCTATGCACCCATTAGAAGAGCTCTTAAAGAAAAAAACCTTCGCTGCCAGACGCTACACCCAGCGCGACTCCGTGTTCATTTCCAAACCGGTACAGTGATTTACAGAGATCTTCAAGAAGCCGCGAACGACCTGAAGGGAAGAGGAGTGATTAACACCGAAACTTTCAACCAAGTAACTAAATACAAGGACCCTTCTGGACCAAGGATGGTGAAATCTGCGTGGCAAAATGCGGGTACCTCGCGACGTCAACTGGAGAGGATCAAAGACATTCAAGAAAAATTAAAAGAATTTTGCCGCAGCGTAGACGCCACTAGCTAAGGTCAATATCAAGATGTTCACCGGTGAGATTTTTCTTAACAGCTTTCCATAAACTCTAAGTGTAATCTGGACCTTGCCGCTGGGAAATGCATGCTTGTTTTTCTCTACCACGCGAGCTGCTCTGATTTAAGTCAGAGGATACGACTCGCATTGAGAGGGACTCCTTTGGTTTCAGAGGATTCCACTTTCAGCTTAGAAGTGATTATGGCACTTCACCTTTGGAAGTCGATTTTGTTCCTGTTCATTTGTTCATGTTTTATTTTAGATAGACCGACATTTTATACTTTTTTTCTTAGCCATTCAAGCTGTTCAATAATAATAACGTTCCCTAAAAAATAAAATGACTAGACAGAAATATAACTTTATTACTCTTAATGTAAATGGCTTACATAATCCTGTAAAAAGGGGTAAAGTCATAGCTAAAATGAAGAGAGAAAAGCAAGATGTCATATTTTGGCAAGAAACGCACCTTTCAGATACCGAGCATGAAAAACGTAAAAAATGGTTTAAAAATTCGTACTATTCTTCGTTTAAACATGGCAATGCAAGGGGAGTTTCAATACTCATTTCAAATCATGTAAATTTTCAGTTTACCTCACAGGTGGCAAATGCTGATGGACGATACATTTTAGTAAAAGGTTTCATTGATCATAAAGAGGTTACATTGGTGAACATCTATAGACCTCCTGGGCATAATAAGTAATTTACTAAGAAAGTTTTTGACTTATTATGTATGGAAATGTCTGGGGTGGTGATATGCGGGGGGGACTGGAATATTCACTTGCATCCTTCACTGGACTCCTCATCTAAGACGAAAAAAAGATACAATCAGAGGCACTACATATAAAAAAAAAATAATGAAAGAGCTAGGCATGATAGACGTTTGGAGAGACATACATCCACATGAAAAGGTTTATACATTTTTTTCCCACTCTCATTCTAATTTTTCTAGACTAGATTATTTTTTCATGCTCAATTCTGACAGACATAGGATTATTGATTGTAAAATAGGAGTCAGAGACATCTCGGATCACGCAGGGGTTTACTTAATAATACATTTAGATATTAAACGAAAAGAAAGGATCTGGAGGTTAAACTCTAGTTTTCTTAACGAGACAGCATTTCAACAATACATTCAGAAGGAGTTTGAAGATTACATGTATCACAATAATAAGGAAAATATTTCACCAAGTGTATTATGGGATGCCGCTAAAGCAGTTCTCAGAGGTAAATTGATAATGTGGTCATCAAATAGGAAAAAAGAAAAAGAGAAAAGAATTGTTGATAAGACTAGGGAACTTAAGATTTTGAAGGAGGAGCATCAAAGAAATAATAATACAGATAGTTTAGAACAATTAAATTTGGCCCGAAAGACTTTAAATGAACTTTATGAAAATCAAGTGACCAAAAAAGCTAAATTTATCAAACAAACCTATTATGAGAATGGACCTAAAGCCAGGAGATTACTTGCGTGGAGAGCACGCAAGCAAGAAGCTAGTCGTTACATACATAAGATAAAAAATCCGCAGACTAATGAGGTACGATATAATCTAGAAGATATACAAGAGTCTTTTGTATCTTACTATTCAAATTTATACTCCCAGCCTCCAGCGGCAGACATAAATATAGTGGAAAGTTTCTTGGACTCATTGGATTTACCGTCATAGGCACAGAACAGAATAAAAAACTTACACAGCAAATAACAGAGGAAGAAATAGGAAAAGCAATATCAAATTTAAAGGGGAATAAAGTGCCAGGTCCTGATGGGTTTCCATCAGAATGGTACAAGTGCTTCAAGCAAATGATAGTACCAACTTTGAAAAGTTGTTTTAATCAGGTTTTGGAAGGCGGAGAAATACCAATATCTTGGAATCAAGCCCTTATCTCTGTAATACTTAAACCAGGGAAGGATGCAACTGAATGTAGCTCTTATAGACCTGTATCAGTATTGAACATTGATTATAGAATATTTACCACAATAAGGGCCAAACGTTTTGAAAACATATTACCAGATTTGATAGATACAGATCAGACAGGATTTGTTAAAAATAGAACAACGCATGTCAACATATGAAGAGCATTTAAAATCATAAATCATATGAAACCCACAGAATCTGTCGTCCTCAGCCTTGATGCAGAAAAGGCATTTGATTCTGTGAGATGGGAGTTTATGTCTCTAAAACGATTCGGTTTTAATTGCCAGGTTACCAATTGTCTAAAATCCATATATAATTCACCTACAGCAAGAATTAAAATTAATGGAGATTTATCAGATGGTGTTTCCATAAAACGAGGCTGTAGACAAGGATGCGCGATGAGCGCAACGCTATTTGTATTGTTTATTGAACCATTGGCACAAGCCATCAGAGAATCAGAAAATATTATAGGAGTCACTGTATACTGTCACATCCACCGTCTGTTTTCCTCATCTGTCTCTGCACTACACTCCCCAGAATCCTCCTTGGCGCACACCTGCACTCACTCTCCTCTCTCTCCTCTAAGTAGTAATCACCGTCACCTGGATCCCATCACCAGCTCACCTTTATATTCAGCACTCAGTCCAGTCGAGCCAGAGCCAGCAAGGGTCTGCCCAGTCGATACTGCTCACAGCGACAGCACGAAGCCCTCTTCACAGCTGGTCCTGCCCAGCTCAACGCCCTCTTCATCGCTGGTCCTGTCCAGCTCAACGCCCTCTTCATCGCTGGTCCTGTCCAGCTCAACGCCCTCTTCATCGCTGGTCCTGTCCAGCTCAACGCCCTCTTCATCGCTGGTCCTGTCCAGCTCAACGCCCTCTTCATCGCTGGTTCTGTCCAGCTCAACGCCCTCTTCATCGCTGGTCCTGTCCAGCTCAACGCCCTCTTCATCGCTGGTCCCGTCCAGGTCAGAGCCCTCTTCGCCGCTGGTCCTGCCCAGCTCCAGGATGCCCACCCCTCCTCCCGTGTTCTGCTGCCTTCGGCGCGGGTCGCACCTTGTGGGAGGGGTGAGTAATGTCACATCCACCGTCTGTTTTCCTCATCTGTCTCTGCACTACACTCCCCAGAATCCTCCTTGGCGCACACCTGCACTCACTCTCCTCTCTCTCCTCTAAGTAGTAATCACCGTCACCTGGATCCCATCACCAGCTCACCTTTATATTCAGCACTCAGTCACTCACTCTTTGTCGGGTCTCGTCAATACACGTCTATTCATGACACACAGACTCTCTACTTCACCTACCTGCATACTTACCGTCAATCCCGATCTTCTTCAGTCCATCTTCAGAGAATCTTCATCATCTGCATCTGCAAGAGAAAGAGAGACTTTGTTATCATTCAGTTAAGCCTCATCCAATTATCTACTTCCTGTTTTCTTACCTTTCACGCTGTATCTGATCCATTCTGCTATTAAAATATCAAACTTACCATCTTGGCTGCTTCGTTTGTACGAAACCTGACATATACAATACAGAATACAAAATTTGTTTGTATGCAGACGACATTTTGATGACTCTCATCAAACCTGATATTATTTTGACAACATTAATATCCCTACTTAAAAAATATGGCTCTTATTCAGGATACAAATTAAGCTTCCATAAAACTCAAATTTTAACGTTTAACTATAAACCAAGCAAACAGATACAAAAACATTTAAAATGTAATTGGAATAATAACATAATTAAATATTTAGGGGTCAATATTTCTAGAGAACTGACAGAAGTATATAAACACAATTATGTCCCCTTAACATGCAATATAAAACATGATATGGATCGTTGGCTAATACTCCCAATGAACATGTACAACAGAATAGAACTGGTCAAAATGATTATACAGGGTGGGCCATTTATATGGATACACCGTAATAACATGGGAATGGTTGGTGATATTAAAGTCCTGTTTGTGGCACATTAGTATATATTAGTACACACCACCCATCTTGAGGAGTTTGCCCCCTCACATATACTAATGTGCCACAAACAGGACTTTAATATCACCAACCATTCCCATGTTATTACGGTGTATCCATATAAATGGCCCACCCTGTACTACCAAGACTACTTTATCTTTTCTTAGCATTACCAAATGAGGTGACTTCTAAGCAATTTAATGAATGGAACAAAATAATTGTGAATTTTATTTGGTGTAAACATAGGCCTAGAATAAAATTTGAGACATTGCAACTAGCCAAAAAGGAAGGTGGTAGGGCTCTCCCATGTTTACAGAGTTATTATAAAGCAGCACAACTTAGGATTTTGATAGCATGGTGTGACCCGTCAAGTGATGCCAAGTGGAAAGAATTGGATCAGGCTGAGATCCGCACTCCTCTCCCCTCCATTTTAGGGGACAAACAACTATTACAATCACTTTTACCCAAAGTATCTCTTTTGGGATAAAAACACCATTAAGCATTTGGCTTACGGAATTAAGAGACGAGAGTTGAAAGAGATGCAAAGATCTTACGCTGGCCAGCATATGACAGGGATTTCACACCTGCAAAAAATGATGCAAGATTCAAAAACTGGTGTAGTAAGGGTATTACGGCATATTGGAAAATAATTACAGATAATGGCCTAGAAACTTTTCAACAATTATCGGAAAAATATTACTTGAGGAAAGATGATTTCTTCAGGTATCTTCAATTAAGACACCATTTTAATGCAGATATCAGGTCCAAAAACATGGAGACCAGCCCCTTAGTTATGCTTTTTATAAATGTATGTAGGGGGAAGCTCACTAAAAAACATGTCTCCGCAGTATATTCTCTTCTACAATCTGGGAAAAAGCTTTCCACCATGTATATTAAACAAAGATGGGAAAATGAGATTGGAATGAATATAACTGAGGACGATTGGTTAAATATATGTGAAACCATTGCTACTACTTCCAGCTCTGACTTATGGAGAGAATTTACTTGGAAAAATACATTAAGGTACTTTATTACTCCAAAGATCAGAGAACAACAGACCAAAAATTCTCAACATGGCAATTGCTGGAGGAAATGTGGACAGAAATCAGCAGGGCATTTTCACATCTTTTGGGGATGTTCTAAGATCACCCCTTACTGGACAGATATTATTAGATATATAAATATGATATATGATATTGGGACTACAACTAGATGAGACCTTTTCTGTGTTTTACCTGGGAAATATACCAAATGGGACAAGAAAGGAAGACAGATATCTGCTACAAATCTTACAAGCATCAAGCAAGAAGGCCATTACACGTAAATGAACATAGACCCTCCTACTTCATCGCAGTGGATAGAAATATACAACATGGAGAAACTGACCTTTTCCTTAAGGCATGCTTCGGAAAAAGGGGAAAGTTACTGGAAGAAATGGAAAACTTTCTTTGATAAGTAGATGCCATTTATATTATAAAATATATATAAATATTTCACTTAACATGTGTCTAGGGAACATGTTTCATTGTATTATGGCTTCACATTATAGTGTTTCATTTCTTCTTTGGTCGGTCTATCTGTTTGTTACTTTATGTTCATTTTGGTTTAAATGTAAAAAATGTAAAACCTTTAAAAATAAAGTTAAAAAAATAAATACATACTGAGTTACTAAAACAATCTTTGTCAACGAATACACTTGTTTGTACAAAGTTTAAATGTTCTTGTTTCCATTTGTTTAATTTTAAGATCTGAGGTGAATTTTTTTATTGTTGCTTTTACAGCCTCAAAGCTGGAGCACTAAATGATATTCAGAGTCACATTATACGCTTTTAACATTAAATAAAGCACATAAACAGTCCCTGAGATTATCATTGCCACACTTTGTGTTTGTTGTTCCAGCGCGGCTGGTTAGGACAAACACTCTGATTAACGTGGAAAAGACGGCTTTTATCGTGTTGCGTGTAGTTAGGACACGGTGTAAGGATGAGTGAGAGACACAAGGTGAGAGAAATGGAGAAAAAACAGGCCAATCAGTCGCACAGTTTGTTGATTAATTCTGGTGTAAATGAAGAATCTGAGGATCTCAAACCTGTGTGTGTGTGTTACTTCAACCATACATCTGTGTTATTTTAGTTTCTTAGATTTGGGTTTAGAATAATTTATAATCATTAGTCATGTATGAAGCTGTCATTTGATTTACACACTTTATCATTTATTTATTTTATTATTATTCATGTCATTTTATGTTTTTATATGTAATATTATTATTTTCTGAATCTTCTGATTGTGGGGTGTCACATGTTTGTCTTCATGAATAAGAGATCAGGGGCCTATACCATGAAGCCGGTTTAGGCGGCTAGCCAGCTATGTTCCAGTTTAGTTTCCGCCAACCCTGGGTTTTAGGTACTATGAAAGTAGCTCGGCTTTAATCGGTGTTCGTCGCCATGGTATCTTACGCTGCACGGCTAACCTGCTCCGGGGCAAGTTATGTTCTGGATTCAAGATCTCAGACTGAGGTTTGACCAATCAGCTGAGAGCAAAGAAACATATAGGTGACGTAACTTATTCCCAGCATCTGTTCTCTGTTGCAATGGCTTCACCTTTTCTTCCAAATCCTGTGATATCTCCGTGCAAATTGTTAGACGAGCACTTCGTAAAGAAAGAGTTTTTAGCATGACAAAATCCCCTTGCCTTTCCTGATAGTTACTTGTATGAAAGATACAGATTTTCCGCGGAAGGAATGTCTTATCTTTGCAAACTTCTTGAGCCGCACATAAAGAATTTAACACGTCGAATTCATGCACTTACTGTACCGCAAATGGTATTGCGTTGCGTTTTTTTGCAAGTGGTACATACTTGCACGGTGGGTGACGCACAGAAGCTAGGGGAAAACACAGTTTGTCGAACCATTCGCAAGTGTCCTCGCTCTGCAGGAGTACATGAATAGTTTCATTAATAGTGTTCCCAGGACATTTATCGACCATGTCCATAAAAGAGGGCTTTTATAAAATTGCCGGTAAGATATATTGATAGGGTGACCTCACATGAACACATTTTTTTTCCAAAAAGCAAATTTCAAAAATGTACTATACAATATAATACATGTTAAGAATTATTTTAAATCTTTTTTATTATTATTCTGTTAATCTTATGATAGGATTCCCTAGAGTCATTGCAACATGTATGCAGTCTATTGCTCCAATCTCCACTGCTCTAGGGGAACATGAGGCAGATTATGTTAATAGGAAGTCCTATCACAGCCTTAATGTTCAGGTAGAGATGATGTGAATATGAGATGATTATTTTCTGTGAGATGAATCTTTAAATTAGTAACATTAACAGATATAACAATGATCTACTAAACATTTCTTCTGCAGATGACTTGTGGTCATGAACGTATGACCTGACCCAAATGGCCTGGCTCCAGTGCTTGACTCACAAATTTTCCGTGAGTCTGTGTTGTGTCAGCGCTTTGAGGAAAGCAAGTTAACCCTCTGAGGTCTGAGCTGTTTTCTGGGCCCTGGAGGTGTTCTGACATGCTCTGACATTTCTGGTTATTTCTGTTACTTGTGACATTTTCATGGCTAAAGTCTAATTACACTGTATTCAGCACTCTGCTACAATAATATATCAGCAGCATGTATGTAAAAGTTCGTAGTTTTGAGATAATGACATTTATGCGTGGTTTGTGAAAATACAAAAAAAAATGTGTCACTGATATAAGGCCATGAAACCCATACTGATTATTTCTTCACAAGACTTTTGAAAATTGTATGACGTAGCCTAGAATATTTGCTCTAAAACTATGTGAAAATCACCCCGACTGCTCATTCAGATAAGACAATATATTGATTTAAAAATTTTACGACGTGTTTTGTGTGAAAAAGCTTTATGCGGAGGTCATTAATATGTATTGTTTTCACACCTGAGAAAGACAAAGACCCTCCCCTAACGGCCCTATTAGGAGCTATCAGGCCCCTATCATTCTGAGCAACCTTGCACAATACTGTAAATGAGGAGATTTAAAAAAGAATGGCTTTTAAATTGTTTGGATTTATTTACAACACAACATAGTCCAAAGATACACAACAAATGCCAAAAAAGCACTTATTGAAAACAATGATCCAAAGACAGAGACCTTTGTGCCATTCCTAAAAACATTGTACATACCTTTCATTTCCAAGGTGTTTGATTTTCACTTTACCATGTTCATGTTCACTGAAGTCCTCAGTGGCATCTGGGCCCTGAAAAAAAAAAGTGAACATACCGATATCAAGAGAAAGGCCTGCACGATTTTGGGAATAAATTTTAGATTTTTCTGGTTAAAATTGCTTTTTAAAATTCACAGAATACACACACACACACACACACACAAATGTTTCCAACAATAATATAATGAACACCAGGTTTGTTGTGCCTTGTAGGCATAAGCTATGCACAGTGCTGGATAAAATAATAATATCAATAACCTATAGCAGTATAAATCTTCTAAAAGATTTCAGTAACAACTAAGCTAGAGAAAAATATATTGATTATCATGTTACTTCAAATGTTTCCATTCGTTATGATGATATGAAATGAGATAATAGTAAAAACATGAAGCCGTTTGCTTTTCAAACGCGATCGCGCTGCAAAATATGATACATTCAAACGCGATCGCGCTCAAATATAAAACATTATGGTTACCATATACATATCTACGTTTGAGCAGATATCCACAAACACAGTAACAGTAAACACGGGTCTAAATATTATAATATTCACCATATATCTAGCAACAGTTCAACTGCAATGTGAAATGTATGCAACAATAGCAAACTAATATGTAAGAATTTCTTACCTTACATCTTTCTTGTCTTCAAATCGCGTTCTTCTTCTTCTGAGGTAAATCCAATGTAAGCTCAGGCGTGTCTAAAAGCAGAGACTTGTAAAGTGTTTTGGTGTTTTGTTTTTGAGGTAGGCCTAATGAGCGCGATCGCGTTCCATGTGGAGATTTGCATGTGAATATCTTTTGCGCGAGTGGGCGTGGTAAATTAAAAAAATAATGAGCAAGCGTTTGAGAAGCTGGACATCTTGTTGGTTTTATACAAATTACTTAAACAGAGAATATTTGTTTTCAGTTTGAATCCGATCATTTAAAAGTACACACTTAAATGTTTATAAAGGTATATGGCTCATAAATGTGTGACAAGTATTCGCTGAGTTTTGTTTCAGTTTATAGACGTGCTCAAGAATAAAAAGTTCACCGTGACGGAGAGGCAGAACGCACACCCTGTCTATTTTCTTTATTTTACAAAAGCACAATGTTTTGATTTGATTGTAAGTGGACACATACAAAAGTAGAAATATCACAGATTCTTTTTTTATATTTCTTTTTTCTGTATGACCATAAATGACGGAGTAATTTAAGTTTATAGTGCTACAATGTGGAGAAAATCCAGCAAAACGCGCCCGCGCGTTTGTCGACCTCAGGGGGTTAAATTTAGTACAGTACAAAACACTGTTAATTTGAACTGAGCTAGAAAAACCTACACAATAACCCCCTATCATGACCCTCAGACAGGGCCACAGCACCGCTTCAATGTGGCCCTCAGTAAAACCAGGGTCAAGATCGAGATGACCTTTGGCCTCCTAAAGGCACATTTCAACTGTGTTCGGCGCTTAAGAGTCACCAGAGCGGGCATCACAGATAGTGGCTGCATGGGCCATTCTGCACAATATAGTGTAGAAAGAGCGAGAAACACCATAAAACCAGCTTCTCCCCGATGAAACTGACCCGATCACACTTGACAACCCAGCTGGTGCAGATGTAGATGCAATCACCATACAATATTACACTTAATAAAGCACATTGAAACTGCAGATAAGTCTCAAACTGTTTTATTGGTTTTGTGGGATGGAAGGGAGAAAGAGAGCAAGAGAAAGTTGCATTAATAAATATTCATATTAAAGTGTTACTTGGTTAAATAAGTTCACAAACTGAGATCAGTTTTATCCAGCGGTTTGATCTCCATTTTTTATTTTTTAGCCTCCTCGGCTCACAGTCCAGCTCCTTTAGTGAACAGTCTAGTTCTAGACTCCTTTTGGTGTTCTGTCTGCTGTACTGACCTCTGTGTGGGAGATGTGTGTATGTGTGCTGGCTTCAACAGAGACACTGTATTTCCCTCGACTGCAGAACATAGTCAGCCATATTTAAAACTTAAAAAAAGTAGTAATGGATTGCACACGTACCCAGTGTTACTTGCTTAGAGGAGCCAGCACCAGGGTCAGATTATACAGCACCTGTAATCCCATCCATAATCGGCCGTCCCTTATTGCCTACTCAGAGCCAACTCCTCCGCCACAGTGTATTCTGGTTTTCTGAATTTAACTCTTTATTTCTGTTTGCTGCAGAGTGTTTGTGATAAAATGTTCACAAAAGTAATAAAAGGTTGTGGTAAATACTCACCACTTTGAATTATATTTTATATTTTGTCTTTATCTGCTGCCAAGAACATTTTATTTGGAGTTGGGGTTGCATCTAAAAGTCTAAAAATCAATGATTAATCTTTCTTAGTACATACATGCACATTTTTTATATTATAAAAATAGGCTATAGGCTATATTACACATTAATATAAATTACATAATTTTACATAAATATAGAACGTATTTGTTTAACTTTAAACAAACTTTGTTAACGCATTAAAGGTGCCCTAGAATGTGAAATTGAATTTATCTTGGCATAGTTAAATAACAAGAGTTTAGTACATGGACATGACATACAGTGAGTCTCAAACACCATAGTTTTCTCTTTCTTATTTAAATCTCGTTTTTGAAAAACACCCCTGAAAAACAGGCGAATCTCCACATAACACCAACTGTGACGCAACAGTCGGGATCATTAATTTGTACGCCTCCAAAAATTTGCATATGCCAGCCCATGCTCAATGCCAGACGAAACTGCACAGCCGAATCATCAGAAGTTCTGCAGGTGAAGAAACAAGCAGGAGGAGGATCATAGGGAAAATGGCAGATCTATCTATAATCTATCTATAATCGGATACCACTACAGTTTTATTCAAAGTTGTTAGTTGCTCTGCCCATTTCACCACGGACTGTTTTTCTAACCTGGAACAATATCAAGCAGCCAGGCTTCTCTCAGCGTCTCATACTGACGAAGGGGGCAATTTCAACTAACGTTATATTCCCGCAAGCGGTAAGTAGTGATTTTATTAACGATAATTTACACTGTGTTATCTAGATCCAGCGCGATATTGTTTTTTCCTCGAGAGACATCGTGGCTTGCAAACGAGCGAACGAAGCATGGCAGCTGCTCAGTGTTTGGATGTACAAATGAACACAAAAATATTTTTTTAGCTCCTTCATCCGAGCCTCTGGAGAACCAGTGGGTTATGTGAATTTCTGATGTGTAATTGTTCAAGTTCAGACAGATAATCTTTCTCTCAAAGTCGTTCAACACTGTTTATGCATCAGTAAATCACATTGCAGTGATAAGATCTTCATTCACGCGATCAACAGGCTGTCATCTGCTCAATGCTCATCACTGCAACCTTTTATGTGATGGGAATAGATCTAAATACTTAAAAAACTTCTCATGATTCGTTAATCCCGATAGCCGATAGCTGTAATAGTAAAAACGTATAAAAGCTGTAATAGTAAAAGTTTTCCAGATAGCTCTACATGTAATGCCAGATTTCATATGCAAGCATGTCAGCCAATCACAGCAGAGGGCAACAACACTGAAGTCTCACAGCAGAGACACGCCCCTTCAAACAGAGTGTTCAAATCAGGGGATGAAATCAGGCTAGGAAATATGCCTTTTATTTCTAAATTATAACAACTTTTGATCTAAAAAACATACTAACATTATAAGGGCACCCCAGGAAACATTCTAAAATAATAAAATAATCCATTCTAGGGCACCTTTAACAATCAGCAATCTTTCTCCAACAGTCTTTCTCCAACAGTCTTGCTTTGGCAGCAGAGACCGTATTGTTTCGAGCTTGAAATACATATTTAAATTCATCGTAATTCTGAATGATTATCTCTTGCTCCTCCGCGGAAAAATATCGTTCTCGCTCGACCTTATTTTTTTACAGTCTATGCTCTACCCGCGATTGGTTGTTCAGTGTCGACGTCACTCTTTTATGTGCACGCGCGCGTGGAGTAATCATAGCTTAAGCATCAAAGCCTGAGTTGACAGAGAAAGTTGATTAGCTGCGTCATGGTACCAATAAAGCCTGATTGCATCGGTTTGGTTTTGTCAACTCAAAACTAATCCTGTAACCCCGAGTTTGTTCAGCTACCTTCATGGTACAGGCCCCAGAGGAATCTCTCAGTTTCAGGGTTTTATGGGATGTTGTTGTGAATCAGTCTGGAATAAACACACTTGTTGTATTTGTGCTGGTCAGATAGTGATGGAGAGTCGACTACAAAAGAGTGAAACAAGCTCCACTTTAATTTACAGCCCGCACTGACCCTGTAATTACATGAACAAGAGTGTATTTCCCCAGTATTTAAAAAGTTGAAATAGGTTTAGTTTTACTTGCCTTGAAACAAAGAAGCCCAAACTTAATCAGTGCACTTTTGATATCAAAACAATTACTATATAAATGCACAGATATGTACCCCGTAATTTAAAAACAGCCTTTAATTATTGGTACACTATTATAAACGAACAAATTGCTCCCAAATGTAAGGTTGTTGTATTATATTAGAAAAATAAGTGCCCCTTTATTTCTAAAATACTTACAGTATAACTAATTAGTTAATTTTCCTGGTTGTTACCCCTTTATTCCCCAAACATTACATATTATTCCTACACATAGGGGGAGAGTGGGGTAAGATGAGCCAGTTTTTACTTATGTGGATCTCAAGGCAAGGGAAATTGAGACAGAAGTACTGTGAAGACATCCACTGTTAATTTTGGATATTGCCTATAAACTGAAAATTAAAAAATGCACCTATGACAAAGAGCCTTGAAAATATGACCTCAGAAAAAAAAGTGTTCATGTGACTCAACTTACCCCAGGCTAGGGGTAAGTTGATCCCAGTCAGTGGGTAAATTGAGCCATCTGTGGGTAAATTGACCATCCTATCTTTCACTTTTTTATGCAAGCATAATAATAAAAAAACTTGCCTCTTTAAAATAATAATTTAATAACACACTTACCTTTCTAAACAATGTTAACCCTCTGGGGTCTGAGGTGTTTTTGAGGCCCTTGGGATGTTTTGAAATGCCCTGACATTTGTGCTTTTTTCAGTTGCTTATATTAATAGCAAATGTGTAATTACACTCTATTTAGCACAAACAGGGCTACCATAATATGTGAGCAACATGTATGTACGTTTGTATTTTTGAGAGAATAATGTTTATGCGTGGTTATTAAAAAAAACAAAATCTTCTCCCCAAATGTGTCACTAATATAAAGCACAATACAAATAATTTAAAGAGAAGGCTTATATTGACCTTTTAAGATTTAGCTTACATCTACCTTGTAAATATATGTTTTGCTATTTTATTAAAAAGATTACAATTACAACAACAATTACAATTTCAACAATATTTCAAGTGTACTTTCTTTGTAAAAAATAAATTATAGGCCTACATTTTACTATATGTATTCATTTATTTGAATATAGCCTACATTGGAACAAATACTATAGTAACATCTTAGTTGATGACTTTATTTTTGACAAAAAATAATAATAATACTGTGCGTATATATATATATATATATATATATATATATATATATATATATATATATATATATAACATATGAGCAGAAATTGCTAAACAAAAGCTTATTTGATGTGGCAGTAGTCTATTTTAAAAAAAACTTTATAATTTATCCAAAACTAGTCAACAAAATATTGTCTTTCATATTTCAGCCGACTGTATCGTTTTTATGGAATATTAGGGCATATAAATGTTAATTGCAGTTTAATATGTTGCTTATACAAAGACATTTTATTTCAACACATTTCAGTCGATTTTCTCCATTTCAAAAAGGTTGAACCACTGGTTCAATTTACCCCACATCATCTGGCTCACTTTGCCCCATAGTCACCATTTTGGTAAAAACGGCCTAGCTTAGCAATTCAGGGTAACCTTTAGCTTAATGATTCACATGGTTTGAAATGTTGACAAATCACCAACATGTACCATACACAACTTTAGACCTCAATTTGCTTTGACAAAACGGCTAATATACCTGAAATGCAGAAAATGTACTTTAACAAGCAAAAAAGGTGTTTTTGTGGAAAAGACAACTTCCCTCTTGTCCCATGTGCTTCTCCTCTTCACAGCAATATAGAAATGATGGAGTCCTTCAAAATGTATTGTCCCATGACACCAAATGTGCATAGTTGCCTAGAAACAGGGGGTGGGTCAACTTACCCACTGGCTCATTTTACCCCACTCTCCCCTAATAAAGGTATAATAACACAATGTATTATTATACTGTAATAAATGTATAATAACACAATGTATTATTATACTGTAATAAATATATAATAACACAATGTATTATTACATTGTAATAAAGGTATAATTGCACAATGTATTATTACACTGCAATAAATGTATAATAACAAAATGAATTATTACACTTTAATAAAGGTATAATTTCACAATGTATTATTATACTGTAATAAAGGTATTATAACTCAATGTATTATTATACTGTAATAAATGTATAACACAATCTATTATTACACTGTAATAAAGGTATAATTACACAATGTATTATTATACTGTAATAAATGTATAATAACAATGTATTACACTAATAAATGTATAATAACAATGTATTATTGCACTGTAATAGAGGTATAATTACACAATGTATTACACTGTAATAAATGTATAATTACACAATGTATTATTACACTGCAATAGAGGTATAATTACACAATGTATTATTACATTGTAATAAATGTATAATAACACAATGTATTATTACACTGTAATAAATGTATAATAACACAATGTATTATTACACTGTAATAAATGTATAATAACACAATGTATTATTACACTGTAATAAATGTATAATAACACAATGTATTATTACACTGTAATAAAGGTATAATAACACAATGTATTATTGCACTGTAATAAATGTATAATTACACAATGTATTATTACATTGTAATAAATGTATAATAACACAATGTATTATTACACTGTAATAAATGTATAATAACACAATGTATTATTACACTGCAATAGAGGTATAATTACACAATGTATTATTACATTGTAATAAATGTATAATAACACAATGTATTATTACACTGCAATAGAGGTATAATAACACAATGTATTATTACACTGTAATAAATGTATAATAACACATGTATAATAACACAATGTATTATTACACTGTAATAAATGTATAATAACACAATGTATTATTACACTGTAATAAAGGTATAATTACACAATGTATTATTACACTGCAATAGAGGTATAATTACACAATGTATTATTACACTGTAATAAATGTATAATAACACAATGTATTATTTCATTGTAATAAATGTATAATAACACAATGTATTATTACACTGTAATAAAGGTATAATAACACAATGTATTATTGCACTGTAATAAATGTATAATTACACAATGTATTATTACACTGTAATAAATGTATAATAACACAATGTATTATTACACTGTAATAAATGTATAATAACACAATGTATTATTACACTGCAATAGAGGTATAATAACACAATGTATTATTACACTGCAATAGAGGTATAATTACACAATGTATTATTACATTGTAATAAATGTATAATAACACAATGTATTATTACACTGCAATAGAGGTATAATTACACAATGTATTATTACACTGTAATAAATGTATAATAACACAATGTATTATTACACTGTAATAAAGGTATAATAACACAATGTATTATTGCACTGTAATAAATGTATAATTACACAATGTATTATTACATTGTAATAAATGTATAATAACACAATGTATTATTACACTGTAATAAATGTATAATAACACAATGTATTATTACATTGTAATAAATGTATAATAACACAATGTATTATTACACTGTAATAAAGGTATAATAACACAATGTATTATTGCACTGTAATGTATAATTACACAATGTATTATTACATTGTAATAAATGTATAATAACACAATGTATTATTACACTGTAATAGAGGTATAATTACACAATGTATTATTACATTGTAATAAATGTATAATAACACAATGTATTATTACACTGCAATAGAGGTATAATAACACAATGTATTATTACACTGTAATAAATGTATAATAACACATGTATAATAACACAATGTATTATTACACTGTAATAAATGTATAATAACACAATGTATTATTACACTGCAATAGAGGTATAATTACACAATGTATTATTACATTGTAATAAATGTATAATAACACAATGTATTATTACACTGCAATAGAGGTATAATAACACAATGTATTATTACACTGTAATAAATGTATAATAACACATGTATAATAACACAATGTATTATTACACTGTAATAAATGTATAATAACACAATGTATTATTACACTGTAATAAAGGTATAATTACACAATGTATTATTACACTGTAATAAATGTATAATAACACAATGTATTATTTCATTGTAATAAATGTATAATAACACAATGTATTATTACACTGTAATAAAGGTATAATAACACAATGTATTATTGCACTGTAATAAATGTATAATTACACAATGTATTATTACACTGTAATACATGTATAATAACACAATGTATTATTACACTGTAATAAATGTATAATAACACAATGTATTATTACACTGCAATAGAGGTATAATTACACAATGTATTATTACATTGTAATAAATGTATAATAACACAATGTATTATTACACTGCAATAGAGGTATAATTACACAATGTATTATTACACTGTAATAAATGTATAATAACACAATGTATTATTACACTGTAATAAAGGTATAATTACACAATGTATTATTACACTGCAATAGAGGTATAACTACACAATGTATTATTACACTGTAATAAAGGTATAATAACACAATGTATTATTACACTGTAATAAATGTATAATAACACAATGTATTATTACACTGTAATAAATGTATAATTACACAATGTATTACACTGCAATAGAGGTATAATTACACAATGTATTACACTGTAATAAATGTATAATTACACAATGTATTATTACACTGCAATAGAGGTATAATTACACAATGTATTATTACATTGTAATAAATGTATAATAACACAATGTATTATTACACTGTAATAAATGTATAATAACACAATGTATTATTACACTGTAATAAATGTATAATAACACAATGTATTATTACACTGTAATAAAGGTATAATAACACAATGTATTATTGCACTGTAATAAATGTATAATTACACAATGTATTATTACATTGTAATAAATGTATAATAACACAATGTATTATTACACTGTAATAAATGTATAATAACACAATGTATTATTACACTGCAATAGAGGTATAATTACACAATGTATTATTACATTGTAATAAATGTATAATAACACAATGTATTATTACACTGCAATAGAGGTATAATTACACAATGTATTATTACACTGTAATAAATGTATAATTACACAATGTATTATTACATTGTAATAAATGTATAATAACACAATGTATTATTACACTGCAATAGAGGTATAATTACACAATGTATTATTACACTGTAATAAATGTATAATAACACAATGTATTATTTCATTGTAATAAATGTATAATAACACAATGTATTATTACACTGTAATAAAGGTATAATAACACAATGTATTATTGCACTGTAATAAATGTATAATTACACAATGTATTATTACACTGTAATAAATGTATAATAACACAATGTATTATTACACTGTAATAAATGTATAATAACACAATGTATTATTACACTGCAATAGAGGTATAATAACACAATGTATTATTACACTGCAATAGAGGTATAATTACACAATGTATTATTACATTGTAATAAATGTATAATAACACAATGTATTATTACACTGCAATAGAGGTATAATTACACAATGTATTATTACACTGTAATAAATGTATAATAACACAATGTATTATTACACTGTAATAAAGGTATAATTACACAATGTATTATTACACTGCAATAGAGGTATAACTACACAATGTATTATTACACTGTAATAAAGGTATAATAACACAATGTATTATTACACTGTAATAAAGGTATAATAACACAATGTATTATTGCACTGTAATAAATGTATAATTACACAATGTATTATTACATTGTAATAAATGTATAATAACACAATGTATTATTACACTGTAATAAATGTATAATAACACAATGTATTATTACATTGTAATAAATGTATAATAACACAATGTATTATTACACTGTAATAAAGGTATAATAACACAATGTATTATTGCACTGTAATGTATAATTACACAATGTATTATTACATTGTAATAAATGTATAATAACACAATGTATTATTACACTGTAATAAATGTATAATAACACAATGTATTATTACACTGCAATAGAGGTATAATTACACAATGTATTATTACATTGTAATAAATGTATAATAACACAATGTATTATTACACTGCAATAGAGGTATAATAACACAATGTATTATTACACTGTAATAAATGTATAATAACACATGTATAATAACACAATGTATTATTACACTGTAATAAATGTATAATAACACAATGTATTATTACACTGTAATAAAGGTATAATTACACAATGTATTATTACACTGCAATAGAGGTATAATTACACAATGTATTATTACACTGTAATAAATGTATAATAACACAATGTATTATTTCATTGTAATAAATGTATAATAACACAATGTATTATTACACTGTAATAAAGGTATAATAACACAATGTATTATTGCACTGTAATAAATGTATAATTACACAATGTATTATTACACTGTAATACATGTATAATAACACAATGTATTATTACACTGTAATAAATGTATAATAACACAATGTATTATTACACTGCAATAGAGGTATAATTACACAATGTATTATTACATTGTAATAAATGTATAATAACACAATGTATTATTACACTGCAATAGAGGTATAATTACACAATGTATTATTACACTGTAATAAATGTATAATAACACAATGTATTATTACACTGTAATAAAGGTATAATTACACAATGTATTATTACACTGCAATAGAGGTATAACTACACAATGTATTATTACACTGTAATAAAGGTATAATAACACAATGTATTATTACACTGTAATAAATGTATAATAACACAATGTATTATTACACTGTAATAAATGTATAATTACACAATGTATTATTACACTGCAATAGAGGTATAATTACACAATGTATTATTACACTAATAAATGTATAATAACACAATGTATTATTACACTGTAATAAATGTATAATAACACAATGTATTATCACACTGTAATAAAGGTATAATTACACAATGTATTATTACACTGCAATAGAGGTATAATTACACAATGTATTATTACACTGTAATAAATGTATAATAACACAATGTATTATTACATTGTAATAAATGTATAATAACACAATGTATTATTACACTGTAATAAAGGTATAATAACACAATGTATTATTGCACTGTAATAAATGTATAATTACACAATGTATTATTACATTGTAATAAATGTATAATAACACAATGTATTATTACACTGTAATAAATGTATAATAACACAATGTATTATTACACTGCAATAGAGGTATAATTACACAATGTATTATTACATTGTAATAAATGTATAATAACACAATGTATTATTACACTGTAATAAATGTATAATAACACAATGTATTATTACACTGCAATAGAGGTATAATTACACAATGTATTATTACATTGTAATAAATGTATAATAACACAATGTATTATTACACTGTAATAAATGTATAATAACACAATGTATTATTACACTGTAATAAATGTATAATTACACAATGTATTATTACACTGCAATAGAGGTATAATTACACAATGTATTATTACATTGTAATAAATGTATAATAACACAATGTATTATTACACTGTAATAAATGTATAATAACACAATGTATTATTACACTGTAATAAATGTATAATTACACAATGTATTATTACACTGCAATAGAGGTATAATTACACAATGTATTATTACATTGTAATAAATGTATAATAACACAATGTATTATTACACTGTAATAAATGTATAATTACACAATGTATTATTACACTGCAATAGAGGTATAATTACACAATGTATTATTACATTGTAATAAATGTATAATAACACAATGTATTATTACACTGTAATAAATGTATAATAACACAATGTATTATTACACTGTAATAAATGTATAATTACACAATGTATTATTACACTGCAATAGAGGTATAATTACACAATGTATTATTACACTGTAATAAATGTATAATAACACAATGTATTATTACACTGTAATAAATGTATAATAACACAATGTATTATTACACTGTAATAAATGTATAATTACACAATGTATTATTACACTGCAATAGAGGTATAATTATACAATGTATTATTACATTGTAATAAATGTATAATAACACAATGTATTATTACACTGTAATAAAGGTATAATAACACAATGTATTATTGCACTGTAATGTATAATTACACAATGTATTATTACATTGTAATAAATGTATAATAACACAATGTATTATTACACTGTAATAAATGTATAATAACACAATGTATTATTACACTCCAATAGAGGTATAATTACACAATGTATTATTACATTGTAATAAATGTATAATAACACAATGTATTATTACACTGCAATAGAGGTATAATTACACAATGTATTATTACACTGTAATAAATGTATAATAACACAATGTATTATTACACTGTAATAGAGGTATAATTACACAATGTATTATTACACTGTAATAAATGTATAATAACACAATGTATTATTACACTGCAATAGAGGTATAATAACACAATGTATTATTACACTGTAATAAATGTATAATAACACAATGTATTATTACACTGTAATAAAGGTATAATTACACAATGTATTATTACACTGTAATAAATGTATAATAACACAATGTATTATTACACTGCAATAGAGGTATAATTACACAATGTATTATTACACTGTAATAAATGTATAATAACACAATGTATTATTACACTGTAATAAAGGTATCATAACACAATGTATTATTACACTGTAATAAAGGTATAATAACACTGTATTATTACACTGCAATAGAGGTATAATTACACAATATATTATTACATTGTAATAAATGTATAATAACACAATGTATTACACTGTAATAAATGTATAATAACACAATGTATTATTACACTGTAATAAAGGTATAATAACACAATGTATTATTACACTGTAATAAAGGTATAATAACACAATGTATTATTACACTGTAATAAAGGTATAATAACACAATGTATTATTACACTGTAATAGAGGTATAATAACACAATGTATTATTACACTGTAATAAAGGTATAATTACACAATATATTATTACATTGTAATAAATGTATAATAACACAATGTATTATTACACTGTAATAAAGGTATAATTACACAATGTATTATTACACCGTAATAGAGGTATAATTACACAATGTATTATTACACCGTAATAAAGGTATAATAACACAATGTATAATAACACAATGTATTATTACACTGTAATAAATGTATAATAACACAATGTATTATTACACTAATGAAGGTATAATAACACAATGTATTATTACACTGTAATAAAGGTATAATTACACAATGTATTATTACACTGTAATAAAGGTATAATTACACAATATATTATTACATTGTAATAAATAACACAATGTATTATTACACTGTAATAAAGGTATAATAACACAATGTATTATTACACTGTAATAGAGGTATAATAACACAATGTATTATTACACTGCAATAGAGGTATAATTACACAATATATTATTACATTGTAATAAATGTATAATAACACAATGTATTATTACACTGTAATAAATGTATAATAACACAATGTATTATTACACTGTAATAAATGTATAATAACACAATGTATTATTACACTGTAATAAAGGTATAATTACACAATATATTATTACATTGTAATAAATGTATAATAACACAATGTATTATTACACTGTAATAAAGGTATAATTACACAATGTATTATTACACCGTAATAGAGGTATAATTACACAATGTATTATTACACCGTAATAAAGGTATAATAACACAATGTATAATAACACAATGTATTATTACACTGTAATAAATGTATAATAACACAATGTATTATTACACTAATGAAGGTATAATAACACAATGTATTATTACACTGTAATAAAGGTATAATTACACAATGTATTATTACACTGTAATAAAGGTATAATTACACAATATATTATTACATTGTAATAAATGTATAATAACACAATGTATTACACTGTAATAAATGTATAATAACACAATGTATTATTACACTGTAATAGAGGTATAATTACACAATGTATTATTACACTGTAATAAATGTATAATAACACAATGTATTATTACACTGTAATAGAGGTATAATTACACAATGTATTATTACACTGTAATAAATGTATAATAACACAATGTATTATTACACTGCAATAGAGGTATAATAACACAATGTATTATTACACTGTAATAAATGTACAATAACACAATGTATTATTACACTGTAATAAAGGTATAATTACACAATGTATTATTACACTGTAATAAATGTATAATAACACAATGTATTATTACACTGCAATAGAGGTATAATTACACAATGTATTATTACACTGTAATAAATGTATAATAACACAATGTATTATTACACTGTAATAAAGGTATAATAACACAATGTATTATTACACTGCAATAGAGGTATAATTACACAATATATTATTACATTGTAATAAATGTATAATAACACAATGTATTACACTGTAATAAATGTATAATAACACAATGTATTATTACACTGTAATAAAGGTATAATAACACAATGTATTATTACACTGTAATAAAGGTATAATAACACAATGTATTATTACACTGTAATAGAGGTATAATAACACAATGTATTATTACACTGCAATAGAGGTATAATTACACAATATATTATTACATTGTAATAAATGTATAATAACACAATGTATTATTACACTGTAATACATGTATAATAACACAATGTATTATTACACTGTAATAAATGTATAATAACACAATGTATTATTACACTGTAATAAAGGTATAATTACACAATATATTATTACATTGTAATAAATGTATAATAACACAATGTATTATTACACTGTAATAAAGGTTTAATTACACAATGTATTATTACACCGTAATAGAGGTATAATTACACAATGTATTATTACACCGTAATAAAGGTATAATAACACAATGTATAATAACACAATGTATTATTACACTGTAATAAATGTATAATAACACAATGTATTATTACACTAATGAAGGTATAATAACACAATGTATTATTACACTGTAATAAAGGTATAATTACACAATGTATTATTACACTGTAATAAAGGTATAATTACACAATATATTATTACATTGTAATAAATGTATAATAACACAATGTATTATTACACTGTAATAAAGGTATAATTACACAATGTATTATTACACCGTAATAAATGTATAATAACACAATGTATTATTACACTGTAATAAAGGTATAATAACACAATGTATTATTACACCGTAATAGAGGTATAATTACACAATGTATTATTACACCGTAATAGAGGTATAATAACACAATGTATTATTACATTGTAATAAAGGTATAATTACACAATGTATTATTACACCGTAATAAAGGTATAATTGCACAATGTATTATTACACTGTAATAAAGGTATAATAACACAATGTATTATTACACCGTAATAAAGGTATAATTACACAATGTATTATTACACTGTAATAAAGGTATAATTACACAATGTATTATTACACCGTAATAAAGGTATAATTACACAATGTATTATTACACCGTAATAAAGGTATAATAACACAATGTATTATTACACCGTAATAAAGGTATAATTACACAATGTATTATTACACTGTAATAAAGGTATAATAACACAATGTATTATTACATTGTAATAAAGGTATAATAACAATGTATTATTACACCGTAATAAAGGTATAATTACACAATGTATTATTACACTGTAATAAAGGTATAATTACACAATATATTATTACATTGTAATAAATGTATAATAACACAATGTATTATTACACTGTAATAAAGGTATAATTACACAATGTATTATTACACCGTAATAGAGGTATAATTACACAATGTATTATTACACCGTAATAAAGGTATAATAACACAATGTATAATAACACAATGTATTATTACACTGTAATAAATGTATAATAACACAATGTATTATTACACTAATGAAGGTATAATAACACAATGTATTATTACACTGTAATAAAGGTATAATTACACAATGTATTATTACACTGTAATAAAGGTATAATTACACAATATATTATTACATTGTAATAAATGTATAATAACACAATGTATTATTACACTGTAATAAAGGTATAATTACACAATGTATTATTACACCGTAATAAATGTATAATAACACAATGTATTATTACACTGTAATAAAGGTATAATAACACAATGTATTATTACACCGTAATAGAGGTATAATTACACAATGTATTATTACACCGTAATAGAGGTATAATAACACAATGTATTATTACATTGTAATAAAGGTATAATTACACAATGTATTATTACACCGTAATAAAGGTATAATTGCACAATGTATTATTACACTGTAATAAAGGTATAATAACACAATGTATTATTACACCGTAATAAAGGTATAATTACACAATGTATTATTACACTGTAATAAAGGTATAATTACACAATGTATTATTACACCGTAATAAAGGTATAATTACACAATGTATTATTACACCGTAATAAAGGTATAATAACACAATGTATTATTACACCGTAATAAAGGTATAATTACACAATGTTTTATTACACTGTAATAAAGGTATAATAACACAATGTATTATTACATTGTAATAAAGGTATAATAACAATGTATTATTACACCGTAATAAAGGTATAATTGCACAATGTATTATTACACTGTAATAAAGGTATAATAACACAATGTATTATTACACCGTAATAAAGGTATAATTACACAATGTATTATTACACTGTAATAAAGGTATAATTACACAATGTATTATTACACCGTAATAAAGGTATAATAACACAATGTATTATTACATTGTAATAAAGGTATAATAACAATGTATTATTACACTGTAATAGAGGTATAATTAAACAATGTATTATTACATTGTAATAAAGGTATAATAACACAATGTATTATTACATTGTATAAATGTATAATTACACAATGTATTATTACATTGTAATAAATGTATAATAACACAATGTATTATTATACTATAATACATGTATAATAACACAATGTATTATTATACTGTAATAAAGGTATAATAATACAATGTATTATTACATTGTAATAAAGGTATAATTACACAATGTATTATTACACTGTAATAAAGGTATAATAACACAATGTATTATTACGCTGTAATAAAGGTATAATTACACAATGTATTATTACATTGTAATAAAGGTATAATAACACAATGTAATAAATGTATAATAACACAATGTATTATTACACTGTAATAAAGGTATAATTACACAATGTATTATTACATTGTAATAAATGTATAATAACACAATGTATTATTACACTGTAATAAAGGTATAATTACACAATGTATTATTACATTGTAATAAAGGTATAATAGCACAATGTATTATTACACCGTAATAAAGGTATAATTACACAATGTATTATTACACCGTAATAAAGGTATAATTACACAATGTATTATTACACCGTAATAAAGGTATAATTACACAATGTATTATTACACCGTAATAAAGGTATAATAACACAATGTATTATTACGCCGTAATAAAGGTATAATTTCACAATGTATTATTACACTGTAATAGAGGTATAATTACACAATGTATTATTACATTGTAATAAAGGTATAATAACACAATGTATTATTACATTGTAATAAAGGTATAATAACAATGTATTATTACACTGTAATAGAGGTATAATTAAACAATGTATTATTACATTGTAATAAATGTATAATAACACAATGTATTATTACATTGTAATAAAGGTATAATAACACAATGTATTATTACATTGTAATAAAGGTATAACAACACAATGTATTATTACATTGTAATAAAGGTATAATTACACAATGTATTATTACATTGTATAAATGTATAATTACACAATGTATTATTACATTGTAATAAATGTATAATAACACAATGTATTATTATACTATAATACATGTATAATAACACAATGTATTATTATACTGTAATAAAGGTATAATAACACAATGTATTATTACATTGTAATAAAGGTATAATTACACAATGTATTATTACACTGTAATAAATGTATAATAACACAATGTATTATTACGCTGTAATAAAGGTATAATTACACAATGTATTATTACATTGTAATAAAGGTATAATAACACAATGTATTATTACACTGTAATAAAGGTATAATTACACAATGTATTATTACATTGTAATAAAGGTATAATAACACAATGTATTATTATACTATAATACATGTATAATAACACAATGTATTATTATACTGTAATAAAGGTATAATAACACAATGTATTATTACACTGTAATAAAGGTATAATAACACAATGTATTATTACACTGTAATAAAGGTATAATTACACAATGTATTATTACATTGTAATAAAGGTATAATAACACAATGTATTATTACACTGTAATAAAGGTATAATTACACAATGTATTATTACATTGTAATAAAGGTATAATAACACAATGTATTATTACACTGTAATAAAGGTATAATAACACAATGTATTATTACACCGTAATAAAGGTATAATTACACAATGTATTATTACACTGTAATAAAGGTATAATAACACAATGTATTATTACATTGTAATAAAGGTATAATTACACAATGTATTATTACACCGTAATAAAGGTATAATTACACAATGTATTATTAGACCGTAATAAAGGTATAATAACACAATGTATTATTACACCGTAATAAAGGTATAATTACACAATGTATTATTACACTGTAATAAAGGTATAATTACACAATGTATTATTACACTGTAATAAAGGTATAATAACACAATGTATTATTACATTGTAATAAAGGTATAATTACACAATGTATTATTACACCGTAATAAAGGTATAATTACACAATGTATTATTAGACCGTAATAAAGGTATAATAACACAATGTATTATTACACCGTAATAAAGGTATAATTACACAATGTATTATTACATTGTAATAAAGGTATAATTACACAATGTATTATTACACCGTAATAAAGGTATAATTACACAATGTATTATTAGACCGTAATAAAGGTATAATAACACAATGTATTATTACACCGTAATAAAGGTATAATTTCACAATGTATTATTACACTGTAATAGAGGTATAATTACACAATGTATTATTACATTGTAATAAAGGTATAATAACACAATGTATTATTACATTGTAATAAAGGTATAATAACAATGTATTATTACACTGTAATAGAGGTATAATTAAACAATGTATTATTACATTGTAATAAATGTATAATAACACAATGTATTATTACATTGTAATAAAGGTATAATAACACAATGTATTATTACATTGTAATAAAGGTATAACAACACAATGTATTATTACATTGTAATAAAGGTATAATTACACAATGTATTATTACACCGTAATAAAGGTATAATTACACAATGTATTATTAGACCGTAATAAAGGTATAATAACACAATGTATTATTACACCGTAATAAAGGTATAATTTCACAATGTATTATTACACTGTAATAGAGGTATAATTACACAATGTATTATTACATTGTAATAAAGGTATAATAACACAATGTATTATTACATTGTAATAAAGGTATAATAACAATGTATTATTACACTGTAATAGAGGTATAATTAAACAATGTATTATTACATTGTAATAAATGTATAATAACACAATGTATTATTACATTGTAATAAAGGTATAATAACACAATGTATTATTACATTGTAATAAAGGTATAACAACACAATGTATTATTACATTGTAATAAAGGTATAATTACACAATGTATTATTACATTGTATAAATGTATAATTACACAATGTATTATTACATTGTAATAAATGTATAATAACACAATGTATTATTATACTATAATACATGTATAATAACACAATGTATTATTATACTGTAATAAAGGTATAATAACACAATGTATTATTACATTGTAATAAAGGTATAATTACACAATGTATTATTACACTGTAATAAAGGTATAATAACACAATGTATTATTACACTGTAATAAAGGTATAATTACACAATGTATTATTACATTGTAATAAAGGTATAATAACACAATGTAATAAATGTATAATAACACAATGTAGTATTACACTGTAATAAAGGTATAATTACACAATGTATTATTACATTGTAATAAATGTATAATAACACAATGTATTATTACACTGTAATAAAGGTATAATTACACAATGTATTATTACATTGTAATAAAGGTATAATAACACAATGTATTATTACACTGTAATAAAGGTATAATAACACAATGTATTATTACACCGTAATAAAGGTATAATTACACAATGTATTATTACACTGTAATAAAGGTATAATAACACAATGTATTATTACATTGTAATAAAGGTATAATTACACAATGTATTATTACACCGTAATAAAGGTATAATTACACAATGTATTATTAGACCGTAATAAAGGTATAATAACACAATGTATTATTACACCGTAATAAAGGTATAATTACACAATGTATTATTACACCGTAATAAAGGTATAATTTCACAATGTATTATTACACTGTAATAGAGGTATAATTACACAATGTATTATTACATTGTAATAAAGGTATAATAACACAATGTATTATTACATTGTAATAAAGGTATAATAACAATGTATTATTACACTGTAATAGAGGTATAATTAAACAATGTATTATTACATTGTAATAAATGTATAATAACACAATGTATTATTACATTGTAATAAAGGTATAATAACACAATGTATTATTACATTGTAATAAAGGTATAACAACACAATGTATTATTACATTGTAATAAAGGTATAATTACACAATGTATTATTACATTGTATAAATGTATAATTACACAATGTATTATTACATTGTAATAAATGTATAATAACACAATGTATTATTATACTATAATACATGTATAATAACACAATGTATTATTATACTGTAATAAAGGTATAATAACACAATGTATTATTACATTGTAATAAAGGTATAATTACACAATGTATTATTACACTGTAATAAAGGTATAATAACACAATGTATTATTACGCTGTAATAAAGGTATAATTACACAATGTATTATTACATTGTAATAAAGGTATAATAACACAATGTAATAAATGTATAATAACACAATGTAGTATTACACTGTAATAAAGGTATAATTACACAATGTATTATTACATTGTAATAAATGTATAATAACACAATGTATTATTACACTGTAATAAAGGTATAATTACACAATGTATTATTACATTGTAATAAAGGTATAATAACACAATGTATTATTATACTATAATACATGTATAATAACACAATGTATTATTATACTGTAATAAAGGTATAATTACACAATGTATTATTACATTGTAATAAAGGTATAATTACACAATGTATTATTACATTGTAATAAAGGTATAATAACACAATGTAATAAATGTATAACAACACAATGTATTATTACACTGTAATAAAGGTATAATTACACAATGTATTATTACATTGTAATAAATGTATAATAACACAATGTATTATTACACTGTAATAAAGGTATAATTACACAATGTATTATTACATTGTAATAAATGTATAATAACACAATGTATTATTACACTGTAATAAAGGTATAATTACACAATGTATTATTACACTCTTAAAAATGATGGGTTAAAAATAACCCAATTATAACCCAACCGCTGGATCAATATTGCACCAGACCAACAGTAGTTATTTTGACCCAGCAAGATGGGTTGGTCATATTTAACCCAACAGATGAGTTAAATATTCTAACCAAATGCTGGGTCAAACTAATTACAATTATGGGTTGATTTAACTACATATTAGTTATATAGTGCACCCAAATGCTGGGTCAAATTAATTACAATTATGGGTTGATTTAACTACATATTAGTTATATAGTGTACCCAAATGCTGGGTCAAATTAATTACAATTATGGGTTGATTTAACTACATATTATGCTGGGTAAAATGAACCCATATGCTAGATTAAGTCTAACACATTACAGTACAATTTAGAAAATAAATTGCAATTGACTACCCATTTAAAACTGTTAAACTACAAACCTAGAACAGAATACATGCAAGATTTAGGCATATATTATGCAATAAACACTTAAACAATACAAAAACAAAACAACAATGGAATCTTTGAAATTTTTTATTACATTATTATTATTATTTTATTACATTTTATTATTATTAATATTATTAGTGGTGCTTGCTGAAAGCAAGGCATCACTATTGTTATTGCTCATACTTATTATTCTTATTATTATTATTAGTGGTGCTTGCTGAAAGCAAGGCATCACTATTGTTATTGCTCATACTTATTATTCTTATTATTATTATTAGTGGTGCTTGCTGAAAGCAAGGCATCACTATTGTTATTGCTCATACTTATTATTATTATTCTTCTTTTTATTATTCCACACAAAGTTTGGCGCGTAACTCGTCCCGCACCGTTTGTCACAGATCCATGAATGAGGTGTCAAATCGACCGGCTCATTAAGGAGAGGTGTGCTATGACTTTTATAAGCGATCGGGGGTGCGGTGTTCGCCCCAGGGGCGAAAAAGCGTCCGAAAAATCCCATAGACTTAACATTGCGACAAACTTTGACGAGTCATAACTCTGAGCGACGATTTCGCAGAAACGTGTGATTTGCCACATTTGAAGAGGCTGACAGGCTCTGTAAGAACATACCTCACAATGGGGTAAAAGTTGCACCCCTGGGGGGCAGGAGATGCCCAAAGTTGCCCCTTTGACTTACTATGGGGAAGGAACGTCCCGTGAAACACACATGCTTTTCCTACTATGGTAAATTGCATAGGGACTTTGTATTGAACGTAGCTCTGGATCACAGTGTCATAGAGACAAGGGGGAGGGCTCATTTTACTCAGACGACCAATCAGTCTCTCAGGATCATTGTGAAGCTATCAAGCCACGCCCTAGCAACCATTTAGAGCCCCTTAGCAACAAGTTCCATAGACCTCCATTGAAAGAGTTCAAAGAGATATCTCCAGACTGAATTGTCATAGAAACATGGGGGTGGTCTCATTTGACTCGGGGAAGCAAACAGCCAATCATGAATCACCTAAACACTTCCAAGCCCCTCCCTAGCAACCATTGTCGAGCACCTTAGCAACCAAAATCCAAAGAGGGATATCTTCCATTCTGAATGTCACAGAGGCATGGGAGTTGGTTTATATCATTTATACTGACAAGAAGCCTTTGGAGTTTCATGATTGGCAGCTGACAAGCCACTCCCTAGCAACCAAACAGAGTACCCTAGCAACCAAAATCCAAAGAGGGTTATCTTCCATTCTGAATGTCGCAGAGGCATGGGAGTTGGTTTATATCATTCATACTGACAAGCAGCCTTTGGAGTTTCATGATTGGCAGCTGACAAGCCACTCCCTAGCAACCAAAGAGAGTACCCTAGCAACCAAAATCCAAAGAGGGATATCTTCCATTCTGAATGTCACAGAGGCATGGGAGTTGGTTTATATCATTCATAGTGACAAGAAGCCTTTGGAATTTCATCATTGGCAGCTGCCAAGTAACTCCATAGCAACCAAAAAGAGTACCCTAGCAACCGTTTAGCAAAACGTATATCTCTGCATCAAAACATAGTATAGAGATGGGACTTGGCTCTTTTGACTAAATCATGGTAAACTATGGTAAATCATCCTAGAATCATAGTAAATCATACTAAACCATGGTAAATCATGGTATACTATAGTAAATCATAGTAAACTATGGTAAATCGTGGTAAATCATGGTAAACTATGGTAAATCATGCTAGAATCATAGTAAATCATACTTGAACATGGTAAATCATGGTATACTATAGTAAATCATGGTAAACTATGGTAAATCATGGTAAACTATGGTAAATCATGGTAAACTATGATAAATCATGGTAAACTATGATAAATCATGCTAAAATCAGTAAATCATACTTGAACATGGTATATCATGGTATACTATAGTAAATCATGGTAAACTATGGTAAATCGTGGTAAATCATGGTAAACTATGGTAAATCATGGTAAACTATGGTAAATCATGCTAGAATCAGTAAATCATACTTCAACATGGTAAATCATGGTATACTATAGTAAATCATGGTAAACTATGGTAAATCATGGTAAACTATGGTAAATCATGGTAAACTATGATAAATCATGCTAGAATCAGTAAATCATACTTGAACATGGTAAATCATGGTATACTATAGTAAATCGTGGTAAATCGTGGTAAACTATGGTAAATCATGGTAAACTATGGTAAATCGTGGTAAATCATGGTAAACTATGGTAAATCATGCTAGAATCAGTAAATCATACTTCAACATGGTAAATCATGGTATACTATAGTAAATCATGGTAAACTATGGTAAATCATGGTAAACTATGGTAAATCATGGTAAACTATGATAAATCATGCTAGAATCAGTAAATCATACTTCAACATGGTAAATCATGGTATACTATAGTAAATCGTGGTAAATCGTGGTAAACTATGGTAAATCATGGTAAACTATGGTAAATCATGCTAGAATCATAGTAAATCATACTTGAACATGGTAAATCATGGTATACTATAGTAAATCATGGTAAATCATGGTAAACTATGGTAAATCATGGTAAACTATGATAAATCATGCTAAAATCAGTAAATCATACTTGAACATGGTATATCATGGTATACTATAGTAAATCATGGTAAACTATCGTAAATCGTGGTAAATCATGGTAAACTATGGTAAATCATGGTAAACTATGGTAAATCATGCTAGAATCAGTAAATCATACTTGAACATGGTAAATCATGGTATACTATAGTAAATCATGGTAAACTATAGTAAATTGTGGTAAATCATGTTAAACTATGGTAAATCATGGTAAACTATGGTAAATCATGCTAGAATCAGTAAATCATACTTGAACATGGTAAATCATGGTATACTATAGTAAATCGTGGTAAATCATGGTAGAATCATAGTAAATCATACTTGAACATGGTAAATCATGGTATACTATAGTAAATCTGGTAAACTATGGTAAATTGTGGTAAATCATGGTAAACTATGGTAAATCATGGTAAACCATGCTAGCAACATGGTAAAACAAGCTAGCATCATGCTAGCTACATGCTAATCATGCTAACATGATGCTAGCATGATGCTAATAATGCTAGCATGATGCTAACAACATGCTAATAATGCTAGCATGATACTAGCTACATGCTAATCATGCTAGCTTCTTGCTACAAACATGCTAGCAAACGTGCTATTCATGTTAGCATCTTGTTAAAAAATGCTAGCATCATGCTAACAACATGCTAATCATGCTAGCTACATTCACGTTAGCTTTTGCTAAAAACATGCTAGCATGATGCTAGCAACATGCTAATCATATTAGCACCATGATAGCAACATGCTAGCATTATGTTAGTCACATGCTTATAATGCTAGCATGATGATAATTTTGTTAGAATCTTGCTAAAAACTAGCTAAACGCACTTTAGCAACCGAGTGGCGAGTTTTGCCACTGCAAGCACCACTTCACATTTTCTTCAGGAAATGTACATTCTAGTTATTATTATTATTATTATTCTGGACAAAGTTTGGCGCGAAACTCGCCCCGCACCGTTTGTCACAGACCCCTGAGTGAAGTGTCAAATCGACCGGCTCATTGAGGAGAGGTGTGCTATGACTTTTCTAAGCGATCGGGTGTACGATGTTCGCACAGCGGACGAAAAAGCGGCCAAAAAAGTCCCCATTGACTTTACATTGGGCATTCTAAAAAAATTCAAATCCCAACCGACGTTTTCACACACACACCACTCCAAAGGGCCTGACACCCCTGCGTCTCTCCCTCTCTCTCTCCCTCAGAGGATTTATATTATCAAGCAGCCAATAAGTTATGGCCTAAAATCTTCATAGCCACACCCTAGCAACCAGTTTCAGCACCCTAGCAACCACTAAGAGCTCCCTAGCAACCACCCTAAACCAAAAAAAAACATTTTTTTATTTTTTTTATATTTTTTAAAGCAATTTTACTCTCGTGGCCTTGCGATATCGCTCCATGCTTGTGCCTATTCGGCCATAGGCACGAGGCCGCAGGCCGAGTGCCGTACTGAAGGCACTCGTTATTAAAGATTTTAATAACTCTATAAAAACTCCATAGTAACCATATTTGACAACTACCAACCACCTAGTAACACCATAGCAACTAACAAAAACACCTTAGCAACCACCCTGAACACCCTAGCAATTTCTAGAAATGCTCTAGTAACCACAAAAAACTCTAGCAAGCACCCAGAACACCCTAGCAACTGCCTAGCAACCACCTAGAACACCTAGCAACTGCCTAGCAACCACCCAGAACACCTAGCAACCACCCAGAACACCCTAGCAACTGCCTAGCAATGCCCTAGTATCCACCCAGAATACCATAGCAACTGCCTAGCAACACCATAGCAACCACCCAGAACACCCTAGCAACCATCTAGCAACGCCCTAGCAACCACCAAGAATACCCTAGCAACTGCCTAGCAACCACCAAGAATACCCTAGCAACTGCCTAGCAACCACCCAGAACACCTTAGCAACTGCCTAGCAACACCATAGCAACCACCCAGAACACCCTAGCAACCACCTGGCAACAGCATCTTGCTAAAAACATAATGGCAACATGCTAATCAAGCTAGCATCATGCTAGCAACATGCTAATCAAGCTAGCATCATGCTAGCAACATGCTAATCATGCTAGCAATATGCTACCAACATGCTAATAAAGCTAGCATCATGCTAACAACATGCTAATCAAGCTAGCATAATGTTAGCATCATGCTAATCAAGCTAGCATCATGCTAGCAACATGCTAATAATGCTAGCATTATGCTAGCAACATGCTAATCAAGCTAGCATCATGCTAACAACATGCTAATCAAGCTAGCATAATGCTAGCATCATGCTAATCAAGCTAGCATCATGCTAGCAACATGCTAATCATGCTAGCAACATGCTAATCATGTTAGCATCTAGCTAAAAACATGCTAGCAACATGCTAATCATGCTAGCATCTTGTTAAAAGCATGGTAGCAACATGCTAATCATGCTAGCATCATCCAACCAACATGCTAATCATGCTAACAACATGCTAATCCTGCTAGCATCATTCTAACAACATGTTAATCATAGTAAATCATGCTGGAATGTGTTAAATCGTAATAAATCATCTTAGAAACATGGTAAATCGTGGTAAATAATGGTATCACAACATGTCAATTGTGTTAGCATCTGCCCAGTGGCGAATTTTGCCACTGCAAGCACCACTTCACATTTTCTTCAGGAAATGTACATTCTAGTTATTATTATTATTATTATTCTGGACAAAGTTTGGCGCGAAACTCGCCCCGCACCGTTTGTCACAGACCCCTGAGTGAAGTGTCAAATCGACCGGCTCATTGAGGAGAGGTGTGCTATGACTTTTCTAAGCGATCGGGTGTACGATGTTCGCACAGCGGACGAAAAAGCGGCCAAAAAAGTCCCCATTGACTTTACATTGGGCATTCTAAAAAAATTCAAATCCCAACCGACGTTTTCACACACACACCACTCCAAAGGGCCTGACACCCCTGCGTCTCTCCCTCTCTCTCTCCCTCAGAGGATTTATATTATCAAGCAGCCAATAAGTTATGGCCTAAAATCTTCATAGCCACACCCTAGCAACCAGTTTCAGCACCCTAGCAACCACTAAGAGCTCCCTAGCAACCACCCTAAACCAAAAAAAAACATTTTTTTATTTTTTTTATATTTTTTAAAGCAATTTTACTCTCGTGGCCTTGCGATATCGCTCCATGCTTGTGCCTATTCGGCCATAGGCACGAGGCCGCAGGCCGAGTGCCGTACTGAAGGCACTCGTTATTAAAGATTTTAATAACTCTATAAAAACTCCATAGTAACCATATTTGACAACTACCAACCACCTAGTAACACCATAGCAACTAACAAAAACACCTTAGCAACCACCCTGAACACCCTAGCAATTTCTAGAAATGCTCTAGTAACCACAAAAAACTCTAGCAAGCACCCAGAACACCCTAGCAACTGCCTAGCAACCACCTAGAACACCTAGCAACTGCCTAGCAACCACCCAGAACACCTAGCAACCACCCAGAACACCCTAGCAACTGCCTAGCAATGCCCTAGTATCCACCCAGAATACCATAGCAACTGCCTAGCAACACCATAGCAACCACCCAGAACACCCTAGCAACCATCTAGCAACGCCCTAGCAACCACCAAGAATACCCTAGCAACTGCCTAGCAACCACCAAGAATACCCTAGCAACTGCCTAGCAACCACCCAGAACACCTTAGCAACTGCCTAGCAACACCATAGCAACCACCCAGAACACCCTAGCAACCACCTGGCAACAGCATCTTGCTAAAAACATAATGGCAACATGCTAATCAAGCTAGCATCATGCTAGCAACATGCTAATCAAGCTAGCATCATGCTAGCAACATGCTAATCATGCTAGCAATATGCTACCAACATGCTAATAAAGCTAGCATCATGCTAACAACATGCTAATCAAGCTAGCATAATGTTAGCATCATGCTAATCAAGCTAGCATCATGCTAGCAACATGCTAATAATGCTAGCATTATGCTAGCAACATGCTAATCAAGCTAGCATCATGCTAACAACATGCTAATCAAGCTAGCATAATGCTAGCATCATGCTAATCAAGCTAGCATCATGCTAGCAACATGCTAATCATGCTAGCAACATGCTAATCATGTTAGCATCTAGCTAAAAACATGCTAGCAACATGCTAATCATGCTAGCATCTTGTTAAAAGCATGGTAGCAACATGCTAATCATGCTAGCATCATCCAACCAACATGCTAATCATGCTAACAACATGCTAATCCTGCTAGCATCATTCTAACAACATGTTAATCATAGTAAATCATGCTGGAATGTGTTAAATCGTAATAAATCATCTTAGAAACATGGTAAATCGTGGTAAATAATGGTATCACAACATGTCAATTGTGTTAGCATCTGCCCAGTGGCGAATTTTGCCACTGCAAGCACCACTTCACATTTTCTTCAGGAAATGTACATTCTAGTTATTATTATTACTACATCGACAATATACTGGAACTAGTGCAGTTCCTAACAATATACTTGAACTGGTGCAGTTCACTCAAGTTGGAACACATCCAGAGCAAAACAACAATTGATTAGGCCAACACTCGACAGGCCAACACTCAGCAGCTCTATATTGAACAAATTAAAATTCCTAAAAGCTGCTATTAAGCTACTTGCAAGCAAGTATTCTAGTTTTGAAAAATGTAACTATTTTTGACTCCCCTCCTGGAATTTCATAGATTTCATTTTGCACGAATTTCCACACATGCTCGCATTGTTTTGGGTATTCAACGTCAAAGACAAAAAATGCCTTAAAACAGACATCAATGGCCTGAAGCAGTGTTTCTTGCTCCAGGGCCTGTCCAGATATTATTACAAATGTCTGAGATGCACTCCGGTCATTACCCAGCATCAGGACGTGGGGGTATGGCTTGGACGCCTTAGCCTCATGGAGGTACTCGACCATGTTTATTCCAGGCTAAAAAAGAAAATACAAGAGAGTGAGATATACAAGAGTGCAAGTAAGGACCAAATGTCTACCGACAACTATAGTAAAAAAATGTAACTGTAATAGTCTACATTTCATTGCATAACGAAATATTCCAAACTAGGGGTGTAACGGTTCACAAAATTCACGGTTCGGTTCAATACACTTGTGTCACGGTTCGGTACGTTTTCCATATGGCAAAAATAAATAAATGCCAGAGAAATTTCCTTGAATTATTATTTTTTTATTAGGCTATTATTTTATTTAATGAAACTAACATCATAAAGTATGATTTTTTATTTATTTTTTTGTTGCTTTTTTTACTGAGCAATAAATGGAGCTATACTTGACTCTTCTTATGAGCATATAAAACAAAACAGCTCCTTGGACAAAATGAAATGTAATATTGTAGTAGTAGGCTACACTGTTAGCAATTGATGTAATTTTTACAATAAAATTTACAACAACATATTGTATTCATGTTTTTATTGTAAATACAAATGCATGATGGGAAATTTATGGACAGTCCTGTAATTTTGTTGTAACTACACTGTAGAAGCATTATTTTACAGCCACCGCATAGCATTGTGGGATTGCTGCGATTTGAATTTTGAAATTGCGCGGTACCGCGGCGGCCAACGGCACCAGAATCAAACACTTTTGGAAGAAGCAGCTTTTGGAAGGAACACATCTCAGGTATGAAACGTTAACATGAAATCTATTTTTATAAGTCTATGGATATATTAATACCGGTCATATGAGTGGTGATTGTTTCGTTTGGTATATTTCAGTGACATTAGCTTCTGTGACGTTCGCCCCGACTCGACTCGCTCACTCCCGGTAAAACAACACCATGAACTGACCGCGGTGAAGTGGCGTCTTCTTACTCAACCCATACGGAAAAAAGTTACCACATGCAGCTACAAGGTACGAGATATTCACAATTTTTCACTTGGTATATTTCAGTAACATTAACCAGAGTAATGTTAGATATAACGTTAGCTCAACTCACCCCGCTCACTCCCGGGTAACGACGTTATAAACCTGAACTGACCGCGGTGAAGCGGCGTCTTCTTTAAGTTACTCAATCCATAAAGAAAATGGTAACGTTACCACATGCAGATACACGGCACTATTTTCAATGGAAAAACAAACATGGTGAGTAGAATCGAGTAGAGCTGAGCTTGTAACGTAGCCTAGCGTTAATGGAAAACCACCACAATGACGATAGCTCAAATAACGTTAGCCCAGACTGTTAAAAATAAGCATTAACGTTAGCCCGATCAGTTAGCTCAGGTTATTATTGCATTGATTACACGTGCTACTGGACAGGCTGTCGTAACATTATTAGGACTTTGCTGTCTTGTAATCGGGGGTCTTGAAGCCGTGGTTTGCACACTAGCATAAATGAAGTTTGTAACGTTAGATTTTATGGTCACTGAATAAACAAGCAAATTTTAGTTGAAATATGGACTTTAATTAAACGACAATGCTGGTATCTTTAATTATGTGAGTCAGCTATAACTGTGAGATAAGCTGAATATAGCATCTGGTATGCTCATATGTTATAACATTACTTTGTGCTTGGCAAACCAGGCTGGAAGAGCAGTCATGTAACTGTCTGTATCTAAAATAAACTGCGCGTGCGCAACTAAATCCAACCAGCATCGTCATAAAATAATTTTTTTCCCGGAGCCTGGGTTCTGTTGAAAAGCTTTCAATGCTCTCTTTGTCTTCAGAAAAGGCAGCAAATTATCAGTAGTATTAAAATTAAGTTAACCATTTTGTTTGTCTCAAATTACATGTGGCTGCCTGGCAGACTATATGGACTAAAATAATAATAGATTTTTAATTTGGTATTTGTGTAATTGGTAATACATTTGGTAATGTTTACGTTTTTTATTCCCTAGCCTAGCCCTCTGCCACAGCTGCTGATATCCAGAGAGAGAGAGACCTATCCAGCACACCTTGCTTAATTGTGCAAGGTATATTCTTCCCTTATTTTATAGAGTAGTTCGCTTTTAAATGAAAATTACCCCATGATTTACTCACCTTTTATTATCATATTGTGTTAATGCATTTCAGGAGAGACACTAATCGCAACAAGTGTTCACAGAAGGAACAGTTGTGATGGGGACCAAAACAGTCTTTTGAATGGAGTGGCTGAAACCTTCGCTGCTTACTATGTGTTCAACATGCAGTATCCTAAAGACGCCTCAGGGACTTTATACAAAGGTATGTTTAAACTGTTTACACACTATGAAAGAAAATGAGGTAACACTTTACAGTATGGGTACATTAATTATCATGAATTCATGTATAAATTCATGCATGAATTACGCATTCATTCATGCATTAATATCTCATGAATCATCAGGAAATAACACAAGTTCAATGTTTTTCATTCATGACTTCATGAGTGAACAACACCTTAATAAAAAAATTAACTAAGATGAGTACATCATCATGAATTATGATTTATTACGCATGATCGTGATGCTTTTCTTTGTTCACAGTTATGCGACCATTAGCACATTGTTCATCAGTGTTTCTAAGGACCAGTCACCACTTTAGTTGAGGGGCCACACACATGAAGTCATTGATAGATGATGCTTAGTTAATGATGACTACTGTATTTGAATGTCAACAGAATTTGTGTGCTCTGAGCTGTGATTGGTCTATTTTGGGGTCTGTCCAACTACCTGCAGGCTTTGAAGAAGACATGAACTGTTGATATTCAAATACAGTAGTCATCATTAACTAAGCATTATCTATCAATGACTTCATGTGTGTGGCCCCTCAACTAAAGTGGTGACTGGTCCTTAGAAACACTGATGAACAGTGGCATAACTGTGAACAAAGAAAACATCATGATCATGCGTAATAAATCATAATTCATGATGATTTACCCATCTTAGTTAATGTTTTAATTAAGGTGTTGTTCACTCATGAAGTCATGAATGAAAAACGTTGAACTCGTGTTAGTTCCTGATGATTCATGAGATATGAATGCATAATTCATGCATGAATTCATGATAATTCATGTCCCCTTACTGTAAAGTGAATCCATCATTCTCATATGTAACGTCCCGTGAATTATTACCTTACTACCAGTATTGTTAGGTTCTATGATATATTCTATGCAATGATGTCAATAGATAGGTTTCCATCCAATTAAAACATAACTTTTAAACGCATTCATAAAAATTTGGCAAAAAACCCCTCTAATTGGAGAGCATTTCAATCAACTCTGTTATGCGAATTATAAATGGTCACGCACCTAGGAGTCGTGAACAGCTGTGGGATCAAAACGTAAGGTTGACAGGGCAACTTGAAACACCTGATATAATTGCAAAAAATGCAAATTTGTCAATCCACATAGAAGTTTTTGTTCACATTAGAATATTTTATGTGAATTTTAACCGTTTCCAGTCAGGATTTCTTTTTCAAATGGTTAAAATGTGCATTAAAAAGTTGGATGGAGACCCAGCTATTGCTGTTAAGTGTCTGTTCTATAGTAGAGTTGGTTTTCCACTGCAGGACATAATTTGTGTAAACAGAAGAGACTGACGGACAACAGTTTAACATTACAACTTTCATTAATTCATTAAATTAAATTGTATGGTTAAAGTTGTTAATGTTAAATAAATACATCAAAGTCATTTTATTTTATGAGCAAGTAGGTTACTTATGTTTTTTATACAGTATTTGTCATTATTTAACAGATATGAAAACTTAAACTTTTTTCCTCTCTCTCGGTTTTCAGAGCTTTTTGTGGAATCCACTCCCAGACGGGCAGTAAAGCCGAGAAGAGACACAGGCTCAACGCACCTGTTTGCACCCTCCTAAGAAAACTGGACTTTGAGTTGATGGGATAGTAACATGAACAACTTCCCCTATGCAGTTCAAGTCTGGCTGGACACCTTTGTTCCATATCCTCGTGTTCCCCCTGATGATAGGCTGCCTGGACGTCTGGAAGTGAGCTTCTTCATTAAAGGGATACTCCACTTTTTTTGGAAATAGGCTCATTTTACAACTCCCCCAGAGTTAAACAGTTGAGTTTTACCGTTTTCGAATCCATTCAGCCGATCTCCGGGTCTTTAGAAGAATGTCAGTAACCAGACAGTTTTTGGTCCCATTGACTTCCATAGTAGGAAAAAATATATACTATGGAAGTCAATGGGACCAAAAACTCTGACATTCTTCTAAAGACCCGGAGATCGGCTGAATGGATTCGAAAACGGTAAAACTCAACTGTTTAACTCTGGGGGAGTTGTAAAATTAGCCTATTTCCAAAAAAAGTGGAGTATCTCTTTAAAAGTAAAATTTTGTTTTATGTGTGATAAAGTGGATACTTTTGTAATATGTATTTTTGCACAGTTTGTTAATTAAAAAAAAAGAAAATATACCATTGTTGTGTTTTTAATTGGCCAATACGGAAAACGTCTCGGTTACGGATGTAACCCTCGTTCCCTGAGTGGGAACGGAGACGTTACGTCGGATGACGACGATTGGGGTTTCGCTTAGAAGCCTATCACCTTCGAGTATATAAAACGAGCCAATGGCAATGAAATGCCATGGGTCTGCGGAATTTGCATAGCGTAACTCCGCCCGCCGCAGGGGGTATATAAGGAAGTACGCTGGCACAATGCAGACATGCCTTCGCTGAGGAGCCGAGACTGGCCCCAGGCGTTTTTCAGCGGTACAGCGGAAGTGGCAGGAAGACGTAACGTCTCCGTTCCCACTCAGGGAACGAGGGTTACATCCGTAACCGAGACGTTCCCTTTCGTGGTCACTCCGAGTTACGTCGGATGACGACGATTGGGGTTCCAGTCTAATCACGCCACCTCGGCTGTCTTCCAGTGCCCTGCGTAAGTCCGAGCTCCCTGTTGTGAGACTAGCACGAACGAAGGAGTCCTACTCAACACAGGGATACCAAGGTACACTGGGAAGCATATCTCCAGAGAGAAATATGCAATCATGCCCAGCCATTGATGGGGGGGACTTAGAATACACATATGACCCAGAGGGATGCATATGGAGAATCACTGGGGTGTCCAGCCGCAGGTGGAATTTTAAACCCCAGGGGTGGCAAGGTGGCTTGCCAAGGGAAAGACACACGCTCACAAGGAGACTTACAGTGGAATACACATGTGGGGGTCGCCCAGAGGGGGAACCATGCACATGGAGGCACCTAGTCAAGCGCAAAAGCTGCGTTATGGCAAAATGGCATAAGTCAGGTGTTGACGTCACCAGTGCTGGAGGAACTCAGAGCTTATCAGACTCACCTGAGAGAATATCGCACGTATCCCGTCCGTGGAGAGGAATGGCGAGCAAGCGAAGACACCTGAGCAGAATCTAGCACCGGCTGGTTGAAGCGAGTACGTGAGAAGAAACTGGCTCTACTCGGAGATTATAGAATCTCGCGAATGTGTTGGGTGTCGCCCAGCCTGCAGCTCTACAAATGTCTGTTAGAGAGGCGCCATGCGCTAGAGCCCAAGAGGAAGCCACACTACGAGTGGAGTGGGCTTTCACACCAAGGGGGCACGGACGACCTTGCTGCTGGTATGCCAAAGCAATGGTATCCACTATCCAGTGTGATAACCTTTGCTTTGAGAGAGCCTTTCCCTTCAGCTTCCCACCATGACAGACAAAGAGCTGGTCTGAGGTCCTGAAACACCGCGTCCTGTCTACGTAAGCACGGAGGGCGCGTACTGGACAGAGCAGTGCCAAGGCTGGGTCTGCCTCCTCCAGGGGCAGCGCTTGCAGGTTCACTACCTGGTCTCGAAAGGGTGAGGTAGGAACCTTGGGCACGTATCCAAGCCGGGGTCTCAGGATCACGTGAGAGTCAGCCGGCCCGAATTCCAGGCACGCTTCGTCAACCGAAAATGCCTGCAGGTCCCCTACCCTCTTGATGGAGGCCAATGCAACCAGGAGCGCTGTCTTCATTGACAGGAACTTAAGCTCCACTGATTGCAAAGGCTCAAATGGAGCACTCTGCAGGGCAGTTAGAACCACTGAGAGGTCCCAAGAGGGAACAAGAGGGAACGAGGGGAGGACGAGGAGGATTTAGTCTCCTCGCTCCCCTCAGGAACCTGACGATCAGGTCGTGCTTCCCCAAAGACTTACCATCGACTGCTTCGTGATGTGCAGCAATGGCGGCAACATACACTTTTAGGGTGGAGGGAGACAGCCTTCGCTCCAACCCTTCTTGCAGGAAAGAAAGCACGACACTGATGGGGCATTTCGTGGGTTCTTGATGTTTAGAAGAACACCAGTTGACGAAGAGGTTCCACTTCAACGCATAGGCATGTCTCGTGGACGATGCTCTAGCGGAAGTGATGGTAGCCACCACCGCAGGTGCTAGGGTACTCAAACCTGCCTCAAGGTGCCATAAGGTGCCCCGTCCCTGAGAAAGGAGGTCCTTCCTCAGAGGAATTGGCCAGGGAGGTGCTGTCGCGAGGAGTACTAGTTCGGAGAACCAGGTCCGGTTGGGCCAGTACGGGGCAACCAAAATGACCTGCTCCTCGTCCTCCCTGATCTTGCGCAAGGTCTGCGCAAGGAGGCTCACTGGGGGAAACGCATACTTGCGTAGGCCCCGCGGCCAGCTGTGCGCCAGTGCATCCGTGCCGAGCGTGCCCTCGGTCAGGGAATAAAACAGGTCGCAATGGGACGAGTCGTGGGAGGCAAACAGGTCTACCTGTGCGTCGCCGAACTGATCCCAAATCAGCTGGACCGTCTGGGGATGGAGTCGCCATTCTCCAGCGAGAGGCCGAACTCGAGACAGCTCGTCGGCCGCCTGGTTCAGGCGTCCCGGGATATAAATGGCTCGAAGCGACCTCAGATGCTTCTGACTCCATATGAGGAGGTGGCGAGCGAGTTGCGACATACGGCGGGAGCGTAGACCACCTTGATGGTTGATGTACGCTACTGTTGCGGTATTGTCTGATCGGACTAGTACGTGCTGACCCCTGAGCAGCGCATGGAAGCGGTGCAGGGCGAGACGTACAGCCAGCGACTCGAGGCAATTGACATGCCAAAGGCGCTGGGGTCCTGTCCAGGAGCCCGCGGCAGCATGACCATTGCACATGGCGCCCCAGCCCGTGTTGGAGGCATCTGTTGATACAACAACATGCCGGGAAACTCGTTCTAAGGGCACTCCGGCCCGTAGAAAACTGAGGTTCGCCCACGGGGTGAAGGTCTGACGGCAGGCTGGAGTCACTGGGACTTGGAGCGTGCCGTGTTGCCATGCCCACCTCGGGACTCGATCGCGAAGCCAAAGCTGAAGCGGTCTCATATGAAGCAATCCCAGCGGCGTTACTGCGGCTGCGGATGCCATATGCCCCAGGAGCCTCTGAAAAAGTTTCAGTGGAACCGCACTCTTGCCCTCGAACTGACGAAGACAAGTCAGCAGTGACTGCGCGCGCTCGCTCGTAAGCTGCGCGCACATGGCGACCGAGTCGATCTCCATACCGAGAAAAGAGATCCTCTGCACGGGGCAGAGTTTGCTCTTCTCCCAGTTGACCCGAAGGCCCAGACGAACTAGGTGCCGGAGCACTAGGTCCCTTTGTTCGCAAACCTGGTCTCGAGAGTGAGCTAGGATCAGCCAGTCGTCGAGATAGTTCAGGATGCGAACCCCGTGTTCCCGGAGGGGAACAAGGGCTGCCTCGACGACCTTCGTAAAGACGCGAGGAGACGGGGCTAGCCCGAAAGGGAGAACCGCGTACTGGTATGCCTGCCCCTCGAAAGCAAACCGTAGAAACGGTCTGTGTCGAGGTAAAATGGAGACATGGAAGTAGGCGTCCTTCAGGTCGATCGCTGCAAACCAATCCTGCGGCCGCACACACTGGAGGATGTGTTTGGCCGTTAGCATCTTGAACGGCAGCCTGTGAAGGGAGCGGTTCAAGACGCGCAGGTCGAGGATTGGCCGTAACCCACCGGACTTCTTGGGTACAATGAAGTAAGGGCTGTAGAAGCCGGACTTCATTTCGGCTGGAGGGACAATCTCGATCGCACCCTTCGCCAGTAGGGTGGCGACCTCCGCTCTCATGACAGGGGCATTGCCACCGACCATAGTGAAGCGGACTCCCCTGAAGCGGGGAGGAGATCTCGCGAACTGAATCGCGTAGCCGAGCCTGATGGTTCTCGCGACCCAGCGGGACAGTCTGGGAAGCTCTAGCCAGGCCTCCAGAAAGTGCACCAGCGGGGTCATACGAACCACAGACGTACCGTCGGTGGGGCAGCGAGGCGGAATGACCGGCACCGGCGAGGGTGGCATAGCGGCCCTGTGCGGGGGCACGGTCATTAACCGCGTCCTGCCAGAGGAGGCCAGGGGAGGGCGCGCGTCCCACGGGGGCGTGCTCTGGCAGGGGTCTGGCGACAGAGGGGGATGAGAGGAGCGTGGCCCGTGGGCGGCGCGTGCTGTCATCCCGCACCTCTGGGACAGAGGGGGGCGGCAGTGGCGGGACCCGAGGGTGGCGCGCACTGTGGCCCTCAGGCTCTGTGGGCTCAGGATTGGGGATTTCGATTCTGTCTTTAACCACATTAGGGTGCTGCCCGTCGTGGGACGAGCAGCGGGGAGTGGAGAACAAAAGATTCTCCCCCGGCCCTCCACCGGGGGAAGGAGTGGCCCTGCTACCACCTCCTGAACAGAAAGGAAAGCCAATCCTGAGCTGCCCGTCTCAGGAGCGCCGCTTGGCCTGGCGTTTAGCGGGCGGCGGGGCTGGAGAGGGCTGTGGCGCCTTCCTGCGGCTTCCTCCACGACGCGGCCCAGATGACTGCTGCTGGGGCCGTGCGGGAGGGGCGGGAGCCGCAGGAGGGCGCCCTCGGCGGCGAGCAGGCTGAGGATTCTGTGCCGGCGGCTTAGCAGCAACAGCACGCCGGGGCAGAATATGCTTGATGGCCTCAGTCTGCTTCTGAGCAGTCGAGAACTGTTGGGCAAAGTCCTCGACCGCACCGCCGAAAAGGCCGGCCTGAGATATGGGAGCGTCAAGCAGACGAGTCCGCTCGGGCTCACGCATATCAGCCAGGTTCAGCCAGAGATGTCTCTCCTGGACCACAGCTGTGGACATCACCAGACCCAGGGAGCGCGCGGTCACTTTCGTCGCCCGGAGAGCGAGGTCAGTGGCGGCGCGCAGCTCATCAAAGAGCCCTGGGTCTGTCCTACCCTCGTGCATGTCACGGAGCATCTTGGCCTGGTAAACCTGCAAGATGGCCATGGCATGCAGAGAAGCAGCTGCCTGTCCCGCCGCTCTGTAAGATTTCGCGACCATGCTGGACGAAAATCTACAGGCTTTGGATGGGTGCTTTGGATCACCACGTGATGAAGCGCTTGCCGGACACAGCTGCATCGCGACAGAACGTTCAACCGTGGGAATCCCAGTGTACCCACAAGCATCAGCTCTATCGAGGGGAGGAAAGGCGGAGAAAGCCGACGAACGATCGCGGGAAGACATGGGAGCCTTCCAGGACCGCGTGACTTCCTCATGCACTTCCGGGAAGAAAGGAATTGGGGTTGGGCGGCGACGGGTGTCAGCGGCCGCTCCCAAAAACCAATCGTCCAGCCGCGAGCGCACTGGATCGGGTGGCGGGGACCACTCAATACCAATGGCCGCGGCTGCCCGGGAAAGCATGGCGGTCAGCTCGGGATCAGACTCGGGCAACGCTGACACACCCGAGGGCGGCAACGCAGCCGAATCCTCACTTCCCGAGGACTCGCGCCCACCTTGTGATGCTGCGATCGACATGGTATCTTCCTCTGGAGCTCCAAACGAGACGCGCTGGGGCTCCGAAGAGGGACCAGCGATCTCAGTTTGTACACTCGCGGGTACCGATGCTGAAGAGGGGTGTGTGGACCGTGGACGTGTCGGCGGTATGTCCCACACAGTTACCCTCAGGTCACCCCGGCCACCAGCCGAAGTACTAGCCCTCTCGAAACCAGTAGATCGGGGTGTGGGTAGGGGGACTCTCGCTCTGACGAGCTCATTGAGTCTCGACCGCAGCATGGAGATGGTCATATTCCCGCAGTGGGAACATGAGTCATCCACGAACGCTGCTTTAGCGTGATCAACGCCCAAACACGCTAAGCAGAGTTCGTGCCCATCAGAGAAAAATATCTCGCGACCGCAACCAGAAGTGCACGGGCGAGGCATTTTTAAAAAGACGTGCCGCGTGCAATGCTCTTTTTGTGAGAGGATAAACTCCGCGGATGCTGAAGCGAACAGGGAGAAAACACACTAACTGTCAGATCACTGAACAGATCAGCAGGGTAGTGAGCACTCGCTGAAATCGCCGTCACACCAACACCGGAGAGTTCGCTCGTCTCGAAGGTAAGAGAAGACTAACTCAGAATATTTGGCTTACAGGAGTGGAGAAGTTCTCGGCTCCGAAGCGAAAGCATGTCTGCATTGTGCCAGCGTACTTCCTTATATACCCCCTGCGGCGGGCGGAGTTACGCTATGCAAATTCCGCAGACCCATGGCATTTCATTGCCATTGGCTCGTTTTATATACTCGAAGGTGATAGGCTTCTAAGCGAAACCCCAATCGTCGTCATCCGACGTAACTCGGAGTGACCACGAAAGGGAATGACAGCTTTTTACTTGTAATATTTATACTTGTAATGTTTTACAGTATATTGATTTGTCCTGTGAAATTACAGGAAATTCTTGGCTACTGAGTTGCCGTAAATATAACATTTTGCTGTAATATTTACAGTATTCTATCCTGTGAAATTACAGGAAATTCCTGGCAAATACCAGTAAATTTACATGATTATTGTAATTAATTACAGTAGGGATGTTGTATTAAGTATTACAATAACAGTCCTGTATACTGTTTACAGTAAATTTACGGCAACTATTAGCCAGGAATTTCCTGTAAAATTACAAGAACTTTCTAACAGTCTAGTTATAAACAAAGGTTTATTTTAGTTCAGATTAACATTTGAGGGCAGCAATTGTATTCATAATGTCAAAATAAAACCGACGTAACGTTACTTGAAAGCATTATAGCCTACTATTCCTGACAAACTTCCATACCTTGCAGTTAGTGTTACTACAGTAAATCCATGGTGAATGTTGCTGATCTGTGGACACTGGCCAATTCATTCATGGCACGATGTTTCTTCCTGGTTTCCACGTCAGCGCTGTTTGATCCGTTAATAACAGAGAAATGTGCATGTTTCTCACTAGATCTCGCAGTGATGTTATTACTTCAGTGGCGAATTCAAAAAGCATTTGAAATTCAAATGCTTTCTTTACTGGTCTGGATCTCTTAGCGCTGTGTGGTGTTCGCGCATAGGTCAAAAATTCCCGCTTCACAGGTCAAAACTGATAAACGGTCCACACAAACACAATAAGAGTAGCTCAGTTTCATTCCTTACATTGCATTTGCCAGTTGATGTGGTCGCGCCAGCCTCTATGAGTGCGCTTGCCACCCGCGACGCGCCTTCATGTGAAATAACGAAATTTTGGTCGGCAGAAAAAATGGTCCAACGAACCGTTCAGTACGTAATGCGTACCGAAAACCGAACCGAATGCCTCATACCGAACGGTTCGATACAAATACGCGTATCATTACACCCCTATTCCAAACCTTTTTTTATCAAGTGTTAGAGCATATAGCTCACATTACAGAAAATAAATGAAGGATTCAGACCTCAAATGACTTAAAAAGCCATAAATTGATTGATGATCTATCATTTAAATAAACATTCTCAGAAAATGCGTGCAGCTCAACTTTTGTGTCAACTTTCTGATAAATATGTTAATTTCTGAAATCAATACTTAGTCGGTGCCTGTTTTAGAACAAATTACTGCATCAGTGCGGTGCGGTACAGAGGTAATCAGTGGCACTGCTGAGGTGTTCTAGAAGCCCAGGATGCTTTGATACTGACCAACTTAGTTCAGCAAGTTCTAAGCTTGTAGAACAGCTATTTTCCAAATACTGTCTGGCTATATTTGAGGCCTGTCCCCAAAAGTATACTAAAACCTGAATATGCATGTGTGCGTGCAGTCTTGAGCTCAAATATGTTGATAAAATGAATAAAGTTTCCTCTTCAGAAACTTGTGCTTCGAGGACTCACAGCCTTATGATCGATGAAGGCCAAGCTGCATTCACGATTGGTGTAGCGTACCACTTTCACACCGCGGCCACGGCCAACTTTGTATGTTGTAGGGGGGAGTAATCCTGGCAGCTGCCTCAGGGCGAGTTCCCCCAACGCCATCTGTAGGAAGACATAGGTGTCAATACGATGTGAAATAGCATACCTTTGATTTCACAATACCCGCAATTTCATCGCATAAATATCCCACATATTCCATAGCATTCCCTGCATTTACAAGATCTGCTGACAATATATTACCTGGTGTTAAACCATGCAGGGGCAATGTTAGCTTCCCCTCCTGTTTTGCCAGGTACAGGACCTTCTCTGCATAAATGGGTAGCCAAGTTTCAAAAAGCTTGGATGCAGCATCCCCATGTAGGACAAGAAAGTCCTGTGCAATCTATAAAATGAAAAACACATTTTTAAATTCCAATTCAATGTGGCACACTAATAAAACGATATAAACAATGTATCCTCATATGTAAGATCATTTCCCCCTATACCTACCATGCCTTTGGTCATTAGGCAAGGGAACTCTTCAAGGATTTGATCAATAGTCCAACTGTTGTCTCTGATCCACTTTGCCCTGTAGACTGCCGTGTTTTCCATATAGGTCTCTATCTGGCTGAGGGGCTGAGAATTGTTTCTCAACCATTCTTTTAACTGTGACGCACGTTCGTCTGATATAGTACATTCTGTAAAGAACAACAAAGTTGTCAGTCACTATGGATATATGGAAATATGGATGTTTTGCTTCATCAAATAATTTTTTTTATTTAATAATTACCTGGTATGAGAGGCCTTGCAAGAGCAGCATCATCTGGCGTTTGTGGTGATGTCGTCTGTGCCATGCTCCGCGACCTGCTGGTTGATCTCAGCCGCTTCCTGATGTTCCGCAGCCTTTCCTCTAGGAATCCAGTGGCTGGCCGGTGGCTCCGTCCTGGGGTGTACCATATTTCCTGCCAAGAAATCAAAATCTTTAATGAATAGAGATGAGGCACGTTTTACTGACAGCATGGGCTACGGTTAGAACAGGGTTTGTCTGTACGTCTGTCTGTCCCCAGAGAAGTAGATCAATTATTGTTCCTGCCGCTTAGTGCATAAGAGCGGGCATCAAACAGCACAGAAATGTTTCAAGGAGGAGTGAGCTGTATTTTGTCTGTTAATTGACTGTTTTAGCTTTTACGTTGAATGTATGCTTCTCCACGCTCCGTTGCCAAAAACAACAGTGCGTCGAGGTTGTAACTTCCAGCCAAATTTAGCCAAAATTAAAGCCTCAAATTCCCAATTATTTATTTACAACTTTTCAAAGGACCTGCGGGACAATAATTTTCACATGTACGAACCCTAGTGTCTATTCTTTGGTGATGATTCGCCAGAAACAGGAGATCTAAATTGGAGATCTAGCAAAAACAGAAGGGGGAATGTTGTAGAGCCCTCGGCTGACTCTTAACTAAGTTAAGTTAAATTTAAATGTATTGCAACTAAAAAAAAAAAAAAAAAAAATCAAACTGAATCAGTTTGAGGATCATGACAACCCAAATAAATATCTCAATGACATTTTTCAAAAAACACTCACGCTGCCACTGCTTGATGAGTCTTTCAAACAGGCAAATGACTGAACCAAACCCAATGCCAGTGCCTTTTTGGTTTCTGATGTAGGACTGTAAAACAGAAAAAGCTTTTTTAATTTAAGTAAAATGAAAGTACACGTTGTACTTGTTATTTATGTTGAAACATGTTAATTCAATTTCAAAATAGGAATGTTGGCGTATTTAACAGGAACCCTATTCTATATATAAAAAAATAAATAAATTACTTCTCTCCAAACTTCTCAATGAGGTACGACACCAAGATACGGACGAGGAGACGTCTCTGACTAGTTGTGATGACATTATCTTCATCAAGGCTCTCAACAATTTCCTTGCCATCATGTAAGCCTGTAAGAATCTGCCGGACATCCTGAGAAAATTTACACAAGAGACAACATTGCAGATCTCTTACTTTATGAAGTGAAGGATGATACGAATTCAAATCGATATCACCATTATTTCAAACCTTTGCCTTGATTTAAAAAAATGAACAGTTAGCTCACATCGTATCACAATGTGTTTCACTCTTTTCAAGCACCACTATTGTACAGCAAAATATAACAGTGTTTAAGGTGCTAATCAAATGAATTTAGCTGATAAGAAAATTACTAGTTTTTATCCAGGTGGATTTGCTAATTTAAGAAAAAAAAAAGCATCTTGATCAATCAACATACACAAGATACATTCAATTTTGTTTCTAAATTTTGGCTTTGATTAATTGCCCAGCCTACTGTTGATTAAACAAAGTGACACCCAAGTCTTAAAGTGGAACTTACAAACTGTGGAATGATGTGTATTGTCTGTATCAGCTGATTTACTGGTACCACAGCTGCTGCTTGATCCTCCATGGGGTTTGGAGGAGTGGCAGTTGGTGTGACATCAGAGATTGTAGGTGGGATAGCAGGGACAACAGCAGGTTCAACCTATGCAGAAAATCCAGTTCAATATAATAAACAGTGGCAGCCACCTAGAATACATCAGTAATGTAAACTCCTGGATGGATAGGGAACAAGGTGACAGATGGGGTGGGGGGTCAAGATATAAAACTGCATTTTTTTTTACCACATCAAAAGACTGCATACAGTATGCATGGTGTGACGTGTACTGGCTGGCATTCTCACAGAATGTATACTGTAGTGAACTGGTTGGTAAATGAGGTTAATCTCTTGCCCCTCTTGGTGTTGCGGTTAGGAAGCATGCATTGGGACCAGGGTTCGAGACCAGTGGGGTGCACTCCCCACTATTTGATACAATTTATTTGGAAAAAGAGTGCACATGGTTTCAGACACAAAACTGCTCAAATTTATCACCCAACTGCCGTGTTTTTAGTTGTAAAAGGTGACGTTTCCTTTCTTGGACCATGCAGGTGTCTTTAAAAAGGTGACTTCTAAAACATAAATGTGGCAGTGACTAAGAATGTATATGGAGCAGATAGACATTAAGTGATTAAACCAAAAAATACTTACAGTACAACTTATAACACCCCAGTAGTCATTTCAAGAACATCCCAGTAGTTTGGTAACGTCATCCCATCCCAGAAGTAGTTCCAGTAGTTCTTCCCATCCCATTAGTCCAATACTGATCATCCTCAAGCAATGGACACTTTACGCAGCATGTATGGCTAAAAACTAAACTAATATGGCGGACAATGTCAAGCTATGCATTTTAAACATCTATAAACTAGTCAAAATACTATTTACAAGTGTCATACACACACACCTGGTGGCAGTCCGCTGATTATCTAAAAAAGTCTATAGCGCAGGGAAATGTATAAACTATCATCATCCTCTCTGTGCGACTTGACAGCATGGATGGGATGGTAATCAAGCAGCTCTCTCACATCTACAGCTGCCAAAACTTGAGTGGGAATCACACTGTACGCAAATAAATGCTTATCAAACCACTGTGTTTCCCACTTCTTTACAACAAGTGTTATTGTTGGTGTATGTGATGTTTGCTCCAGTAGTAAAACTGATTGTATAACACCAAACTGAGGCTCTCCATATGGATCATAAGACAGGAATACGGTCATGCCTGCTCTATATTGAGTTCCCTTAAACCAGGGTTTCTCAAACTCGGTCCTGGAGGGCCACTGTCCTGCACGGTTTAGCTCCAACCCTGATCAAACACACCTAGCTGTGAGTTTCTAGTGATCCTGAAGACATTGATCAGCTTGCTCAGGTGTGTTTGATCAGGGTTGGAGCTAAACTGTGCAGGACAGTGGCCCTCCAGGACCGAGTTTGAGAAACCCTGCCTTAAACGTTACCCAGGCTGGGACATACAATTCACTAAAAAGGGGAATACCTTCTAGACCACTTTGGATCTCTTTAAATCCCTCAATGTTGGCCAGAAATGTAGTGTACCCTGGACCAACTTCTGTATTGTGGCACAACACAGTTCCACACAGGAAACTGTAGCACTGCATCATCTGATGGCGAAATGCCATGGTTTTACAAATGTTTTTAAAGTTACCAGTTACATGGCTAACCTGTTTGAAAAATGCATGTCGAGCTTCAAATCTCATCGCCCAGAACTGCCTCAACGGTCCGAGTTTTTGAATGACTCCTGGGTAATGTAGCATGAAGTGGTGTTTTGGCCGTAAATGTAGGTGAGGATAGAGCTCCAGGAAGAGAGAGTGATGCTCTTCAATTATTTTGCTTAGATACAGTGTTGCTGCTACAGTAAGCGAAGGAGAAAAGATGAACTCCATGCACAAGAGTAGGAGGAGTAGAAGTTCCCAATGCTTGTTATCCATAGGGATAAGGTCACCTATCATTGTCGGCAATAACCTAAGTAGGCACCACATTTGAGATGCCGACTGCCACATGGTGGCTTCAGGGTTTCTGAGATTGCTTATGACAGTAGGTTTGTTACCCTTATCACAAAATCCATAGTCAAAGCTTGTTATTCTGTAATTGAGCTTTTCTAGTGTGAGATACTTTTGCTCAATTAGTGAATTCAACACAAGTTTGACTTCATAGGGCCCCACCCCTTCCAGTACATCATGCATGATGTCGACTGCCACATTGTCTGATACATGATAAAAAGACAAGTTGTTCAAGACACTGTCTCTTTTCAGGCCTGTCTGGGAGGAGTCAGCTGTACGCAAATCTGCCTCATAACTATTGCGATCACGCAACAAAGTAGGATCTTCCAGCGTCATAGACCTCACACCCCTTTTATCTGCTTTGCAGAAACGACACACATAGTTTCCACTGAAGCTTTCAATGTAGCCAAGAACGGCATGCAAGCCTAAATTGTCTCCAACTACCTGGACCACCGTGAACTTGACAACACCTTGATAGTTGTGGGTATTAACAAAGATGCCATCACTCTCTAGACATCTGATCTCTTCCACGATAGGGCGCAGTATTGCATCAAGGCCATAGGTCACTACGTCATCAGATTTGTACACTGCTAAAAGGAACTGTGACTGCAAACTTGATAGCAGGTCTGGTGGCAAGCTCTTCAAGATGAAATAAATAAGTCCTAACTTGTGAATCCCAGTCTTAGAACCAAGCGGATTTACTACCTCACAATCATCTTGGTAAATCACAAGTGGGATTGAAACCTCATTCTGGAACAATGGATGCGTTTTACAAAATTCCCCATCAAAAACATCCTGAATTGCATCACCATCTCTACGCTGCCATTCCAGCATGGCCTGTAAAATCCCAGGAATTTCAAGAATCTTGGTCAAAAGGCTCTTTAACGGAATACGGTGGTATGAATCAGGAACTGCAACTTGTCGGACAATGCCAGTGGCAGAAGCCATTGGCTGAACATATGAAACCCCAGACAGAAGCTCCTCAACTGGCTGAATGAAGTTTCCAGATTTAACAAAATACTGCATCTGTTTATAATCTGTCTCCAATCCTTTGAAAGGCTCAGCTGCTTCTGTGAACTCCACCTCAAGATCTTCTACCTCTAGGCTTTGATCAAGACCAAACTGACGAAATAAAGACATAGTCTTTGATTGCAGTCTGCTGACAATATTGCTAATTAAACTGGAAGTATGCTGAACCACAAAGTTTAAGTTTGAGAATGTCATAGAAGATTTGGATTTAAGGTGGGCTAAAAAGAGGGCCACCCGATTGGTAATACCCTCTGGCTCTAATTCATCCCAATCCTCCTCAACTTCCTCATCTCCCTGTGCTGGCTCCATTTCCGCATTCCGCATTTCAACATTCTGTACATCAACAGGTGAGGCTTCAAAGGGGTCATCAAGAGTATTTCCTACTTTATGCTCCTTTTCCAAGTGTCTTTTTAAAGACCACATGTAAGAAAATGTCCTACCACAACCACTTTCACTACACTGGAAATGTGTTGATGCTGAGTTTACATGGTGTACTGCACGTAAGTGCATAAAAAGACTCTTGATACCCCCTGAAATTAGCCTTTTGCACTTAAAGCAAGTATAACCCATCTTCCCAAAGAAACTATTAAATACTCAGAAATATTAACAGTGTGTGTTGAGCAGAAGAATTGAGCCTATCATGTCATTGATCTTACAAGTTCTCTAAATTTTTTGAGGAACTTCAGCCGAGGGCCAGCTCTTGGGATCAACTGGATGATGGTAGCCTCATCTAAAAGATTAAAACTCTCCTCATCAATCCCCTCCTCTGAAAGATATAGAAAACACAGACATCTTTGTTTTTTACAACAAAACTCATCTTTGAGTACAAAACAAAAATGTATGGGTAATTAAATGGAAGATAAAGTAATAAACATGCATATTCCATCATTTGTTATTAGGGGTGTAACGGTATGCGTATTCATATTCATACAGTGTATGCACACGCTGTATGGTTGCTGCCACTGAGGTATAGTCGGGGAGGTGCTCATAACGTGCTCGGCTCGGCTCGTAATTCCTCTCACACGCTGTGAGCCGCGACCATGCGAGCATCACCGATTCCACTCGATTTCTCCCGAGTGAAAAAATCATCTGCGAGCTCGTAAAAACAGCAAAAATCGCACCGTGTACGCCCGCCTTTAAGTGAGCAAGAGTGAGTGTGCGCGAGTGAGTGAGAGTGCGAGCAACAGTGTGTGTGCGCCGGTGAGCGAGTGTGTGTGTGCGCGAGTGAGTGAGTGAGTGAGGGACGACAGTGTGTGTGTGTGTGTGTGTGAGGCAGTGGCGTAGGTTTGATTTTGAAATTGGTGGGGACGGGGACATCAATATAAATATATTTTAAGTTTTGATCGAAATTATTGCTAAGGATATATCAGTGTCACTGGATAATGGTAGGGACACGTCAGTGAGCGAGTGTGTGCGAGTGAGTGAGCGAGTGTGTGCGAGTGAGTGAGCGAGGGACAGTGTGTGTGTGTGTGTGTGCGAGTGAATGTTTGCGAGTGAATGTGTGCGTGTGACGGCACGCGATGACTGGTCGGAAAGCAACGTGTAGTCTGACATGTTTCTTGTCCACACACGGCAAGATTTTAGTAGTCAAAATCGTGTAATCTGACACCGTGACTATCTTAACAGACACAAAAATCTTGTAATCTGAACCAGGCATTATTCATCGTGTCAGGCTGTCTGTTGTGATGTGTTCATCGCGCGAGTTCATATCGCGATCGTTCAGCCCTAATTATTACCTTTAAATCTGTCGACAAGGTCTGTCAGTTGCCAGTCTGTCAAATTGTTTATGACAAAGGTGTCCATTGATCTGAAACAAACAAAAAAAGAGCTTAAGCAAAAATACAATTTCTATTGCATTACCTATTCATATGTCACCATGCAAAAGCAATGCAGACTGTAACAGCAGAATATAATCCAATTTGAATACCAGCTAGGCCTTTTTTATTTAGCATCACAAAATCCTTCTCTTTTTACAATTCATATGACAAATTGTATACATGTAAATTCTAAATTGTCTATGTTCTTACTGCACAATAATATTTGTGGCTGCTCACAGCATAGCTTTCAGAGCACATACATATATTATATATTTCTTAATGTCACAGGCCCCGCGCAGAAGGCAAAATAGACAGACAAGACTGACAGTTCTGCAAAATAAGTGCATCCGATCTTTATATGTAATAGATCACTTAATAAACCAAACACAAATTTGAAGTAAACTCATAATGAACACTATAACCTTAACTGGAATCAATTTGAATCGAATTACCGTAAACGCATTTCACAATTACCTCGTGTTACAGCGTTCACAAAATGGAGGACAGTCTGCATCATGTGCATATCAACATATTCACAAACGTCATTACCCGAATTATCTGCGGTATGAACATATACATTTGCATTACAGATCTCGTGTGCATATTATCAAGTTGTAACAATAATACCTGCAAAATAACAGGAAAAAATTGATGCGGAAAAATCCGTGTCATGTCGCACCAAACGCTCAGCAGATGTAATGGCGCGCAAGTGCACATAAGTTCCTAATTTGAGAGTCTTCTTCTTTTAGAGTTTTTTGGCGGTAACTTGGCACACAATGATATGGTGCATTGCCACCAACTGGTATGAAGTGTGGAACTGAATGACTATTTCTTTATTACAAACGAAAAAAAAAAAACTTAAATCCTCTCAATCATATTAATTATTCTAAAATAATGAAAAACAATTACATAACATTTATCTTTAGAATTTTTCCTAAGAATTTCTACTAAATCAACCCGTACTCTTTCCTTTTTCAAATTTTGGATAATTTCCCTCCTTTTTCCCTCATATTTTTTACAGTGTATCATGACGTGTTCTCTCTTAGTACAGTACAGTACAGTACAGTACAGTATTCACAACTGCCGGTGAATTGAGAGTCCTCTTTCAGGTTTCAAAATAAAAGCGGTTTCTCACCACAACATACTATTCTTAATCTGGTCTACTTTCAAGTCCCACATCTCAATCACATGAATATAGCCTATATATATATATATATATATACTATATATATATATATATATATATATATATATATATATATATACTATACTATATATATACTAACTGACTGTAACGCAACACAGACAATGTGAATAAGAAATGTAGTGTACATACCTTATTTATTTGCCTCGCTGGATGACCAGTCAGGTTCTCTGATGTGACGAGCGCTCGGTGTGTGGACTCTGCTGATGATGTTCGAAGCACAAACAACCCACTTGCTGGGTCAAACGATATAATGTTGGGTTGATGGATTTTGACTCAACACATGAGTTGCACAAAATAACCCATATAAATAACCCATAATGGGTAAAACATTTCATAACCCAGCGGTTGGGTAGATAAAATAACCCAGCATTTTTTAGAGTGTACATTGTAATAAAGGTATAATAACACAATGTATTATTACACTGTAATAAAGGTATAATTACACAATGTATTATTACACTGTAATAAATGTATAATAACACAATGTATTATTACACTGTAATAAAGGTATAATAACACAATGTATTATTACACTGTAATAAAGGTATAATAACACAATGTATTATTACACTGTAATAAATGTATAATTACACAATGTATTATTACACTGTAATAAAGGTATAATTACACAATGTATTATTACATTGTAATAAATGTATAATAACACAATGTATTATTACACTGTAATAAAGGTATAATAACACAATGTATTACACTGTAATAAAGGTATAATTACACAATGTATTATTACACTGTAATAAAGGTATAATTACACATTTATTATTACACTGTTATAAAGGTATAATAACACAATGTATTATTATACTATAATACATGTATAATAACACAATGTATTATTATACTGTAATAAAGGTATAATAACACAATGTATTATTACATTGTAATAAAGGTATAATTACACAATGTATTATTACACTGTAATAAAGGTATAATAACACAATGTATTATTACATTCAGGGTGGGAATTATGTAATTTTAGGGGCAAGGCCATTTGGCCTCCACCTTTTTTTTTTTTTTAGGGGCACCAAGGCCATATGACAGGGCACAAAGGCCATCATACAATTCGATGGTTTTCCCATTCAGATTGATAGCATAACATCCTAATTTGGAATAAGACATGGATTATGACTTTTTTAATAAAAAAAAACATTTTTTAATGAGAGAGAGAGAGAGCGCCATTACATCCAGAAGGTATACACCCTCACACAACAATAGAAACAACATAAATGCCAATAAAAGCATTCAGAAACAACACAAATGCCAATAAATTAATAATTTTCTGCATCGTCGAACGCTCTTCTTCATGTGTTTCAAATATGGACTATAATGTTCAGTAGAGCGCCCTCAGGCTGCTGGTATGAATTGAAAACACAGCACATCAGTATACAGCGCTCAATGATTACATCGACGCATTTGGCTATAAATTCAATAAAATATTATTCCTGTCAATAGAAATCTGATGTAAACTGAGAATATATCAATATTTCTCCAAATCTGCACACTTTTGAGCTAAAAGCCGTGAGGGACGTTGTTTTGTGAATCGCTTTCATGACGACAGCACAGGAGTTTTTTATGAATGGGAGCGTCTGACGCTCATAATTCATATTAAAGGTATCGACTCATTTTTGCATTTCATAACTCCTGACACAAATTAAGACATAACTGTCAATATAAATTTCTCAGAATACAATAGTGGTCAAATACTGAAACGTGAGTCTTATATCTTTTTAATGATGTAAGTTATAGTTTGTCAAGGTAATAACATTAAATCTTATAGTAACTTTGAACTATTAAAAAAAAAAAAAACGCTTCAGTGCGCCGACGCCGTTACCTCTGGAACCTTGCATAGGGCCCTTTTCTGAAAAGGGCACTTATCTACTAGCAAATAGATTTTGATATTTTTAGGTCAAACCGTTCTTGTCTGTCAGTCATATAATGCAGGTCGATGGTCACTGTATCAAAACACAAGCACAGAGTCCAAATTAAAACAATTCCCCATCGTCCAAATTAAACAATTCCCCATCGTAAGTACACATTGATGGCCTAAGACACGAAACGAGCGGTTTGTGTGAGAAAACGAACAGTATTTATATCGTTTTTACCTCTTGTAACACAGCGACGTCCAAGTGATCTGAGGGCGCCCGCGCTTCCTGCTGTGTGACGTGTGCGCAGACTGGTGCCAAAGTCCTTTTAGGCAAGTCGTGCCACTCGGCCGCCATCTTGGCAACGCCTCCGGGCAGCTATTTCGGACTAACAAGACCAGGCTCCTATCTAAATGAATGGGCAGAGAGTCAGAACTGCACTTTCACTTGTCACCGGGACATAAAAACTGCATGTATAGAAACAGCAGTAAAATATGATAAAAATCGCTGAAAAAGTTTGATGACTTTGCCCCAAAATAAGGTTTAAAACGCCTTTTTCCCCACAGGTTATACTTTACTACGCATGCGCAAGGGTTCACGACACCAACTTCATTTACGTCTCTATCCAGAATGCCGGTGTTGTGCAATAATCAATGTCAATATTGTTCTCCATTATTAAAATATAAGCAGGTTTGCACTTTTATCAGTAATAACAATGTTTTATAGATCAGTTGTTTTAACTATTCATTAACATGAATCGGTTCAAAAGAGTCATTAGTTCGCGAATTGGACGTGTCATATGGTTGTGTGATTATCCCAGCAGTTAGGACATGGACATCCCACAAGGTTAGTGTCAACACAGAAAACAATACATCACTGGATAGGTTTTTTCGTTTATTTAGAGAGTAATTTTATGTCAGCTGAATGTGCGGAAGATAACATAAGGCAACGTATTTTAGCACAATTCACACCCAACGGTAATTCAGGAAAAACAAAATCTCCGGATGCTCCACATGAAACTTTGGTCTTCCGACCTTTTACCATAATGTCGTTTTATTTTGATTAATTTCCGTGCGGGAGCGAGAGCAAGGCGCATAATTTGGAGACGGTGAAGTCTTGTTTACACTTTCGCCTGGCTCCGAAGAGAGAGCGAGAGTGCGCGCGACCGGGGCTCGCTCTCTCGCTCTCTCTCTCTCTCTCCGCTGTCGCAAAACCTCAACTGTGCGCATGCGTCAGTGGAACCAGACGATAGGTTTAAATGTTTCCCGGCTTGACTGTTAAAAGCAGATGATTGGCTTTCCAGCGGGAGGGGCGGGACATGTTTATACAACCGCCATCTTTGCCGTTACGGGTTTTCCTTATATAGTTCTATTGAGGATTGAGGAAGTGGCATGTCTCTTATATAAATTGTCTCTGCTGGTGCATAGATAGACATATAGATTTCGCCTTGGCTACGGCAGTTCATGAACGACAGCCGTAGCCAAGGCGAAATCTAGTGTATATATCTATGCACCAGTGTCGACAACAGAGTGTCGTTCTTCTGTTGGTGCTGACGTTACATGCTTCTTGCACTGCTGTTTTGATGCGTGAGATCATCGATGTGATTATAACACTGCACCTGCGCGAATCCACAAACTAATTGAAGTTCAGAGACTACTTGGGTGGAACTTGGACAGGGCCAGGGCACACAGGCCACTGTGGCCGTACGATGATTTTTTTTTCACGGGGCATGAAGGCCAAAGTGTAGGGCAACGACGGCCATGGCCGCGTGGCCGCGGTATAATTCCCACCCTGATTACATTGTAATAAAGGTATAATAACACAATGTAATAAATGTATAATAACACAATGTATTATTACACTGTAATAAAGGTATAATTACACAATGTATTATTACATTGTAATAAATGTATAATAACACAATGTATTATTACACTGTAATAAAGGTATAATTACACAATGTATTATTACATTGTAATAAAGGTATAATAACACAATGTATTATTACACTGTAATAAAGGTATAATTACACAATGTATTATTACACTGTAATAAAGGTATAATAACACAATGTATTATTACACTGTAATAAAGGTATAATTACACAATGTATTATTACACTGTAATAAATGTATAATAACACAATGTATTATTACACTGTAATAAAGGTATAATTACACAATGTATTATTATACTGTAATAAAGGTATAATTACACAATGTATTATTACACTGTAATAAAGGTATAATTACACAATGTATTATTACATTGTAAAAAAGGTATAATAACACAATGTAATAAATGTATAATAACACAATGTATTATTACACTGTAATAAAGGTATAATTACACAATGTATTATTACATTGTAATAAAGGTATAATAACACAATGTATTATTACACTGTAATAAAGGTATAATTACACAATGTATTATTACACTGTAATAAATGTATAATAACACAATGTATTATTACACTGTAATAAAGGTATAATTACACAATGTATTATTACATTGTAATAAAGGTATAATTACACAATGTATTATTACACTGTAATAAATGTATAATAACACAAGGTATTATTACACTGTAATAATGGTATAATTACACAATGTATTATTACATTGTAATAAAGGTATAATAACACAATGTATTATTACACTGTAATAAAGGTATAATAACACAATGTATTATTACATTGTAATAAATGTATAATAACACAATGTATTATTACACTGTAATAATGGTATAATTACACAATGTATTATTACACTGTAATAAAGGTATAATTACACAATGTATTATTACATTGTAATAAAGGTATAATTACACAATGTATTATTACACTGTAATAAAGGTATAATAACACAATGTATTATTACACTGCAATAGAGGTATAATTACACAATGTATTATTACATTGTAATAAATGTATAATAACACAATGTATTATTACATTGTAATAAATGTATAATAACACAATGTATTATTACACTGTAATAATGGTATAATTACACAATGTATTATTACACTGTAATAAAGGTATAATTACACAATGTATTATTACACTGTAATAATGGTATAATTACACAATGTATTGTATTATTACACTGTAATAAAGGTATAATTACACAATGTATTATTACACTGTAATAAAGGTATAATTACACAATGTATTATTACACTGTAATAAAGGTATAATTACACAATGTATTATTACACTGTAATAAAGGTATAATAACGCAATGTATTATTACACTCTAATAAAGGTATAATTACACAATGTATTATTACATTGTAATAAATGTATAATAACACAATGTATTATTACATTGTAATAAATGTATAATAACACAATGTATTATTACACTGTAATAAAGGTATAATTACACAATGTATTATTACATTGTAATAAATGTATAATAACACAATGTATTATTACACTGTAATAAAGGTATAATTACACATTTATTATTACACTGTTATAAAGGTATAATAACACAATGTATTATTACACTGTAATAAAGGTATAAAAACACAATGTATTATTACACTGTAATAAAGGTATAATAACACAATGTATTATTACACTCTAATAAAGGTATAATTACACAATGTATTATTACATTGTAATAAATGTATAATAACACAATGTATTATTACATTGTAATAAATGTATAATAACACAATGTATTATTACACTGTAATAATGGTATAATTACACAATGTATTATTACACTGTAATAAAGGTATAATTACACAATGTATTATTACACTGTAATAAAGGTATAATTACACAATGTATTATTACATTGTAATAAATGTATAATAACACAATGTATTATTACACTGTAATAAAGGTATAATTACACATTTATTATTACACTGTTATAAAGGTATAATAACACAATGTATTATTACACTGTAATAAAGGTATAATTACACAATGTATTATTACACTGTAATAAAGGTATAATAACACAATGTATTATTACACTCTAATAAAGGTATAATTACACAATGTATTATTACATTGTAATAAATGTATAATTACACAATGTATTATTACACTGTAATAAAGGTATAATTACACAATGTATTATTACACTGTAATAAAGGTATAATTACACAATGTATTATTACATTGTAATAAATGTATAATAACACAATGTATTATTACACTGTAATAAAGGTATAATTACACATTTATTATTACACTGTTATAAAGGTATAATAACACAATGTATTATTACACTGTAATAAAGGTATAAAAACACAATGTATTATTACACTGTAATAAAGGTATAATAACACAATGTATTATTACACTGTAATAAAGGTATAATTACACATTTATTATTACACTGTTATAAAGGTATAATAACACAATGTATTATTACACTGTAATAAAGGTATAAAAACACAATGTATTATTACACTGTAATAAAGGTATAAAAACACAATGTATTATTACACTGTAATAAAGGTATAATAACACAATGTATTATTACACTGTAATAAAGGTATAATTACACAATGTATTATTACACTGTAATAAATGTATAATTTCACAATGTATTATTACACTGTAATAAAGGTATAAAAACACAATGTATTATTATACTGTAATAAAGGTATAATAACTCAATGTATTCATTTATTTGAATATAGCCTACATTGGAACAAATACTATAGTAACATCTTAGTTGATGACTTTATTTTTGACAAAAAAAAACAATAATGCTGTGCGTATATATATATATAACATATGAGCAGAAATTGCTAAACAAAAGCTTATTGTCACATTGTCTGGTTTGTGTTTCCCTGGGTAACCACTAGAGGTCCTCTTCCCTCACGGTGTCTTTCACTCATAGTACATTTCCCATCATCCTGTTCTGTCACTCATTGATCATTGCACACAGCTGTTTCCCGTCACCTTGTTAGTTTCTGTCTATTTATACCCTGTCTGTTTCAGTGTTTGTTACGGAGTCCTTGTTGTATGTCATGCCACTTCTGAGGTCTGTTTCCGAGTCTGTCTTGTTTGGTTTATTGTTTTGGACTGCTTGTTTGATATTGACCCCTGCCTGGAGACTACGCTTTTGGATTACCCTAATTAAAAACCTACTGCTATTGGATCTTCCTGTTTCCCATGTGTGTTCGTGACACTTATTTGATGTGGCAGTAGTCTATTTTAAAAAAACTTTATAATTTATCCAAAACTAGTCAACAAAATATTGTCTTTCATATTTCGGCCGACTGTATCGTTTTTATGGAATATTAGGGCATATAAATGTTAATTGCAGTTTAATACATTTTATTTCAACACATTTCAGTCGGTTTTCTCCATTTCAAAAACCAGTGGTTCAAACCAGTGGTTCAATTTACCCCACATCATCTGGCTCACTTTGCCCCATAGTCACCATTTTGGTAAAAACGGCCTAGCTTAGCAATTCAGGGTAACCTTTAGCTTAATGATTCACATGGTTTGAAATGTTGACAAATCACCAACATGTACCATACACAACTTTAGACTTCAATTTGCTTTGACAAAACGGCTAATATACCTGAAATGCAGCAAATGTACTTTAACAAGCAAAAAAGGTGTTTTTGTGGAAAAGACAACTTCCCTCTTGTCCCATGTGCTTCTCTTCACAGTAATATATAAATGATGGTGTCCTTCAAAATGTATGGTCCCATGACACCAAATGTGCATAGTTGCCTAGAAACAGGGGGTGGGTCAACTTACCCACTGGCTCATTTTACCCCATTTTACCGTACATATTGTATATTAATCGGGCTGTAATCTAAAGCGTTACTCTTTGGTCTGCTACAGTGTTTTGATTAGATCCTTACGTAACTTTTTAATAGATGATTACATGTATAAAATTCTGATTAATCTTAAGTAATAAATTGGTTATGGTTACATCATTTACTAAATTATTTCATATGCTGGATCAGTGACTGCTATAAAAACATACTATTTACATCTAATAAAAAAATGTTTTGGTGCTCTGGTCCCTGAAAGCACCCTCTCCTTGACCATCATAATCCAGGAAGATTACACTTCTCTTCTCACGGTCAAACCTGTTCATAACACAGTTCATAACATCAGACCTGCAGGTGTTTATCATGTTGACGGTCAGCATTGATTTAAAGTCACATTGGGACACGAGTTCTTGAGGAAGAAGTGAGACCTCTGCCCTGTAGCGAAGTTCAGGAAAACTTGATTGTTTTTTATATACAGTATATATTTAAAATTTATAATTTTGAAATAATTATCTTAAAAGCTTTCATAAAATCAACAGTAGCAAGACTGACACTGTTCTAATAAACCCAAACATTAAATTTACTAGGTTATTTTAAGTGCTTCAGTTTTCTCATTGCTCCTCATTCATATCAATAGCAGAACAAACAACAGATAATGAACATGATTCAAGAAAAAATCATAACAGAAGCTATCAAAACAGAACACATCACAGTAATTAAGCCTATTCAGACATTTTTAATTGGACAATACATTCGTAGCTCACATACGTAGCCCACCTAAACTAATGAGATGGATGAGCCTCTCTCTCACAACACTTTTTGTTTATTTGTGGAGTGTCGGACGAGAGACAGACTCTCAGATCATTCTCCACATTCAAACGAGCCCTGAACTACATTGCAGCCAAAGTGGAGAATGAGGACTCCCAGAGATAAGTGGTAGAAAATGGGAGAAATATTGTCATGGGCTTGGCAGTGAGTTCAGGACACTCATGTGAGAGGGAGGTCTAAAAGCCTGAGTGAGGCCTTCAGTGTCCCATCACAGGATAAGTCCAACAGCTCTTCTTCTGTGTTACCAGCAAGGCCTCTTGTTGCAGCTGGGGCAAAAGGATCCCGCACCCAGTCCCAGGTACCCGTGTTCACATCCCAGAAGTATGAGCTGAAACTGCCTCTCTCACTATAGCCACAGACAGGCTGTTTGTGTGGAGAAACTCTGTCAGTTGGGGAACATGTCTATAACTCTATCTTGTAACCTCCTTCTCCATAGCTCTGTTTTCTTCATGAAAGCAGTGGGTTTGTCACAAAATGAACAGCACTGTGTTCAAAAGAACAGAAAGTCCTCCAAAATCTTCCCCTCCCAGGGATAGCGGACCACAACAACGAACTGAGCCACACTGGTGATGTCTGAGCCCGTGTCTTTCCCTCGACAGAGTCCGCTCTGTCGTCTCTGCTGGTGTTCTTTCCCCCCTAGAACTAGGCTGGACCCACCCCAGAGACTGCCATATGTTGCACTACCCTGCTTAGCTAGTCCATATGTGTATATGGACATATATGGACATCCTTCCCGGAGGGTCCCCTTCTCCAGGGCATGCTTTCCCAGTGTAATCCAATAAGTCACACTGAGTGGGTCTTGTGGAACAGCAGTGAATAACCCTCTCTGCTTAGAGCTCCTACTTTCTTCCCAACACTGCGGGCATGCCAGGAGACTCAGCGGAGCGCTGGAAGGGCCAGCAGCAGCAGCGTGTTTGTAGATATCCCCGATCTGTCGGATCATCTCTGATGTACGTAGAGAGTGATGGACTGAAGGGAAACGTCTCGGTTACGTAAGGTAACCCTCGTTACCCGGAGGAGGGAATGGAGATGCACATCCCGTCACTATGGTTGCTGAACCTCCGCTGTACGGCCGAGTCACATGGTCCGGCTCCTTAGCGGAAAAACAAAGATGCGACGCACCTGCTGCTCATTATATCCTCACGATGTGAAGCAGAGCAGCTGTTGCAAATTAGCGCATGCCAATGTGCATTGGCTCGTTTAGTTCACACCCGAAGTGGATTGGTCTCTCAAGCAAGATCCTCGTTCTGTTGGATCATCTCTGACGTACGTCTCTGTTCTCTCCTTCGGGGAACGAGGGATACCAACCGTAACCGAGACATTTTTTTACAATTGCTATTGTTGCGAAACACGGAGGGATTAAAGATTGACAAGTAGCGACTACACCACCCTGGAATCTCGCCAGGGACAATACTAAATGAATTTCCTATTAAGGCCACCCAGGTTAGCTCACAGTAAGTTGGCAGGAGACATAGATTTAAAAGAAAAATATAAATTTTATTAAAGGGGACAATCATGAAAATCTGACTTTTTCCGTGTTTAGGTGCTATAATCAGGTTCCCGGTGCATCTACCAACCCAGAAAATGTGAAAAATGACAACCCAGTAACTTTGGGTGGTGAGCCTTTCTCTGCAAGCATGTAAAAAAATAAGATTTGACCAGATTTCGCTCTCCTTCTGACGTATGAAGAGGATCTTGTTATAATATTACCGGCCCTTAATCTGCACGTTTACACACACCAGCCGATATTTGGTTTTCGCAAAAGACAACAGTGACCAGTTCTAACGCAATGGCAGAAGATCCAGCAAAGCATGTAAACTGTTCTGTGGTTGAGCACAGATGAGCACTGAACACTATTGACCAGAACATGTCACCGCTGTCTTATAAAGACCTCAGGGAACTGTTCATTTATGTAAAAGTTAAACATTACAGTGCATGCAAGTCGATGAGATAAATCAAAGTAACTCCACAACAACTAGGCTACATAAATGTATCCACTAACCATTCAGAAACGTCCAGCTGTGTCTAAAAGTTGTGGCCTCTTCCTGAGTCTCTCCGAAAGGCTGCACTCGCTACTGGTTATTTCTGAGATTTTAGATTTTGAGATTCGCACGTTTGTTGTTGCTGGAGTATCCGAAGCTCGTGTAAAGGATCGGCCCTCTTCTGAACGGAGGTGGAGCAGCCGGTCTCCGGGAACTAATTCAGTCAGGCAGACAACATGCATGCTTGGAAGCTGAGCGCTCGTCCAGTCTATCTGGAGAACAATGTGAACGCCGGAGGGACAGAAACGCATCCATACTGTAATGCAAACACCCGCACTGGCCATGCCTGAATCAGTCTCACCCAAACCTTTGACTATACACAAACAAAGATGGCGCTACAATACGAGTGGATACTTGGACAAAAACACAATCATGGATGACTTCCACCTGCCAGAAGAGGGGCAACCTTGACCAAATGTCAGCCACAGGACTTCATCCACCATGCCGCTCTGAAAATAAGCTAACATTAGCTTCAGTATGCCATTGACAACCCAGCCAACATCACCAACATACCTGAAAGGCGACTAAATTACGACACCGGAACAAAGGGGTGGTGACTCATGACACCATTCCATCTATCCAGCCAGTTTATATACTCTGATAGGACAAAACTTCCATCTGATAACCAACGGACGGCGGTATAAAGACATCTCACTGCAAAGGGTGGCTAGCAGTCTACTGTTTACTGGAAGTGATTTTATGTGATTTACAGTTTTGACTGCAGCTTTGAGAACACTGTTAAGCTCACTGTCAAGTGCTCTGCTAGCAAGAGACCCACAGTTAAAAAAGTATTATATATATATATATATATATATATATATATATATATATATATATATATATATATATATATATATATATACATACATATATTTTTTATATATAGGTTTTTTGACTCGAGTAGGGTGCCTTGTCTTCAAATGTCTGCATTTTTCCAGGCTTCATACTGTCATGGACAAGCACTTCTGAACAGATTACACACTGAGGACTGTTCACAATATCCTCAACATTTTTAGACTTGCAAATTACAAATGCATCCATTTTCCACGTACAGTTGCGTGCTGCAGTGATAACTAGCAAGCAGTCAAAAAACCCAGTCGGCTTGGTGTAAGTGCAAACTTAAACTAGGAACATCTTCTCAGATGAGCCATTCGCTACAGTTCGGTCATGTTTATGAGTCAGTTTAGTATGTAAAACCTGCCATTCATGACTAGGACCTAAGCAGTGCTTCTCAAACTGGCGGCCGCACAGAAGTTTTTTTAAAACACTTTTTTTTTATATATATAGAATTTAATTAAAATGATGTAAATTAACTGTTCAATATTCAAATGCATTTACTGTGAATAGTAAATTAATGTTCTATATTATTCACTTTTGTTACGGGCTGTGTAGAGTAGCACCTTCACTGGTAAACCAAAACACATTATTGTGCCCGTGAATGCTGTTTTACAAGGATATCAGCACAACGCTTTGTGTACAAAAGAAATGATAGGTTAGCAACCAAATGTTACATCACGACCATGGAAACATTTGTATTCGTGTGAATGAGAGAGGTACGTGCAAGCACATATCGTAAACTATAATTGAGTAACTGAGCCATATGTCGGTTTTTCCACATATTTAACAATAACCTATTCCATGAATTAGCCTGTTCCTCTGGACTTGGAATCTCTTTTCTCAAATCCTCACTCGCACATTAAAAGCTAAAATTCGCCCTTCTGACCTTTTACAATCAGTGTTCATTGCTTTGGAACATTGGGAGAAAACACAGATATTTAGCTTACTTCCAAAATTGTATGTAATTCATATTGCTTTCTATGTTCAAGGACTTTTTTTGATGCACTCTAAAAGTTTGAATCACATTAAAAGCATAATTTCGGCATTGCTCATTTCTGCATAAATATTGCTACCGTCGTTTTGTTGCACTTTTCCAAACCTAAAATTTTTGGAACACTCAGTTTCAACGCAATACCATTTCTAACTGTCAAAACAGTTTCATGACAAATTGTTCCATTTTATGAACTATAATTTATCATAAATTGTGTAATCAAACATCAGAGGAATAAGTCTACCAACCAACAGAATTGTTGTTCCAGCATTATATAATTGAATTGCTTTGGTTAAAATAGTAAGTTTGAGGCTGTTTTGTGTCATGAATTTTCTTTGGGGGCCCAAAGTGATGCACCTTCACAAAGAGCCTCGCGCTGAAAACGTTTGAGAACCACTGACCCAGACTAAACCAACTACCTTCACAAGTTTGGATATGAATCTTTAGTCTGCAGTTAAGCCTGTTGTAGTTTTCCGGTGTGTTCCGTTTTTTTGGGCCGATTCAGCATGTAGAATTGGCGTCTGGCTCTTTTGCCCCGTCACAGTCGGCTTTCAGCTAGATCTTTGGCGTTGGTTTGGCGTGTCCCTGCCCTTACTTGTAGTTCTTTATACTAGGGGCTTCATGTCTGGCATTAGCCACATGTATATGGAAGGCAATATTCTGGTTCAGTTTTTCTGTCTCCTCACAAGACAATAATACCATGAGCCGTTTTGATTCAGATTTCAGATATTTGATTCTTGTTTCTAGAGCCTGGTTACTGACTGAAGTTTGCGCAACAGTGGAAAACATTATATCTGAGGCTATTTTGTAGCTTAGCAGTTATTTAATAATTATATATTTTTTATTTTTACAAGTTCACAAACATAAAACGTGTCATCAGATGGTTTGCTGTAGGATGATGGATTGAGGTGTTTACATGACTTCAGTAATCTCAGTTCATTCATGCTTTTAGCAAATATGCCAGAAAAATGCATTTTTTCTTTACATAGAAATTTCTTATTCATAGTCAGATTATTGCTGTCTATGTAAATGTAACCAATTTGAGGACTTTTGAGTGTCAGTCAGAGTACAGCTGCCAATGTTCAATTGTCCAATTTCCATTCCTCATCAGAAAAAAAAAAAGAAAAAAAAAAAGATGTGGTTCGAGGTGTTATCTTCAAGAACCTTTTAAAAGGTTGTCTTTACATACAGACTCTTGTTACTGGAGGTTTGCATCTATGGAACCATCATTAAATACATTTTCAGTGCAACATGAGAAAGTGATCATGTACTGTATATAAACATCCTACTGTAAAGTGCCTACAAGCAACACAACATTACACATTCAAGGTAAAAAAGGTGCAAACATTTCTTTAGATGTATAAAAACAATCGATTTAAAAATTAAAATACATAAAAATGTATATCATGCATTTTGTTCTTCAGGACGTTACCCTTCTCAGACCTACATCTGGCAAGCTAAAATTCATATTCATTTTTTTTTTATTGTCATTTATTTGTTTTACTTTATTTTTTACAGTGCAGAAAATAAAAGTGCTTTCTTCAGATTAGTTGAAATGTACATATTGCATGTCCCTACGAAAGAAAAAAGTATTGAAAGATAATCCGAGAGGTCAGAGGAGAGCGGACAGTCGGAACGGATATCTCCGTGTCGTAGATCGTGTACGTTTATATGTGCCGTTCAGTCAGTGTTCATGTATACTTGCATCAAAGGTCCTGCACCTGACTATATAACTGTACATTGACACAGCGATCTGCTGATCTCCAGACCAGTTTGAGCTGCCGTGGTCGAGTGGCACAAGCACAGGAGAGAATAGTCGAAACTGGACCGTCTTCGGGTTAAATTACGTTAACAAATAGTTTTCTTTTTGTATTCTTAGACTTAGATTACTAAATATATATTTACATAAACTCCGGGCATTATAGTCGTAATAGATCACATTTGTATATGCACCTTGTAAATGCTTTGGAAAGGAAGCATCTGTACATAGTAGTGAAGTCAGTCCCAATCCGAGAGCAACACACTTCATTTACATCACGTCTGAACGGATTATTGGCGAAACTACTTTATCCAGGCCGAAGGAGGAAGATTCCTGCAATCAGGAGTTTCATTCGGCTCTACACATTCAAAATCGATCAACACTCTTTGCCTTCAAATCGTCCTGCTTACCACAAGCCTTCCACACACTAACGGAGATGATCTGGCACTCTCGTGGTAAATAGCACAAACCTAACGAAAGCATCACTGCTGCTTATTGGGAATGCCCTGAAGTTTTTAAGTGCATTGATCTTTTCACATAGTTCGTCTCGTCTAGTTTGCTGCACTACTTGTCTTCCTATATTTTCCGTGGCTATGTCCTGGATACGAGGCAGTTTGTGATCCCAAATTTGTTATGACCAGTGTCAGTGTATTTGTTCTTTGTGTGGCTAGACGTTTTGTGTTTGTATCGTTGCCTTTCTTGGATGATGTGTACACACACGTGTTTCACGAAAATCAGTTTTGCTTTGGTGCAACCTAAAGTGAAAGTGTGTGCTGGTGTGATGCCTGTGTTTGCTTGATTGCACAGGTTCACATGTGTGTGTGTGTGTGTGTGTGTGTTTTTCAGTTTTGTGGCCCCTGGCCCCAGCCTCCTGCACTCGGTGGACGGCTCGGCTCTCCGCTCCCTGATTGGTCAAGCTCAGCGCTGTCACAGTCCGAGTCCTCACATAGTGCGCGAGTCTGGGAACAGGAATAGAGAGCATGATTAAAGTCTTGAACACATTATAAATGATGCTCGTAAGATTGACTATTCAGCGGTGGACTAAACAAACACAGCCATTGAGAAAGAACTGTAAAAAGAAGGCAGAGTTTTTCAGGTCTGGTCCTGGAGGTTCACCGTACAGGTGTGTGTTTCCCGTACAACGGCGTCACTCGCTGCTTAACTACTATAGTGCGATGCATCGATGAAGAAACCAACTAGCTAATCACGACTGTTTCCCAGAACCATAGTGTTGCAAATTGGTGGTTCAACCATGTTGGTTAATGATGTCACGCAGATGTTGGAGTAATAACTACTGTTAATGAATCTGTTTGAGGTCTAATTAACGCTAGATATTTTGCTATACATTACGGACATGGCATCTGAGGACTTTCTCATATTTTTCTCAGTTATTTTGCTTTATTTCCAGATTCAATCATAGGCTCATTCTTACACTAGAGCTCGTTCACACATGCACACTCTTCAAAAACAACGCTTTAAATCTCTTGACAAACTAAAAGACGTAAATGACATTTCAATGTATTCTAAATAAAAGATGTAGATTGTACTGAATGTCAGCTTGCTTATTTTGCTCAAGATCAGGATTTATTGAGTCCACATGTCATGCAAACGAGAAACTCTGCTTCTAACCACAGGTCGAGAGCTGTCGCTCACACACACAACTGTGCGATGCTGTTTGCGAATGTTCGGTTTCGGGAAACACAGACTCGTTGAACTACGCTGACAACGACGGAACTTGCGATCATAGCTGGCAAACAATGTTTTCAGGAAACACACCCCTGATCAAACTCACCTACCTGTAGCTTTCCAGTCATCCTGAAGACCTTGATCAGGAGTGTTTAATCAGCTAAACTGCAGGACAGTGGACGTCCAGAGCCAGATCTGAAAAACCCTGCAATAAAGCAGCATTTGTTTTTCTCACGGCGATGTTATTAGCTGCGTCTACATGGACCCTAATATTTCCAATTGAACTAGTAGCCCAGTTCCAATAAAAAGTCACATGTAACCATGTTAATTGGAATGAATTGGCCCAATCCTGTTCTAACCCATTCGATAGGATATGTAAACACTTGATCGGATAGAAAAGTTGAAAAATCATGTAGAAATGGCGAAATGACACACGGAACGAGCTGCTGTTGTTGAACATAGTCTGTCGTGTCCGAGCAGTCCTTGCTTTGGATTCTCATCCACAGATGGCTTGTTTTGGGCAGGTACTGCTTGATAAATATACGCAGCACAGCACAAAGCTTCATGTGCTCGTCATCTCCTAATTAGGACCCAAAATTGATAAATATTTAAAAAAGAAGCAATGGTAGGAGGATGGCTAGTATGTGCATTTCTAAACAACGGGAAACTCTGTAAATTGGTGTATTGTGCACATGTCAAAAGATCATACATATAATAGCACACATTAAACCAATCACTTTATTTAGAGTTGATCTAACCCAAGTCTGGCCCTCGAGATCCACTGCCCTGCAGAGTTCATCTCCATCCCTGATCAGACTCACCTTCCTGAAGCTTTCTAGCAATCCTGAAGATCTTGATTAGCTTGTTCAGTTGTTTAATTGAGGTTAGAGCTAAACTCTACAGGAAAGTGGATCTCAAGGGCAAGAGTTAGCCACGCCACGTTCAGATTCATTCATTTCATTCCGATTGAAGCAAAGGGTATCCATGTAAACGTGGCTAGCATGTTATATGGTTTTACACAATACTAGTACCTCCATGATATTTTGTTCCAAGTCAAAATTGGCTCTCTCCTGTTCGAGGGCAGCTGCCTCTCTTTCAGACAGAGTGGGGTCTGTAATATCCACTGGGATCTCAGACCCTTGGGAGATGAGGTCATCGCTGCGGTCGTCCAGACGCTCGTCGGTGTTGGTGCTGACCACGTCTGGTGTGCCGCTGTGGGAGTGGTCAGTGGTGTGGCCCTCCTCTCCCTCTGAAACCGACAGGTTCTCTGAGCTGAAAGTGGATACTGATTGGCACTTGGTTATACTGGTTGGCCGTCTGTAAATTGGACATTAGAGAACATATAAACAATTAAACAAGGATATATTCAAATAAAAAATTTGGTAACACTTCATTTTGTGGTCCACTTTATGCCTGGCTCACACTACAGGAGTTTTAGGCCGATTTATCCCTGATTTTCCCCTCCCGAGAATCTGAGAAAAAATCGTATTGACGACCTTGATCGGTTCCGATGTTCGGCGCAGATTATCTGGTAATGTGAGGCGTTCACAGATCGAATCTTGCACCTCCCGATCTGCTCTCACACAAATCGGGCTCGCCCCGATCACATCAAACATGTTTTATATTTAGGATTTTAAATCGGGATGAGCAAGACTGTAATTACGTCAGTACTGTCAAAATAGCCAAGAAACAAGAAACAAGTAGGGCTGTCGTGGTGAAAGAAATTCCCTTGAGGTAATTTTGAGTGACTCCACAGCGCAATATGTGTTTTTATCTCCATTTATTTATTGCTAAATAAATAAGTGTTACGCTGTGGTCAGCAGGCACGAAGACGAGTACATGTTCAGTAATGAAACCGAAACTAAAAAGCGCGTTAAAACGAAGTGGAGTAAAACGAAGATACAATGTCAAAATAAGGGTCGGGTCCACATAATATAATAAACACAACATAAACCTGACAATGAGCTTGTTAGGCCATTGTTATATAACAGTTAGTTCCTTGAATCTCACTTTACGAGAGGCTTTCTGCTGATATTTCACCAGTATTGGCATTGAAAGTCTCTGCACATTCTAGACAGGCTGTCACTCAGTCATTAAACTGTTCATTCAACGGAAATGTAAAAATGCGAATGCATTCAAAGGTAGATGTAATGAAAGAAGCTGTTAATTATTTTAATATTTAATTTAAACTTTGAGCTCCACTTTACAAGGCTCAGCTGAGCAGCAATGCGGCGCATGGGCAACGCTGAAGCTGATGCGTCACTTCATGATCAATGGCATTGACTCATTGCATTAACCAGCGCTGACGCCATTCATTAGACATATCCTTAAAAGGATAGTGTTAAATTTTTGAAAGATTTCGCTTTCCTTGGTCACGGCTACCTTTTCACAAATATGACTTGATATGAAGGACAGATATTGTGTTTAAATGCTTTTCCGCTTCAGATCTGCTGTGTGAGATCACGTGAGACACTTCCTCTGGCACGATAATCTTAATAACATTTTGTAGTGTGTGATGTGCCGCGATTTTCAAATCTTGTAGTGTGAGCATGTTTAAGATTTGAGGAAAGAAAATCTGCAAAGATTCTCCTTAAGTGTGTCCTGGTCCCAGATTTTACAATCGGTTAGGATTTTAAAACTCCTGTAGTGTGAGCCAGGTATTAGACATTCTACTAACTATAAGTAACTTATAATGGGTTCCATGTCGGCCCTATGGGTCGTATCTGAATTAGCCCCAGTATGGGCCCTAAATTGGTTTGTCACATGGAATCAATGTTGATGGCGTTGAAATTCTGCAGCAGAGCGATGACATCATTATCTATTCTCATGTATACAAATATGGTAGTCTTCCTGATCAGTTTCAAGTCCTAAGCATACCAGAAGAACTCAATGTTGCAAGAGAAACTATTGAGTCTCTTTTCCAGCACTTTAGACACAGTTGCTCCTTTGCACTTCCAATGGCGTAGTATAACGAGCACACTCACACCCTCAGGAGAGCAGCCCGAAAAATGGAGCGCAGCCGGAAGAAAACAAAACTAGAGGTATTTCGCATTTCGTGGAAGGACAGTGTTACTGCATACACAAAGGCCTTAAAAACTAAATTAACGAGAAATAAAGCTTCAACTTCGGTCATTTCCAAACAGCACAGTAGTGGTGACTTTATGAATTTATTTAAGACTGATACTATTACAAAAAGAACTATAACTATGCAACCGTCTACTATAGTATCCAGTCAGACGTCATGCTATAGACCCCTGAGGAACAATTCCATTCATTCTTTGCTATAAGAAAGAAATAATTGTCTAAATTTCTTAATCATCAAAATCAACAACATGTTGCGACCCTATTCCGACTAAGCTACTGAAAGAGATGCTTCCAGAAGTCATAGATCCTCTTCTTAATATTAGTTATTCATCATTGTCATTAGGATACGTAACAAAACCTTTTAAGCTGACTATGATTAAACCTCTCATTCAAAAAGAAAACTTGATCCTAAAGAATGTTAATTACAGACCGATATCGAATCTACCTTTTCTGTCAAAGATACTAGAAAAGGCAGTATCCTCACAATCCTATTATTCAAATCCGTTAAAGGACTGTAAGGCTGCTTAAATTTGTCACGGCTGGGTGCAATGCAAAAAGGTGCAAGGACTCAAGTGCAGGAGAAATGATAAATATTTACAAAAGAAAACAAACACAAAACAAAACCCACGAGGGGGGAAACATAACTAATAAATACAAAACAAAAACATGAAACTTACTGGAGGATCACGGGGAACGGAAAACATAAGACAACGTACCGACACAGACTGCAAACAAGAAGGGACTTATAAAGGGAAACTAATCAGAAGGGAACAGGTGGAAGAACTCAAACAATAATCAGATAACAAGGGGGAGGGATCAGACAATGACCCGAGCACATGGCCCAAAATAACAAAACACCCATGTGCAGCACAAGACAGGACAGGCATGTGATAAAATTAGGTTAACCGGAATACGGGAACACTTCCCATAACACCAGATGTACTTGTTACATCTTAAGAGGAATGGCATCTATGCTAATATTAGTCTGTCTGTCTCATTCTTATCCTGAGGTTACCGTAGTCAGCCGTATCCGGGCCGTATCCAGATCAGAAGGTGGACCTGCACCTAGACACGACCTCTTTGCAGCCCTGAATGTCAGCAGAGACTGTGTCTACTAGACAATCCCCTGTGAAGACCTCGTTGACACGGCACAGATCCTCAGCAAAGACCGCAAGAACCAGACAAGTCTTCTGCACAGACCTATGGTCAGCTTCATCTCCATACCAGCGTGAGGAATCTGATCTTCAAGCAGAAGGAACTGGATCAAATATTTTGAATGCTATGATCCACAATCTGACTTCTGACTTGTGATGTAGCTCGAATCATAATCACACCGTGTTCGTTCGTTGGCCAGAGGAGAACTGGCCCCCCGACTGAGCCTGGATTCTCCCAAGGTTTTATTCTCCATTGCTCTCTAATGGAGTTCGGGTTCCTTGCCACTGTTGCCTCTGGCTTGCTTAGTTGGGGACACCTAATATTCAGCAATATTACTGATTTGACTACACTGACACTATTGGATGAGAAATCAACTGAGCTGGACAATGTTTTCTGCAGAGCTGCTTTATAGCTGAATTTAAGTCATTTCATAATTGACGTACTTTACACATTTATCGAACCTGGTCACCTGGTCATGTCGGCCCTATCTGAATTAGCTCCAGTATGGGCCCTACATGAGTTTGTCCATGGGTTCCTTGTTTGCTCTATGTGGATTAGCCCCAGTAAGGGCCCTAAATGGGTTTGTGCATGGGTTCCATGTTGGCCCTATCTGAATCCTCAAGCCCATATCGTGCCTATACTGGCCCCACCATCAGTTTTCAGGATCAGAATATCTCATTTGAGTCAGGCAAGCAAGCAGCCTTTAAATATCATCAGCTAGCAACATAACTAATGATCAATACCAGTTATCTTCCATCAGAGTTTCCCATGGTAGTGCAATTGTTATATTGCACTGTAGTGTCTGTACTCATATTATAAATATAACCATTTTGATATAACTCAAAATACATAACATTCAATCAGCCTATTTGCATGTGCATTTGCCAAAGCAAGAAGACATTATTTAATTGTGGATTTGGAAAGGCAGCTTTAAAGCAACTTACAACTATCATAATTTACAAGAAAATATTCCAGAAAGAATAAATAATGATGTTCTTACCGTCTTCTTGGTAACTCCACCTCACTGTCCACTTCACCCTCTTCTTCTTCAGAGGAAACACCACGTCGCTGGTGGAATTCAACACACTTCGTTCAAAAAATGTTTATATGATTGAATAAATATCCATTACATGTGTTTATAGGAAAATGGGCAAAACATGCTTAATGATTGAGGCCCAGAAAATCACAGAAAAAAACAAATGTAAATTACATGTTTGGATTTTTTAACAATATTTTGCATTTTTGCTATGTTTTACTATGTTTTTTATTAGTGTGAAACTTGCAGTTGTACAGTAACTTTTGACTGTTTGGTCATAACTTGCTTCATTTGATAATTTATTGGTTTTACTCAAGTTAAATAAAGCTGAATGTCAATTGAATTAGCTGTAACAGTTTACGGCGTCTCTAGTTAACTTGTGCAATTCTGAGATAAATAGATTTAAAAAAACTGGCATTACACTCTTAAAATTGTTGACCAACCCCTGAATGTAAATCCTGCTTTTTTTTATGCACAAGGGGAAATAGAAAAGTTGACGAAAAATGGTGACCCGTCATGAGACCTTCCCTTGTAGATCTATTGAAATCTGAACAGAAAGTATGAATAGGGATGGGAATTGATAAGAATTTAACGATTCCGATTCCATTATCGATATTGCTTATCGATCCGATTCCTTATCGATTCTCTTATCGATTCTTATTGGGTGAGGGAATAAGTACAAATTTGTTTGTATTAACTCGCTTTAATATCTGATCAGAAGACACAGCACAGAGTATACACAAAATCCATTGGTCCGGACAAAAAAAACAAAAAAACCCTGCCATTTATGTGCCATAAAAACTAAAAACACAGACTGAAAACAGTTAAGGAAGAGCTTGTGCCTTTTGGAATATTAACAGTGCTCATTTGGATTAGGCTATTGAGTTACTAAAACAATCTTTGTCAAATAATACACAGGTTTTCTTCACATTTTGAACGTTTTTGTTTCCATATGTTTAATTTCAATATCTGATGTGACTTATCCATTGTTGTTTTTACAGCTACAATGCTGGGAGCACTAAATGATATTCAGTCACATTATACACGCTTTTAACATTAAATAAAGCACAAAAATAGTACCTGATATTATCATTGCCGCACTTTGAGATCCGTTTCAAATAGAATCGTCGCGTGTCGCGGCTGGTTAAACTTTGATTAACATGGAAAATTATACTTTTTATCACGTGTCACGCCGTCGCGTCGCATGTAGTTAGGACGCGGTCAGAGCGCTTCTGCCTCGATGCCATGTTTGCTCATAGTGTTTGCTACGTTCTGAACCAAAACAACGCAGCACGTGTGTGACGTCGTGTCACATTTGAACGAGCGGAACCGATAAGCGAAATCGTTAAGCAGGCATGCTAACGGTTCCAAGGAATCGATTCACTGGGCACCGGTTCTGAAGAAGAACCGGTTCTCGGTTCCCATCCCTAAGTATGAATATGCAATCTTTTGTCAAAGGAATAGAGAGATGCATACCTGTTTGCGTGTGATAGCAGCTCGATACAGTATGGCTGATGGAGTCAGATGACTTCCGCTGGATCCTCTGGGCAATCGCACGGCGCCGGTGCCCTCCTCTCTCTCCTCGGCGTGGGTTCTGCCCACCGCTCCACTTCTGCCACAGCAGGGGGAATCAGGGCTGCTGGAGAACGGCAGGGAAGCGGCGTCCTCACTGGCCGTGTCACTTCTGGGTGGAGTCTCGTCCAGACCGGCGCCCGCTTCAGCCCCACCGCTGGTCTCTCTGACCAGGGCTTCAGTCGTGGCGGCACCACTGACTCCATCTTCAGCGTGGCGGGTGGAGCACAGCAGATCCGGGCTGGACGAGGACAGCTTCAGCGGGGGTGGCTCCAGCTGGCCCTCCCTCATGGCGCCCACTGAAGCCGTTTCAGCGAGGGGCGCGGCGGGCGCCGTCGTGTTGGACAGCGGGGGCTTTCTTTCTTGGCTAGCAGGGGCAGAAGGGTGCTTAGGCCCGGACAGATCCCCACTGCTTCCTCTGCCACCCCTCCGATGACGTGTTTTCACCCTGCGGTTCCGACTAGGTGAGGTAGGTCCTCGGTTTGCACATGGCGGGACGGTCACCTGCATCACACCGGCATCCATCTTGGGGAGAATGATCTCTGACCTCAGGAGGTCAGGTCTGGATATGGCAGTTAAAGAGAAAGTCATTAGTTACTCAACATTCTTTTTGGTGGCACTTTACATATTACAGTGTCTATGTCAAGGCAAATTCACATTGCACTGACAGATGCTGTGTAGTGTAGTGTAGGCTACCTGGGTGTTTAAAACATACAGAGCCGACAGACAAGTTGCAAATACAGTTGTAGTCTAAATTATTCAACCCCCATTGCAAGGTTTATTGGCAAAATGTACAGACTTTCAACTGTTTGCAATGAACAAATCAAACAAAAGTAATTGAAATTTACTCAACACAACTAATTTTCAACTTTTGAAAATTCAACTTTTAATGACTGAATGACTCTCAAAAAACGATAGTGAAGGCACTAAATGTTCCTCGAGACACAGTTGGAAGCATAGTTCACAAGTTCAAAGTTAAAGGATCAGTGGTTACTCTCCCTGGACGAGGCAGAAAAAGGAAGCGATCAACGGCTGAAACCAGATCTCTGAGAAGGTTCAGAAAAACCCTCGAGCGACTGCAGAAGACCTGCAGCAAAACCTGGTGGCCACAGGCTCTGAGGTTTCAGCTCGTACTAAACACATGCCAGAACTCCAGGACTACACCACTACTTACCCAAACTCCAGGACTACACCACTGCTGACCCAAACTCCAGGACTACACCACTGCTGACCCAAACTCCTGCACTACACCACTACTGACCCAAACTCCTGCACTACACCACTACTGACCCAAACTCCAGGACTACACCACTACTGACCCAAACTCCAGGAATACACCACTGCTGACCCAAACTCCAGGACTACACCACTGCTGACCCAAACTCCTGCACTACACCACTGCTGACCCAAACTCCTGCACTACACCACTACTGACCCAAACTCCAGGACTACACCACTGCTGACCCAAACTCCTGCACTACACCACTGCTGACCCAAACTCCAGGACTACACCACTGCTGACCCAAACTCCTGCACTACACCACTGCTGACCCAAACTCCTGCACTACACCACTACTGACCCAAACTCCTGCACTACACCACTGCTGACCCAAACTCCAGGACTACACCACTGCTGACCCAAACTCCAGGACTACACCACTGCTGACCCAAACTCCAGGACTACACCACTGCTGACCCAAACTCCAGGACTACACCACTACTGACCCAAACTCCAGGACTACTACTGACCCAAACTCCAGGACTACACCACTACTGACCCAAACTCCAGGACTACTACTGACCCAAACTCCAGGACTACACCACTACTGACCCAAACTCCAGGACTACACCACAACTGACCCAAACTCCAGGACTACACCACTGCTGACCCAAACTCCTGCACTACACCACTACTGACCCAAACTCCAGGACTACACCACTACTGACCCAAACTCCAGGAATACACCACTGCTGACCCAAACTCCAGGACTACACCACTGCTGACCCAAACTCCTGCACTACACCACTACTGACCCAAACTCCTGCACTACACCACTACTGACCCAAACTCCAGGAATACACCACTGCTGACCCAAACTCCAGGACTACACCACTGCTGACCCAAACTCCTGCACTACACCACTGCTGACCCAAACTCCTGCACTACACCACTACTGACCCAAACTCCAGGACTACACCACTGCTGACCCAAACTCCTGCACTACACCACTGCTGACCCAAACTCCAGGACTACACCACTGCTGACCCAAACTCCTGCACTACACCACTACTGACCCAAACTCCAGGACTACACCACTGCTGACCCAAACTCCTGCACTACACCACTGCTGACCCAAACTCCAGGACTACACCACTGCTGACCCAAACTCCTGCACTACACCACTACTGACCCAAACTCCAGGACTACACCACTGCTGACCCAAACTCTTGCACTACACCACTGCTGACCCAAACTCCTGCACTACACCACTGCTGACCCAAACTCCTGCACTACACCACTACTGACCCAAACTCCAGGACTACACCACTGCTGACCCAAACTCCAGGACTACACCACTGCTGACCCAAACTCCAGGACTACACCACTGCTGACCCAAACTCCAGGACTACACCACTACTGACCCAAACTCCAGGACTACTACTGACCCAAACTCCAGGACTACACCACTACTGACCCAAACTCAAGGACTACTACTGACCCAAACTCCAGGACTACACCACTACTGACCCAAACTCCAGGACTACACCACAACTGACCCAAACTCCAGGACTACACCACTGCTGACCCAAACTCCTGCACTACACCACTACTGACCCAAACTCCAGGACTACACCACTACTGACCCAAACTCCAGGAATACACCACTGCTGACCCAAACTCCTGCACTACACCACTGCTGACCCAAACTCCAGGACTACACCACTGCTGACCCAAACTCCTGCACTACACCACTACTGACCCAAACTCCAGGACTACACCACTACTGACCCAAACTCCAGGAATACACCACTGCTGACCCAAACTCCTGCACTACACCACTGCTGACCCAAACTCCTGCACTACACCACTACTGACCCAAACTCCTGCACTACACCAAACTCCTGCACTACACCACTACTGACCCAAACTCCAGGACTACACCACTACTGACCCAAACTCCAGGACTACACCACTACTGACCCAAACTCCAGGACTACACCACGACTGACCCAAACTCCAGGACTACACCACTACTGACCCAAACTCCAGGACTACACCACTACTGACCCAATCTCCAGGACTACACCACGACTGACCCAAACTCCAGGACTACACCACTACTGACCCAATCTCCAGGACTACACCACGACTGACCCAAACTCCAGGACTACACCACTACTGACCCAAACTCCAGGACTACACCACGACTGACCCAAACTCCAGGACTACACCACTACTGACCCAAACTCCAGGACTACACCACTACTGACCCAAACTCCAGGACTACACCACGACTGACCCAAACTCCAGGACTACACCACTACTGACCCAAACGCACAAGAAAAGTGCTCAAAATCATATAAATAAGCCACAGAGGTTTTGGGATTCTGTTCTGTGGAGCGATTAAACAGAACTGGATCTGTTCGTCCCTCTGGATCAGCGGTGTGTCTGGAGGAGGAATGAAGCATCAGCTGTGAAGAACACTGTCTACAGTCCAGCATGTGGAGCTTGTGATGCTCTCGGCTGATGTATATCCTCCGGCTCTGGAAACCTGCAGCGTGAGGAGGGAGAGATGGAGTCACTGAAGTATCAGGAGATCCTTGGAGGAAACGTCATGCCGTCAGTGAGGAAGCTGGAGCTTGGGCATTCCAACAGGACAATGATCCCAATCATACCTCAAATTCCAGCAAGACTTGGTCGCCAGAAGTCCTGGAAGATACAGTGGCATCACAGTCACATGACTTGAGCCCCATAGAAAATCTCTGGTGGGCTTTGAAGAGGGCGGTTGCAGCAGCAAACCCAAGAATATTACTGAACTGGAGGCCATTGCTCATGAGGAACAAGCTCAGATTCCTCAGAAATGCTTCCAGAAGCTGCGGTCTGGCTCTACATCTCGTTTGCAGCAGCTCAGAACAGCAAAAGGGTTGAATAATGTTCAGATTAAATGTTGCATTTTCAGTTGAATTCAGTTGAAAGCACTTGAAACATGTGTTGAGCTATTTCAATTACTTTTTTGTTCATTGCGAAGTACGAATTGCGCTTACAACCTTATGTGCAAAACGCATCAGTAATGTCCTTTTTTTTCCAGAAAAATGTGTCTTTCATAATTCTGTGTGTCCATGTTTGTAGAAAATGTTGAAGATCATTTTCTAAGCATTTAATCATGTACATATTCTTTGTATCTTGGAACTTCTCTACAACTTACAGTGAAGCAGACTGTTGCTGCGCTGTTTGTTTTATACACAGAAGACAAAGACAAAGCCTTTCTACCCTACATAACACTGTGTGTAAGACAGACTATAACCCTGACCCTGATATATGTCCATGTTATATGTTGTATATATGACTGAATGAGACTCCTCTTACCTCTTGCCGTGAGACGGCAGTTTCTGAGGGACGCTTCTCTTCTTGATGAGTTTGTCCACTGTGGTCGAGGGGTGATGTTTGAACAGACCGGGATATTTCTTATCCAGACACTGTTCCCTCCTTAATAAATAACACCATAGCATTAGCACTTATAAATAAAGATAAATGTATCTAATTTGGATGCATTTCAGTTATCTGAAGTGAATGATGGGAGCCCTTTCAGACCGGTCAAGAACACCGGAAAAGAACAAGCATCCTAAATAGTTACACACTGCCCATTGCTACAGTAAATACAGTGTCTTTGTTCAGTGGTTTATAGCCTTTAGATCAGTCAATCTCTTTTCACTATCAGTTCACAGGATATGAGGTGTAATTAAATTATTATGGTATAGTAATATTGAAAGGGTGAAAAACAGTGGGAATGTCGCTTTTGAGAAGCTCTATTATTATGTTTATTTGCTATGAATCTTCACTCCCCTGCATCTAGAGCTCTTCAGGATGTCAGGTGGACGCTGTCATGTTGTAAAGATGATGTTAGAGGAACAGAAGATGTCAGGGAATCACCTGAGCAGCTCTTTCTCTTTGAGCTCCAGCTGCAGCATGACGGCGTTGAGCTCCATGTAGAGGTTATTGGCTCTCTCCAGCTTTCTCTCGTAGTGTTCTCTGATGTCCAGCGCGTGCCTATGGACATGAGGCGTGCTCAGCAACATGTCAATCACTGCTCTTTTCCTCTCGCTTTTATGACACAGTTCAGGTTCAGCCCTCAAGACCTGCGCTAACTCTAAACACTGAGTCTACTGTACAACCTCACTATATAAAGACGCTTCATATATAGAACCTTTTCCATCATGGGATCATTTTATATATTTAGTTTTAATTCATTCATTTTGTTTTGATTGATATTTTCATTACAATTAAATTTTATGAATTTAACCGCTTGTAAACATACCTTATCACTAGAAAATTTTAAAACCTGTAAAATATTAGAGCAGGGATGGGCAACTTCGGTCCTGGAGGACCACTGTCCTACAGAGTTTAGCTTCAACCCTAATCAAACACACCTGAACAAGCTAATCAAGGTCCTCAGGATTACTAGAAAATTACAGGCAGGTGATTTCTTCAGGGTTGGAGCTAAACTCTGTAGGACAGTGGCCCTCCAGGACCGAAGTTGCCCATCCCTGTATTCGAGTATTATGCAATCATTCAAGATGTCTCTTCTCATATAGAACCTTTTTGGTTAGGGATACACCGATATGAAAATTTTGGCCGATACCGATAATTCTTTATATTTGAAAGCTGATAACCGATATATTGGTCGATAAGTCTAAATCCAAATTTTTGAGACCCTGATTACAAAAACAAAAGCCTCAGCATTAAAAGCCATGTCCCAAACACACAATTATAATGATGTTCTCATTATAATTTTATGTAGCCGATATGACAGACTTGCTGAAAAAGCAGTCATCTACTCTCCTCTGTTCATGTTTCCCTCCTGATCGGCTCTATTAAGGCTGTTTAGGGTCACGTGATCGTTGCTGACCTGAGTTCCTCCCGTCGCCGGTTAATCAGCTCTTCATCCAGACGGTGCAGACACGTGCCCTCCGACTTAATCTTCTCAAAGTGCTGCTTCACCTCCTCACGCCACTCCGCCTAAACACACACACACACACACACACACATTATCATCATTAAATCACTGATCATCTCTTGCTTTAGCTGCACCGTTACAAGGACCAATGGCGCGGAACTAATTTTTTGTCCTTTCTTTTAATGCGGTGACTTCTATGATGAGGATGTTTTTAATTTCTGGAGTATTATTTTTAATATTTGGGGCGGTAGTGCTGTAGTGTCTGCCGCGCGTCTCACCTGTGATTTGAAATAGGTCTCCTGTGGCGTGGACAGCACGTCTGCTGAGGCGATGTCCAAGTGCAGCAGAATCTGCCTGAACGACGGCCGGTTCCTGGGTTTGCAGTTCCTTCACACACACACACACGCATTAGTTTATCATGTGAATCCGTTAATCATATTATTCTCGTCGCCATCTTTTCCTTGTCATCTATTTCCACATGGTTCTCTCCTGTCTTCTTTCTTGTGACAAAAAGTACACTTTAGCAAACTCAAAGGTGCAGTGTGTGATTTTTAGAGGCATCTAGTGGTGAGGTTGTGAATCGCACCCAACAGAGGTTACGGTGGCCGACAGGAAGTGATGTCATCGTCTGAGACAGCAGAGAGTAGCCAGTTAAACAATGAGGTTTCTTTACTAAGCTAAATCAAGAAATCATGTTTACTTAATTATTCAGTAAAACGATATGTTATTGCAAATATTATTGTTACTTGTTCATCATTGTGTCAGTGTTTTATTCGCTGACTTTAGCTAGCTTCACTGCACAAAGAACAACAGAGTGACGAAACGCATTTTTTCCGTTCAGGGCCACCGTAGAAACATGTCGATGTAAGCGGACCCGCGGTGTGTGTAGAGAGAAATGCCTCATTCTAAGGTAATCAAAACAACGGTTCATAAAGTAAGGTCTTTATACACCACTGAACACATAGTTATGTTTATTATATTTCATTTCTATCAACACATCCTCCTAAATATTACACAATGCACCTTTAAAAAGAGTCCTTATTACACTTCAAAGCAATTAACTCTCTCTCTCTCTCTCTCTCTCTCTCTCTGTCTCTCTCTCACCAGCACTGTCGGAGCAGGATTTTGAAGCCATCGGGACAGCTGTCAGGAAGAGGGAGCTGAAGACTGTTGTTTCCCACACCCCATATGATGGCGGAGGAGTCCACGTCTTTATACGGGATCTCACCGGTCAGCATCTCCCACAGGACCACACCGAACGACCTGCCAAAACCAGATATGATGGATTCAACACCTCATACTCTGCTGGATTCAACACTTTTATGTGTGATATAAAAAATGTTCTATGCATGCCTATTTTCTTTGTAAATTAGAGCTTTTGCACAGGGTAGTCCCTTAGGAACATTTTCCTGGTTGCATCCTGGTTTTCCTGGTTGCGCCAGTAGGAACTCTGACGTAAGCCGCGCTTGTTGTTGGGACTTTTATTTTGACAGTGCAGAGAACGCCTGAGCCTGAGCTCACAGTGCTCGCATTCTCCATCTTCATTAGTTTATGATCTGTCTAACAGTCCTGTATAATATATGTTTTTAGATAGAACTGTCACACATAGAAAGTTGACAGTAATGAAGAGTTATTAGCCTATGCCGTGTGGTTGATGTCCAGTGTTGCTGAGCAGAAATACATAATCATGTTTCTCTTGGTCTCCTCAAAGTTGTGTTGGATTTTCTCCTCAGCATAAAGGTTAAGAGGGCCATCTATCACTGTTTTACATGTTCGTAGAGTTAGCTTGTGGAGTAAATATATAGGCTATAATCTGTGTGTTTACACAGCCTTTTTAATAATGGCGTGTGCTGGTGTTTCGCGTGCGTTTGGCCAATCAGCGAACACTAACGTCACAGATAGCTCCTATAGCGCTGGTTTAGACCGACTCTGAAGTAGGAGTAAATTAGTTCCTCCAAAAGGAGTTCCTAGAACTAAGATCGTTCCCAGTTCCTGCGGTGCGAACACGCCAAAATCCAGGAACTTCTGCCAATAGTTCTAGGAACTATGAAAAGGTTCCTCTGGTGCGAAAGCCCCTATGGAGAGCACTCCTTTCACAAAACAGGAGCTCTATGGGAGGCTTGAGCAATAACACAGAGCAGCCGAGGAGAAACGCTAACATCTGTGATCTTAGGAGACGATGTGGTGTTTCACCAGAAGAATGAGCACCTGTGGACAACACACTCCTCAGTGTTTCCTTCAGGGGTCCGACAGCAGAGCCTCAGAGAGACAGCGCTGTACCTTATCTATTTAATATCCATGTAGTTAATGAAAAAGACGCATTGGGATTGGCATTTGGAGACTCTATTGGAGTTAGTGCATAGAAATGCGCTGGAGGAGGAATATGAACCATTCTGTCATCATCAACTTGAGCGTTCATTTACCAAATCTGATGTGCGTTCACTGTTCAATGTCTATGTGTGAATAAAAGTTTTTGAAGCGTCAGAGTTTTGGATTGAATAGGCTGTCCATGGTGGGACTTGAAATATCTTCATTAGTGTTTCTACTGTCTGGAACGACATGAGGGCGAGTAATTGATGACAGAATTTTCATTTTTGGGTGAATTAACCCATTTAGGTAATACTAAAATTAGATTTTTACATTTTTGTTCTAGTGTTGATTGATGGTCAGCTGGTCTGGTTATCCTAAATTAGGTTTATCTGCTTTAAATTATTGTTTGTATATGCCAACTATAATTAATGTCTGTGTGAGCTTTCTGCAAACTACTTTCCCTACGGGGATGAATAAACACTACTACTACTTTTATTGAACTGCGTTAAATCCTCCCAGACCCAATCACTACTAATGATCATACCAGATGTCCACTTTCTCAGACACGGGTTCGTTGCGTATGACCTCCGGCGCCATCCAGGCCACGGTGCCGGCGAACGACATCTTGGTGCTCTTGTCCCTGAGCTCCTTAGACGTGCCGAAGTCTGAGATCTTCACCAGGTCGTCGTGTGTGATCAGCATACTGACGGGAGAGAGGGTGTGTTATCAGTCGTGCGGGGGGAGGGGACAAACAAGACTAAAGCTAGTCAGGCGGTCATACTTGGGAGATTTGAGATCTCTGTGGATGATCTTGTGCAGGTGGAGGTAGTTCATGCCGCCGGCGATGCCCATGGCCCAGTCCACCAGCAGGGAGGGCGTGATCTTCCGTCCGGCCCTCAGGACCTCGTAGAGCTGGCCCTGCGCACAGTACTCCATGAGGATGCAGTAACACGGGGCCTGCGTGCACACGCCCCTGAAACACACACACACACACGCTTTCAACACGCGTCTGCAGAAACGGACTGTGCTGAGAGTGTTTGCTGAGTATCAGCTGCTGAGGAGAACTTCAGCTGACCCGCGCTAAGCGCCGCCCCCTTATGTCCTTAATAACAATCACATGATTGGTGCACATGTGCACAGTCACTATTCTCTCGCAGTGAAAAACACATCGTGGAGCAAAGAGGACACCGACAACACGCCGACAAACAAGACAGAGCAGGTTAATTTAGGTATGAAACAGTCTCAGCATTCAAATGTTGTCATTTTTTAATACATTCAAACAATAAATACCGTTTTGAGTCTCTTTGATGTGTGGCGACAGATCGCTGTACAGCAACATAGTGTTGGCCCAGATCCGGCCCACATCTGGCACACATTGATTCCACACGGCCCAGATGTGGCCCGGATCTGGGTCGACACTATGCTGCTGTCTGGGTCAGTTCAACCAATCATCTCTTCCTTCTATTTAATTTATAGCATTAAATAAACATCAATGAACATCAGAAGGAATGTTGTTTCAACTGTGGAAAAACGTCAATACACACACCGTTTTTCAAGTTCTAGTCCACCGACGTTAATCTACTAACTCTACTGTCTGGTTTGTTTGTCAGACAAACATAATATTGGCATTATGATTGGTCAGATTGCCAGTCAAACCCTCTTTTGGCATTAAAAAATTACTGTCAGGATTTACTAAAGACACGCAGTGAAAAATTTGCATTGAACGCATAGACCATTATTTTCACGTATGCGTTTGTAGTTTTACTGTCAGACCGCTAAATTTATTATATTGTAGTCTTGATTTACTAACGTGATTTACTAAGGTTTGCGCTATTCAATTTACTGGTATTTGCGCCATTAGAAAAGCATGTCTGGACCCAGTTTGCCATTAACATGCTGCGATAGTTGCTGTAGGAGGAGGAACCGCAGAGAATCTTCTCCACTCACCTTCATTTATTTGTAATGCCAGAGGACGAAGATATCGTTTGCCAAGCTGTGTTATTGTTAATTTGCAGCGTCTGTGTTATTAGTAGATCACACTAATTTCCATCAGCTCTGTTTGTGACCTAATTTGCGCCATCAACTGTGCACTGACGTTTATGCTAATAACTTTTGAAAATTCGGATTCCTTGGAATAAAATAATTTATTTTACGCCATGACATTTTTTTCACCATTTTGGATTTTCTGAAAATTCTAAATTTTTCGAATTCATCCTAGACGCTTTTTCCAATTGTCATCAAAATTGGCTCAAATAATCTTCAGACCATGCTGGCAAAAAAGTTCTTAGAAGCTTTTTCATAACGTGAATACGTGAATAATACTTGAACAAGTTTAACGAAGAGCATGTGAAAATAGATGTGAGGCTATATCTCCGCAACGTTTAGCGTATCAAGATTAGTCTGAGGCATTACATGTAGCGTTTTGGCACAGCGCCACCTACTGGTCAGGAGAACTGAAAAATAGCTATTTTTGTTTATAACTATTTTTGGTTAGCCCAAAAATTTAAATTTGTCTCTTTTTGATTCAGTGCAGCATACAGTGTCGAATGATACCCAATTTTCCCTTGTCGGCCATTTTGGGCTTCAGCCATTTTGAATTTCGTCGTAAAATTCAGCATTATCGTATCATTAGGAAACGTAGTATTTGTCAAGGAACGTGTTTGTATGTGTAAGGAACTGAAGAGTTTCGGAACAGTGCCATCTTGAGGTCCAAATTTATAATGAAATTATAATATATAAAAATAATTAATAGTTAATGGATTTTTTTTACTTTTGCCTATTTCAGTGAAACTAGTCTTAATAGATTGACATTTAACAATAAACAATTACAGATTATCGAAACTGCTGTCTGCAATTTTTAACCTAACTCCTAGGCCATTGGTCCGATTTTCGTCTCAGATCATCTTTAGACCATGCCGACATAATGTTATAAAAATATTTTTGATTGATCAAACCACTGTGTTTCGAATAACACATTAACAAAGTTGTTGTCATGGTGGCAAGCTGACTCTTGAGGCTGTATCTCTGCAATGCTTTGGCAAATTGACACCAAATTTTGTGTGTCATTATCTCCTCACACTGACCACACCACATCAATTTGGTACCAGTGCCTCCTATTGGTCAAAAGTGATCAGCAATTAAATCATATTACTAGTGAGTTTTCAGCCATTTTGCTTAAAATCATCTAAAAATGTCTTTAATTACTAATTTTTGTAGTTAGTGTGCTTGGCCCCATTATTTGTATAAAATATTGTGCTGTGTGTTTCAAAGCGAAGTGCGCACATGATCAGACTGTTTTGATACCTCACCTGTGTTGTGTTTGATGCACGTCATCTCTTGTAATGATCTGCGAACCCCGCCTCTGAGCTGATTCGACAGATTTCATAGGTCATTTTATTTACAGTGCTGATTGCTTACACCAGAGGTCTTCAATCCTGCTCCTGGAGGGCCACTGTCCTGCAAAGTTTAGTTCCAACCCTAATCAAACACACCTGAATCAGCTCATCAAGCTCTTCAGAATCGCTTGAATATTCAAAGGCAGGTGTGCTGAAGCAGGTTGGAACTAAACTCTGCAGGACAGTGGCCCTCCAGGAGCAGGATTGAAGACCTCTGGCTTACACACCTCTGAAATAAATACTAATTCCTAACCTACACCCTGACCCTAACCATAGTATAGCATTGGTAGCACATCATGATAGATAGCATTACTGTTTGTTGTGATTAGATCCATCCATGATTGTTCTGAACTGAATCCATGAACTTTCTTGACAGTGATTGAGTTGATCAATGAAATCAGCTATGGGTGAGATTTACACTTAAAAAAAACACACAGATCATTCGCTGATCAACCGAATCAGGTTGCACTCTGTCTTTCGGAGTGTTAAGTCCAGTTGCATAAAGTACATGCTGGACAAAGACATAGTCACGTTACCCAGGTCTGTTAGTCTGATTTCTCAAAAACCGGACTAACTTGAAGCTTGCACATGTCATTTTAAAAGTTAAAGGGGACCTATCATGCTCTTGTACAAAGTCTTGATGTTGTGTCTGGGCTCTACTAGAACAGGTTTTCCTGCTTGAATGTTGATTATTTTCCTCATGTTCTCCATTGTTGCAGCTCCTCTCTTCCCAGTCTGTCAGTAACGCTCTGTTTACTTCCTGTCTCTATGAAGCCCTGCCTTCTGAAAAGCACACTCTGATTGGTCGGCTGGAGCAGTGTGTTGTGATTGGTCAAGCTCTTCGAGTGTGTTTGGGAAATGTCCCGCCCCTTACCATAACCCCCAGTTTAACACACTACTTACTAACTCAACCAGGCCCCGCCCCTTTATTCTGCGTATTAATTATTTAAATGAGGAATATTGTGATGTGTTCGTTCCCGGAAGAAACTCAAGACTACAATGGAGGCGTTTCAGGAGTTCAGAAACACTGACACTGACATAGAGAATAACTGGAGCTTTTTCATGCTCAAACAGCAACATCACACACTAAGACAGATGAAGATGGGAAAACACTTTAAATGATCGATTCTAATTGAGGGTGATGGTGTTGTGCATGTTTCCGTTCACTCACTTGAAGGTAATGATGTTGGGGTGTTTGAGCTTGCGCAGATGTTTGATCTCAGTCTCCTTGATGTCCCTTACTTTCTTCACAGCCACGTCCTCACCATGAAACTTGCCCAGGAAAACCGCCCCCTGCGCCCCGCTGCCAACCCACTGCAGCTCGGAGATCTCCTCGAACGGCACCTCCCAGGAATCTGGAAGAGACATTTCATTATCCCCGCCTGAAACGACTCTGGGCCCTATCATACACCTGGTGCAATGCAGCGCCAGTTTTTTGCTAGTTTTAGCCTAACGCAGTTATCATTTTCACGTCCTGCGCCACGTTGTTTAAATAGCAAATGCATTTGCGCCCATCTGTGCGCTCATGGGTTGCTGGTCTGAAAACGAGGTGTGTTCAGGTGCATTGTTGGTGCGTTGCTATTTTGAGGAACTGAAATAGACTCACAGCACGCGTAAACTCTGCTTATTACACACACAGGGACGCCGAGCAGCACACAAACATGCCAAATATAAAAAATTTAAGGATTATAATTTAAAAGATTATTATTGTGTACATAAAGATATGGTGGAATCCGGCTTGTCCCGTAGATGGTCTGCTTGCATGCTTTAACCTCGCACAAGAGCAGATCCGTTTCCTTTCCGTTTCCGAGAGCAGTCTTTCCGCTTGTAGAATCCGCAATGTTAATAGCGATTCTGCCATGGCGTGAGTGCAACTGGCTTTTAAAGGGAATGGGAGATGAGACCCTGATTGGTTTTTTGCACGTTACGCCCAAAACACACCCATTACTCATTAAAAGAATAGGGACAACCCTTTTAGACCATGCGCTGGGACCACCAACCATTTTTCCCATCGTTAAACTAACAAAAGTGGATTCGGACACGCCCTAAGTGCACTTGCGCTGTGCGCTTTAGACCAAGCGCTTAGATCGTTAAAACAGGGCCCTCTAACTCTGCTGCTTGCTGTCTCCGATTGTGGTACTCACCCTCATGGCTCTGCTTGTGCTCTGTCGAGTAGGCTTTCCCGATCATCGTCCACACTGGCTTCAGGCATCCGAACAAGCCTTCCAGAAAGCCCCCTCCGCCCGCCTGCAGCCGGAAGCTGTCGGACTGGTTGCGCACGGCTCCGCCCTCGGCTCCACCCTCCTGCAGCTTCAGCACACTGTTGGAGAAGTTGGTGGGCTCGTCGCTCAGGGTGGGGCTGTTGCTGTGGGTGCCGCTGCCGCCCCCGACAGGGTCGATGGAGAGCACGTTACGGAGGACGCATTGGGTCGGGGTGAGTTCGGTGTCTGGGGTGCTCGCCGGCACCTCCGAATCCGGCCGGCAGAAGGGCGGATCAGAGAGCGGGGTGCTGAACCCGGAGAGGGAGGGGGAAGGGGCATGTTGCTCATGGACACAAGCCATGGGGGCAGAGGGGGCAGAGGGGGCAGAAGGGGCAGAAGGGGCAGAAGGGGCGAGGGTGGCCCGCGAGTTACCCACCCTTCAGGAAAGTGGCCCTCACCACTCACTCCGGAGCACCGCTGCTCGTCAACACACCTGGAGAGGGGAATCACAAAGCAAGCCATAAGATTCGAGAAAGAGCTTACTTATTACTTATTACTTATTACTTATTAGGAAAGGCAATCAAATACAATCACGTATTAGAGATGTGTATTATGGTGGATTAAATCACTATCATTGTGTAGCAATGCCAACAACACGAGGACACGTTCGTGTATTTAGGAACTGGGGCTGTCAAAATGGCTGAAAAATAAAATTCGAATTTCTTTCTTAAATATTAGCAAAATTTGCATTATATTCGAATTCTGAAGGCAATACTTAAAGTTAGAGGAAAAAAAGTACTGTATTGTCTCTTATGCCCACAAGAGGGCGCAAGCGAGCTAAATAAGCAAATATAAACCAAATCAAGCATTGCATCTTTTATTGAAATGAAATGAGATTCACTTTTTAAAGTGCATTAACTTTTGAAACAATTGTACTTAAAATATATTTTCCTTATTGTGCATGTAAGTGCATCAGTAACCTGAGAAAACACGCTTCAACAGAGATAGCATAATGTACTGCATGAACACAAAATAGCAAACTCATTTGACTGGATCAGTCAACAAACACGGTGAGTAATGTCTTCTCCTGTTACTGTCACTTGCACTTTGTGTCACATGTATAGTATAGCATTCTCTGTCAAGAGCGAGGACTTTACATGTGATAAATGCAGGGAGATAGTCAGGCTGACGGAGAAGATTTCAGAACTAGAGACACGCATCCAAACTTTAAATGGGGATAGTAAGAGTGCAAGGGCTTTAGATACTGCTTTGGATGTGACTAGCTTAGTGAACTCTGTACATTGTTCGGTTCTGGCTGTAGAGCCCGTGCAGCAGGGCAACTGGGTGACGGTGAGACGCTGTAGTCGCGGAACAAAACAGCACTCTTTCGTTCCGATTTCAACATTAAACAGATTCTCCCCACTCAGTGAAACACCCACTGAGAATCCTGTTGAATGTGCCCTAGTCATTGGCGATTCGATCACACGGAACGTGAAAATAGAGACACCAGCCACCATATCACATGTTCGCCGGGAGCCAGAGCGCCTGACATCAAAGCAAATTTAAAAGTGCTGGCTATTGATAACCGTAAATTCTCTAAGATTATTATTCACGTCAGCACTAATGACACTAAAGTGCATTATAACATTATAGCATTATAGCATATAACATTAAAGAGGTGTGTGAACTCGCAAGTACGATGTCAGGCACTGTAATTTGCTCTGGCCCCCTTACTTTTCGCAGGAGTGATGAGATACTTAGTAGACTGTCCTCACTCAATGGCTGGTTGTCTAAGGCCCCATTTACACTGCATGGTTCAAGTGACCCAATTCCGATTTTTTCCTCTCATGTGGCACAGATCGGATATGACCAGTGAACGTGTAAGCAGGAAAAAAACGCATGGATTCCGATTTTCTCAGATCGGATTCAGGCCTCATTCATATGTGGTAATAAATCGGATATGAATCGGATACGTGCATTTGCGTGTGCCATGTAAGCAGACAAATCGGATATTCCCCAGTAAATGCGAGTCGTACGTCATTAAAAAAGGGACGTCAACTCAGGTGGACACCAACTGCGATCACATTATTAATGGTGCGATGGAGGACGAAGGCTCAACACAGTGGAGTATTTTTTTCTCCGCCTTACGAGAGCAATGTTTTGCTGATTTTTGAAAATAGTGCGGAAAGCAAAACACTGAATAATTAGAGATGCGCAGATGAGCTCCAACTTCACCCGAATCCGCAGCCAAAAACAAATCATCCACCCGCACCAATAATTTTCTCAGATTTAAGTATCCGTACCCGATGGTCAAATTATGTATTCGTATGTGTTGTTACGCGTGAGGATAGATGATCGTCACCTTCAACAGCGGACTCGACGGTTGATGCGCGCATCTAATATGAATGAGCGCTGCTTTTAAATGAACATTTCTTTAAAACAAAATTTATTTGACAGAATTTAATTTTCTTAATTGCATAAACAGGCTTTACTCCCTTGAAACTTAAACTGGAATGGAACATACTCATATTTTAGAGAATGTAGTTAATATTTTCGTTAATAATGATTTATCATATCCACTCGCGACCCACCCGAAATTAATCAGAATGTTATTTTTATTAGCCTACTTGACCCGCCCGATCCGCGGATTATCCACAGAGCCCCCGCGGATATAACCGCGATCCGCGCATCACTATAATATTTTTGTCTGCTTCTGCATCCATTGCATATCGAGCTGTTTTACTTCATTTTCCGGGCCAGAACGTCTACATTGGGTTGTTTTGGCAGTGTATAGTGTAAATGCAAATATCGGATACGGGTCACTTTTAAAAGATGATGTAAGCGGGTCGTCAAAAAAATCGAATATAGTCAGCAAATCGGAATTGGGCATCAAGACCTGCAGTGTAAATGCAGCCTAAGTGGTGTCCGCAAAATAATATAGAATTCATAGACAATTGGAAAAGTTTTTGGGGCAGACCTGACCTGTTGAAAAGAGATGGTATTCATCCCTCCTGGGATGGTGCTGCTCTTCTCTCTAGTAATATGGCACATAGTCTTAGAGATAAAACATGACAATCTGGGGCTCAGGTCAGGAAGCAGACAGACTGGCTAAACCGACCGTCTGCTAGCGGCCTCGCGTCACCAAGGTCAGATAAATCCCATCACATAGAGACTCTTTCACCTAGATATCATCATATAGAGACTGTGTCTGTTCCCCGAATTAGGACATACAAAAAACTCCTAAACCCATTTAAGGGTAAAAATGTAATTGATGTTCAACAAATAAAAAACAGATATAATACGGATGAACAAATGATAAAGCTCGGGTTGCTGAATATTCAATCCCTTACTTCAAAAGCACTTATTGTTAATGATATGATTACAGACTATAATCTAGATGTGCTGTGTTTGACAGAAACCTGGCTAAAACCAAACGATTACATTACTTTAAATGAGTCCACCCCGCAAGATTACTGTTATAAACATGAACCTCATCTGAAAGGCAAAGGGGGAGGTGTTGCTGTAATTTATAGTAATATCTTCAGAATTACTGAGAAGTCTTGTTTCAAATATAATTATTTTGAATGTGCCCTAGTTATTGGCGATTCTATTACACGGAACGTGAAAATATGGAAAAATAATGTGTTAGTGCTTAATGTAACTGTGCTGTTGCTTATGTTTAGCTGTGTTTCTTTTCCGCCTCCCACTGGACATTTAAGGTACTGCACTATGTTTATATAGTTCCCTTTCAAGGGAACTCGCGTTGCGTCGAGAATGACGCTATGGGGAACGCTTTGCGTGATGACGTCTTGAAGCACATGTAAAATCAGTCCAATGGTGTGGCGGAACGTCAGAGGCGGGTGACGTCACGTACCAGGAAGCTATAAAAGCCGGCCTGAAACAGAAAATGAAAGCTTTCTGAGTCTTCAGTCGCGCTCTGTGTTGAAATCTGTCCTTGTTATTTGGTGTTGTCTGTCTATATATATATATATTCAGTATGGCGAGCAAGCAGCAGTTTAGAGTGTGTGTTCATCCTTGCCCGCGTTATATAACGGGAGGTGATACTCACACTCTTTGTGTTGTTTGTTTGGGAGAGGAGCATGCCCAGTCAGCACTCGAGGGTGGTGACTGTGTGCATTGCTGTGCGCTTCCATTGCGGACGCTCCGATCCCGCTTGGCTCGGTTCAATCCCGACCACGTTCCCCAGGGCTCGGGTCCCGCCGCGGCTGAGGCTCGGCGGCGATCTCAGACCTGGGGTTCGCAAATGGATCTGTCAGTGGATGTTGAGACGGGCTCTGCCTTATCTCAGCCTCTTACTGACAGATCCAGTGCCTCTCATCAGGGTGTGGAAGCACGCGCGGCGGTTTCTTCCCCCCCGATAGAGGCACCAGTACTGCAACTATCCAGCTCTGAGGAGTTGGATGTTGTGAGTATTGAAGCTGAGTCTGAGGATTCGCCACCTCAGTCTCATGCGTTTGAGGAACTGCTCGATGTCATTACTAGAGCTGTTGACAGACTGTCTATTGAGTGGCCAGAAGATAGGCAGGACGTTCGTTCGAAAAGTAAGCTCGACGAACGCTTCCTGCCATCTCGTGCGCAGCCCCAGCGCAGGAGCCTGCCGTTTTTCCGAGCGGGAGCAGCCTCACTCCTCTAGAAAGAGCGCTGAGCACCGTGCCACTCAGAAACAGAGCGTGTCCTCCCGTGCTCCCCCACAAAAATCTCGGGGACACGGAGGGCGCGCTCAAACCCAGCAGTCCTCGAGGGGTAAAGCGGATCTGCGGACCGTTATTACCGCCAAGAAGGCTGCTGGGAAGAAATCCTGACGTCCGAGGGCTCAGGACTAATGAGGGTAGTCCCCCCCGAAGCAGAGCGGTTAACACCTCTTTTTACGGTGCCCGTCTCTCTTCGGTACCCTCAGGGGACCGTTCTGCTAACCCTGCCGCCTCCGGTGTTACAGGGCGCAGCGGTCTCCGGCGAGCACATATCTCAAGGACCACCCGGAAACGTAGTGGCCTCGGGATGCCCGCCCCCTCCGAGGAGGGTGTTAGAGCAGTCTGTTCGATCGTTCCCTGCCGGTGCGCCGTTACAGGGCGACGAATTGACTGCTCAACAACAACAAAATCCAGAAACCAGTCTCGAGAGGCTGGTACCTCTAGTAGAATCTTTGACAGCGTGGAAGCTACTGTCAAATGTTTCTCGTTGGGTCCTGCAGACCGTGGAAAAAGGGTATCAGATACAATTCAAAAAACGCCCACCTCGGTTTATGGGGGTCCTGCCCACAGTGGTGGGCCCCGAGCAGGTTCTGGTCATGGAACAGGAAGTGAACACTCTGTTAGAGAAAGGGGCCATAGAATATGTACCTCCCTCCGACAGGGAAACCGGGTTTTACAGCCGGTACTTCATTGTTCCGAAAAAGGACGGGGGATTGCGTCCCATTTTAGATCTTCGAGTTCTGAACGATTCAGTCATGCAGCTCAAGTTCAAAATGTTAACATTGAGACAGATCGTGCCACAGATCAGGTCCGAGGACTGGTTTGTCACGATAGATCTCAAGGACGCATATTTCCATATTTCCATCCGTCCGTGTCATTGGAAGTTCCTGAGGTTTGCTTTCGGGGGCAAAGCATACCAATATCGTGTTCTTCCATTCGGCCTAGCTTTATCACCCCGCACTTTCACCAAATGCATGGATGCAGCTCTGGCGCCGCTGCGCCTCCAGGGTATTCGCATCATGAACTACATCGACGATTGGTTGATTTTAGCTCAGTCGCATCAGTTGGCGGTTCAACATCGAGATGTTGTTCTCGCCCACATGAAAGAGCTGGGGTTACGGCTGAACGCCAAGAAGAGTGTGCTTTCTCCACTCCAGAGGACCACTTTTTTAGGCGTGGTTTGGGACTCAGTGTCGATGCAGGCGCGCCTATCACCGCCACGTATAGAGTCCATCCTTGCAGCTGTGAAAAGTGTAAAGCTAGGCCAGCTACTCACTGTCAAACAGTTCCAGAGACTGTTGGGTCTCATGGCAGCAGCTTCCAACGTGATACCTTTTGGACTGCTGCACATGAGGCCCCTGCAGTGGTGGCTCAGGACCAGGGGGTTTTCCCCGAGGGGCAACCCATTTCGCACAATCAAGGTCACGCGGCGATGCTTACGTGCCCTGGTTATGTGGAAGAAACCTTGGTTCCTGTCCCAGGGCCCAGTGTTGGGAGCTCCTTGTCGTCGCAAACTGCTAACGACGGATGCTTCCCTCACGGGTTGGGGAGCGATCCTGGAGGGTCGCTCATCTCAAGGTCTGTGGGAAGACCATCATCGTTCCTGGCATATCAATCGCCTAGAGATGTTAGCTGTCTTCCGGGCTCTGAGGAGCTTTATCACAGATCTCAGGGGACACCATGTGTTAGTACACACGGACAACACGTCGGTAGTCGCCTATATCAACCACCAAGGGGGTTTGCGCTCGCGCCCGTTATCCAACTTGGCACGCCATATCCTCTTGTGGTCCCAGGGGATGTTACTGTCACTCAGGGCAGCTTACATCCCCGGGGTCCAGAATATAGGAGCAGACACTCTGTCGAGACAGGGGCCGAGGCCCGGGGAATGGAGGCTCCACCCCGAGGTGGTGGAGCTGATATGGAGGGAGTTTGGCCAAGCTCAAGTGGATCTGTTTGCGTCTCGAGAGACGTCTCACTGTCCACTTTGGTTCTCCCTCACGCATCCAGCTCCTCTGGGACTGGATGCTATGGTGCAGACGTGGCCGAGGCTACGTCTGTACGCTTTTCCCCCAGTTGCTCTGCTCCCGGGAGTTCTGGAGAGAGTTCGCAGGGACCGGGTTTGCCTGCTTCTTATAGCCCCGCGCTGGCCGGGCAGAGTATGGTTTCCCGATCTTGTGTCGCTCCTCGACGGGCCTCCTCTGGAGCTACCCGTCAGGAGGGACCTTCTGTCCCAGGCGGAGGGCTCGATATTTCACCCCCGCCCAGAACTGTGGAACCTGTGGGCTTGGCCTCTGAGGGGGCCCAGCTCATAGAGTCAGGTCTCTCAACTGAGGTTGTTGAGACCATTCTACAGTCCAGAGCTCCCTCCACGAGGAAACTTTATGCCCTGAAGTGGAGAGTCTTCACTTCTTGGTGTAGTGACCGTCGGTTGGATCCAGTCAACTGCCCAATTGGTACAGTTCTGGAGTTCCTGCAGGACCGGTTCACTGCAGGTCTGACCCCGTCCACCTTAAAGGTTTATGTGGCGGCCATAGGTGCTTACCACATTCCTTTGGGTGGAATGTCTGTGGGGAAAGACCCCTTGGTATCTCGTTTCCTTCGTGGCACTTGGAGGCTGAGGCCTGCAGTTCGCTCTAGGGTGCCACCATGGGACTTGTCCATTGCATTACAAGGCTTGTCCCTGGCCCCCTTTGAGCCCATTGAGGAGGTTCCTGAGAAGTTTTTAACTCTGAAAGCTCTTTTCCTTCTCGCTATTTCTTCTCTCAAGAGGATAGGGGATCTTCAAGCATTGTCGGTTGCTCCGTCATGCTTAGAGTTTGCTCCGGGTATGGTTAAAGCGTTTCTTCATCCAAGACCGGGTTATATCCCCAAGGTCCCCACTAATGTGGTCAGACCTATTGTTCTGCAGGCCTTCTGTCCTCCTCCCTTTCAAAATGCTGACCAGGAGGCTAATAATTTGCTTTGCCCTGTGCGGGCGTTAGACGCGTATGTCCACAGAGCTGCCCTGTGGCGTAAAAGTGATCAATTATTTGTGTGCTTTGGGTCTCCTAACAAGGGAGGTCCAGTGTCTAAGCAGAGGATGAGCAAGTGGGTGGTCGAGGCTATCTCACTTGCTTATGAGGCGGCTGGGCAGCCTTCTCCTATGGCTGTCCGGTCCCATTCTACAAGGAGTATGGCGGCCTCTAAGGCCCTTATATCAGGAGTATCGTTACAGGACGTCTGTGATGCGGCAGGCTGGTCCTCACCGCACACTTTCGTCAGGTTCTACTCTCTGGATCTAGACTCTGCTCCAGGGTCTCATGTTTTGTCTTCCTAGTGCTGCTCACCAGATTTCACACGGGACAGACACTTGTAGCTATGGAGGCGTTGGTATAGACGTTCCCCATAGCGTCATTCTCGACGCAACGCGAGTTCCCTTGAAAGGGAACGCCTCGGTTACGACTGTAACCTCGGTTCCCTGAAGAGGGAACGAGCGTTGCGTCGCCCTGCCATATCTCCTTCATGCCTGTCAGCCCGACTTCAGACTATACGAAGCTTTCGTTTTCTGTTTCAGGCCGGCTTTTATAGCTTCCTGGTACGTGACGTCACCCGCCTCTGACGTTCCGCCACACCATTGGACTGATTTTACATGTGCTTCAAGACGTCATCACGCAAAGCGTTCCCCATAGCGTCATTCTCGACGCAACGCTCGTTCCCTCTTCAGGGAACCGAGGTTACAGTCGTAACCGAGGCGTTTACTTTCGATTTCCCTCAGTGAACGCAGTCAAGAACAACGGGCACGCAATTTCTATCGACTATTGATTCGTTTAAACGTTGGAAATATATGTCTGTAAGTGCAATATTTTACAATAAATAGTGATTTAAAGTGTTTAAGAATTTTTAGAACAGAGATTATTGCTATATTTTTGTTATAAGCACACTTGATTTGTGTTATTGATAACGTGCAATGTTGTAGTCGGTACATGCTAGTTTATCTTCTGTTTGTACATTATCTCATTTGAATATAATTTCTCTGTGTTTATTACTTAAAGGGATAGTTCACTTTGAAATTAAATTTTGGTATGTTTTAGCTTACCTCAAGGGCATCCAAGATGTAGGTGTCTTTTTTTCCGCAGTAGTTTCAATTTTGATATTTTTAGGTCAAACCGTTCTTGTCTGTCAGTCATATAATGCAGGTCTATGGTCACTGTCTCAAAGAGCATGCACAAGTCCAAATTAAAACAATTCCCCGTCGTCCAAATTAAACAATTCCCCATCTAAGTACACATTGATGGCCTAAGACAGGAAACGAGCAGTTTGTGTGAGAAAACGAACAGTATTTATATCGTTTTTACCTCTTATACACAGCTACGTCCAAGTGATATGATCTGACGTGTACGCAGACTGGTGCATAGATATATACACTAGATGTCACCTTGTCTACGGCAGTTCATTGGAACGAATGTCTTTAAGGCGACATCTAGTGTATATATCTATGCACCAGTCTGCCTACACGTCACACACCAGGATGCGTGCGCCCTCAGATCACTTGGACGTGGCTGTGTATAAGAGGTAAAAACGATATAAATACTGTTCGTTTTCTCACACAAACCGCTCGTTTCGTGTCTTAGGCCATCAATGTGTACTTACGATGGGGAATTGTTTAATTTGGACGACGGGGAATTGTTTTAATTTGGACTCTGTGCATGCTCTTTGAGACAGTGACCATAGACCTGCATTAAATGACTGACAGACAAGAACGGTTTGACCTAAAAATATCAAAATTGAAACTACTGCGGAAAAAAAGACACCTACATCTTGGATGCCCTTGAGGTAAGCTAAAACATACCAAAATTTAATTTCAAAGTGAACTATCCCTTTAAGATTATGTGAAAGGAACTATGTACAAACCGTGATGTTAAGCTGGATGTGTATGTAAATGTGAACATAATGTTCATACATATTTTTCTTCGTTTGTAGTTTTACAGAAAAAATATTGAGAAGTGAATCACCAGTAAAGTCACTAAAGTTATGAAGACTGCTTTCTGGAGTTCTTTTTTCAATTTGTACGCTATCTGTTAAGCCTTTGCTTAAGCTACGCAATTGGTCAGAACAGAATAGTAACACTATCTAGTGTAAATGGTAAATCACATTTGAGATTTGTGCTGGCTACTGTATACAGGCCATTGGAGTTCGACAACGTGTCAGGACCAACTCATTGTCGTAATCATACATTAGATCTAATATTATCACATGGAATCAATGTTGATGCCATTGAAATTCTGCAGCAGAGCGATGACATCTCAGATCATTATCTGGTCTCGTGTAAACTTCATTTAGCCAAGGCTGCAAAGCCAACTCCGTGTTACAAATATGTTAGACCTATCACTTCTGCCACTAAAGATTGCTTTATTAATAATCTTCCTGATCAGTTTCATCATCTCAGCAGCCCAGATAGCTTAGAAGAACTCGATATTGCGACAGAAACTTTTGACTCTCTCTTTTCCAGCACTTTAGACACAGTTGCTCCATTGCGCTTAAAGAAGATTAAAGAAAATAGTCCAACGCCGTGGTACGAGCACACTCGGGCCCTTAAGAGAGCAGCCAGAAAAATGGAGCGCAACTGGAAGAAAACAAAACTAGAGGTATTTCGCATTTCATGGAAAGAGAGCTCGATTGCTTACAGAGAGGCTTTAAAAGCTGCTAGATCTGCTTATTTTTCAACCCTATTAGAAGAAAATAAACAAAACCCTAGATATTTATTTGAAAAAGTGGCAAAATTAGCAAATAATAAAGCTTCAACCCCAAACATTTCCAAGCAGCACAGCAGTAATGACTTTATGAACTTCTTCACTTACAAGATTGATAATATTAGGGAGAAAATTACAACTATGTAACCGTCTACTACAGTATCACATCAGGCAGTGCATTGTAGTTTCCCTAAGGAAAAATTCGATTCATTCATTGCTATAGGAGAGGAAGAATTGTCTAAACTCGTTAAATCATCTAAATCGACAACATATATGTTAGAGCCTATACCGATTAAGCTATTGAAAGAGATGCTTCAGTATGGCGTACCACAAGGCTCAGTACTAGGACCGTTGCTGTTCACTCTGTACATGCTACCCTTGGGAGATATCATTAGGAAGCATGGAATTAGTTTTCACTGTTATGCTGATGATACTCAGCTCTATAGTTCTTCAAAACCTAACGAAACTTAATCACAAAATTAACTGAATGCATAGCTGATATAAAAAACTGAATGACTAGTAATTTCCAACTACTTAATTCTGAAAAAACTGAGATCCTAATTATTGGACAAAAAACTTCCTCACGTAATAATCTAGAATACTGTCTAACACTTGATGGCTGCTCTGTCAAGTCTTCGTCGTCGGTTAGGAACCTGGGTGAAAGTCACGTGTCTAGTATCTGTAAAACTGCATTCTTCCATCTTAAAAATATATCTAAATTACGCCATATGCTCTCAATGCCAAATGTGAAACAATTAGTTCATGCGTTCATGACCTCAAGGCTAGATTATTGTAATGCTCTACTGGGTGATTGCCCTGCATGCTTAATAAACAATCTACAGCTGGTCCAAAACGCAGCAGCTCGAGTTCTTACCAGAACCAGGAAGTATGACCATATTAGCCCGATTCTATCAACACTGCACTGGCTCCCTATTAAACATTGTATACATTTTAAAATATTGCTGATTACTTACACAGCACTAAATGGTTTAGCTCCGCAGTGCTTGAGCGAGCTCTTAACGCATTATAGTCCTTCACGTCTATTGCGATCTCAAAATTCCGGCCAGTTGATAATACCTAGAATATGGCATCTACGCTAATATTAGTCTCTCTGTTTATCCCGAGGTTTACCGCAGTCCGCCGGATCCAGGCCGGATCCAGATCTGATGAAGGACCTGCGCCTGGACACGACGACAGCGCAGTCCTGAAGTGGCCATGGACACGCGGAAGCGTAAACCCCCCCCCCCGTATTATGAATTTTTAAGGCCAGAAAGGTAGTTTGTTGAGGTCAATTTGTAGAAAAAGACTACACGCCTGCACAGATATATATTCAAAACTACTAGCCTAACTAATAAAGTTATATATAAATATAATAATTAAATGTAAAATAACACTATGTTCACTGTATAAATTTAATATAGATTAATCTTTGTAAAAGCTGTGTTTTGTTGTTTGATTAACATGACAACAGCAGGTATTTTATTTTTGACTTCTGGAATTTGATATATATGTATTCCAATTTATTTATCTATGAGAATGTATTTGTAATTATAATTGTTTTTTGATGTTGTTGTTGTTGTTTTCTAAAATATAGTTTTGTCATCATTTTGAGAATGCAAGACACACACAAACACATGCCTATCTTCATAATTCTAGTTTTGACTTCTAAAGGTTTTTGAATTTGACCCAAATCCAAAATTTCACTTGCACTGCACTGCAATATACAGTGAAAGTCCAAAGTTTCAATACTACTCAACACCATTTTTTAGTCATGATTAATATTGCATTGCATATAATGTGTGCTGGGCAACTAGTCTTAAATTAAGAAATCCCTAGAAAACAGTAAAAAACACAAAAAACAAAACAGGAACATTGTGTATACATGTGATTTATTTAAATTGGCTACTTAATTTATTATTCCAATATCCATATATGATACTAAATCCCACAGGGAAAGGGGGATTTTCTATTTGTGACGTGCTGTCTTTGCATTTGAACATTGCACATTTTAAACAGGACACGCATTAGCTAAATAAACGTTAGCCAATACAAACTAAATTTATAGAAAACAGTTGACAATGAATAGACAGGAGTCCTGTCACAGGACCAATAATAGCAAAACGAATCACTTATTCTAAAAATAATATCAAGTATAAGTTCGAATAAGACGAATCCGACATATAATGACGGCTGTGTTAATGGTAAAGTGTCCGTCATTTAACGAATTTTAAAAATACGGATGGATAATACAAAATGCTTTCTGACATTTGACCGAAAAAAACACAAGCAAGAACAAAATTTAAACTTAGCCTGTCAAATTTAATTTTACAATTATCTTCTCTCTCTGTGTGCGCTCGTCTGTGTTCACGAGTTCACACTTACAGACAATTAGAGGGAGTAAAGTTTAATGCGTATTTGGCGTGGTGTCCGGGGGGAGTTCGGCCGAACCATACTGTTCATGTCCTTCTTTCTTCAGTGGAAAAGAAATGAAGGTTTTTGAGGAAAACACTCCAGGATGTTTCTCCATATAGTGTCTTCAATGGGGTCCAACGGGTCGAAGGTCCAGATGTGAGTTTCAGTGCAGCTTCAAAGTCTCGACACGATCCAGCCGAGGAATAAGAGTCGCATCTAGACAAACCAGCTGACATTTATAAGGCTGGTCTTGCTCTAGCTGTGATGCGCCACATATTACGTAATCAAGTTGAAAGGTCAAGCGTGACGTAGGTGTAAGAACAGATCTAGTGTTTACAAAGAGAACGAGTAAAGACTGAGTCAAACGGCATTTACAAATAAACAAATAAATAAAAGGTAAAACAATAATTTCGGACGATTGAAGTGAATTCGTGGATGTGCAAGACCAGCATTTGTGGTAAAAAGTATATAAATGTTTATTTTGTTATAAAATGTCAGCTGGTTTGTCTAGATCAGACTCTTATCCCTCGGCTGGATCGTGTTGAGCACTGATTCTCAAAGTGTGGTACGCAGGCTCCCTCTAGTGGTACGCAGAGGAATCACTGAATATCGCACATACGATCACACCGGTGTGACTAGAGCGATCAGTGCATTTTTTATTTCACTTTTAGGTGCAATACATTTTCATTTAATCATTATTCAAGTTTTTTATTTGCCTGTATGTAAGCAGCACAGTGCAGTGCTAATGTTCAAACTGGGGTTTTACACTGTATAAAAAGGGGCTGACAATAATAAATATTCTTATTAGAAATAAAGCTGCCTCAGTTTGAGCTGTGCATAGCTATAGCTGAACAGTTAGGCCCACTACACTACTGTATTTTAATATTGGTCATTATGGTGGTACTTGGTGTAAAAGGTTTGAGAACCACTGGCGTCGAGACTTTGAAGCTGCACTGAAACTCACATCTGGACCTTCGACCCGTTGGACCCCATTGAAGTCACTATATGGAGAAACATCCTGGAGTGTTTTCCTCAAAAACATAAATTCCTTTTCCACTGAAGAAAGAAAGACATGAACATCTTGGATGACGTGGGGGAGAGTAAATTAGCAGGAGATTTTAATTCTGAAGTGAACTCCTCCTTTAAACGAGCAAGAGCTTGTTGTTACTGTAGTGCTGTAGTTAACCGGTGAACTCTGAACTCTGAGGACGCTCGTGAACAATCTGAGAAACATCATTCATCTGCACATCCACAGACTAGCACAGCCTTTGATCATATTGTCTGTTTTGGTCATTTTGTTGTGTATTGTCATCTTAAAAAAAAAATTAAAAAAAATTAAATCTAGTACTTAAAAATGAGAAATGTTGCATTGGCATCCAGCTGAAGTAAAATAATTAGAAGTTTTATTTATTTCAGCAATGATTTTATTTCAAGTACTGCATTTTTATGTTTTTAGTTTTAGTTAACAATAATTGGTGTGTATATATTATTTACATCCAAAATAAAAGTTTGTGTTTACATAATATGAGTGTCACACTCATATTATGTAAACACAAACTTTTATTTTGGATGCGATAATATATATATATTATCTATATTTATATTATTTATATTTATAATATACATGATTATATATATATATTACAATATATACAATATACATTATATAATGTACTGTGTTTAATTATTTTGTATATATAAATTCACACACATGCATGTATATATTTAAGAAAAATTGACTTATAAAATATTTAGATCTACATTTAATATAAATTATATATAAATACATATACACTGTATATATGCAAATATGTATTAAATATATACATGCATGTGTGTGAGTTTATATATAAATAATTATACACAGTACACACACATATATTATACACACTTGCGTAAACATACATTTTTATTTTGGATGCTATTAATCGTTGCACAGCCCTAGTTTGTGTCATATATTGTTGAGGTCTAGTGTTTCTAGTCGCAGATTTTATTACATTTACAATATTTTATTGTGTTTACATGGACTAAATATTTCTACATATTTATGTTAGTAGCTGACATGCAAGTTTCAAATATTAAGCTAAAACAATTTTAAATCCAAGCATTTCTCCAACTGTACAATAAGATTGTTATAGACTCATATTAATCACTTGCTAATTCTGTCACACTTCTAATTATAGGAGCTGCTGAACAAATGAATGGTGACCATCATAGCTCCTAAATATACACTTATCCCTTCAATATTAATACACAATCATGTTATTTCTCAGCATCTGCATGAGATATATTATGAATATTGACGTGCCGTACAGAAATCACGGCGCTTCTGCTCGACGCTCGCGCGCGCGTCACACCGCTCTCTGCACAATATGGCAAAATTGCATAACAAACGCACGCGTGCGCTCCTGAACGACGCGATTCCTCGCGCGTGTCGTGTAATTACACCATTGCGCGTGTACAGGCAAAAACAGCGCACAAACGCACGCGACGAGAACGCGCGGATGAAAGGCAGTAAATGGACGCGTTTGTTGAGATGTGATGTCATTGGCGTCAATGGCGCGCGCGAACGCGTCCAGCCGCGCGAAGTACCGCAATGAGTGAGGAGAGGATGCACACACACACACACACACACACACACGCACTGCACGAACACACACACTGATCTGATCTGATCTCTCCCGCTGGCGTGTACAGGCTGTGCCGCGCGGAGAGGCTCGCGTCGCGTCGCGTGTGTGTGTGTAGAGATGAGGAGCAGTACCGTGTCTCTGGAGGATGGATGCTGTTGTCAGTGACGGGAGGTTGATCTGATGTTCCGCGGTAAACGCGTCTCTGTCCTCGATCCCCGCGCGCGCGTGCTGTTCTCTAGGCTCGGCGAGGTGTGTGTGCCGTGTGTGGTGTTTTGGCCCGGTCCGGTTCGAGCTCCATCGGCTGGTTTGCGCGATCACGGATTCGGGTCCATTAGTCGAGCGGAAGGAGCTGTTCTCATCTACGGTGCTGAAGTGACGTCACGGGGCGCGATGACGCCCGCTAGAGGGCGCGCGCGCGCGTTACCGTGAGAGCGAGCATGACGTCAAAGCCACAAGCGCTGAATGTGTGTGTGTGTAAATACGGCCTGACCTTCAGTTTATATTTTAAAGCGTTTAAAGGAAAACCTCCTGTTTTTATTGTCGGTGCACGCGCTAAATATGACGCACGTCACGCGTGGCGTCGAGAACGCTTGGAGAATCTGTTCCAGTGTGAAAATAATGGATGTTTCATACATAGGCCTACGTGTGCTTTACTATTGAAAGAGATTTCTGATAATAAAAACAGCGCACCTGTCCATAACCTGCGTTTGATTCTGCTTCATATCACGGTGTTATATTAACTCTGGTAATGAATAATGTGTGTTTAAGGTTTGCTTCTGGGTCATCTCATGGCAGATCTCCTCTGTGTGTTTTACTAGTGAAAGAAACACATAAAGAAAGCTGACCTGTATTTAAGAAATTATAAAGAAAACATTTTAAATGATGTTAAAAATGGCATCTTTTGTTGGAGCAAAACTAGAGTAGAGGACTAAAACTAAACGGCTGTATCTTCATTCATCTTCATTTATTTGTAGGCCTACACTAATGAAGTAGCTGGGTGTCAAAATCAGTAAAACACATTCTCTAGTGTTTATAATATGTATATTCTGGTTCAGAACAAACCTTTCTGTTGCTAAATATATATGCGGCTATGTGTGAATTGCTATTTTACACAGTCTCAATGATTGAGAAAAGGTCGTCCTACAAAACAAAGGTCATACACTGCAGATCTTTGACAACGTAGTAGTTTAGTAAATGGTGTATATGCTGGAATCATAAAAGTAGAATGTTGATAATATGATAACCGTGATGAAACATTGGCTTGTGTGTAAAGTTACTATACAAAACACAATTTGTAGAAGAGTTAAAATAGTTTAGAATTAAGTGTTTGCTTTAGAGATGTGTGATGTTTTGCATCTTGTGTGTGTGTGTTTTGTGGCTTTAGTGTGAGTTTCGCAAAAATGAGGCATAGTTTCAGAAATCTAAGCAATTTTAAAAAACTGTAATATATATGTTTTCTATGTGAATATATAGTAAAGTGTAATTTATTCCTGTGATCAAAGCTGAATGTTCAGCATCATTACTCCAGTCTTCAGTGTCACATGATCCTTCAGAAATCACTCTAATATGATGATTTGATGCTCAAGAAACATTTATGATTATTATCAGTGTTGAAAACAGTTCATATTTTTGTGGAAACTGTCATACATTTTATTTCTCAGGATTGTTTGATGAATAGAAAGTTCAGTGAATAGTATTTATTTGCATTTGTTAAATTTATATATTAAAGCATGTATTAAATAGAAATCTTTTGTAACATTATAAATGTATTTACTGTCACTTTTGATCAATTTAATGTGTCCTTGCTGAATAAAAGTATTAATTTCTCTCTCCTTCATTAATCTTACCTTTAATGTTTGAATGTTAACATTGTTGAAGTCGTTCACTTTCTGCTTCCCGCAGCGACTATTACTCAGGGCTTTCTGTCTTTACTGCAAATCAAGATGGTTATAGATGTGTGTGTCAGCATGTGTCAAATAAACAGACGTTTAAATAAACAGGAAGACTTTTCATTCAGTTTATTTACTGCTTAATTCACAACTGGATTTACAATGTATAAAGGTCAACATAAGCGTATTCTTCTTGATTACCAATAAAGTCTATATTTTTTTCAGATTTATAAAAAAAAAACGCACTCCACCACTTTTTTTTATCACATTTTTAAGATACCATAGCACATAACGAACATAAAATATGATCAATCATGACATAATCACTAATAATCACAAATAAAGAAGAGGTCATATACGTATATTTAAATTTAAAGGAGTGATTCAAGTAATTGTAGATGTCCGTAGTTCTTGCAATGTTTCAAAATAAAGCTTAACTTTATTTTTTAACTGGATAATATTAAGTTTCCTTTCAGACCACTTGCATTAATGGATTTGAAATTTGCCATGTAACATGAGAATATTTAATTTTAGCAGTTCCTTTGCCCATATAATCTTTAAGATAATAAGATTAAGTGTATTTGTCTTGCTGTCCGCAGCGGAGGGGCTCGAGGAAGCGGCTTCAGCTCCAGCTGAGATAGGTAAACCCCCCAAAAAGTGCAAATGATATTTAGGACAGCAAGCTGGAAAAGAAAGTCGAAACTGGTCGCGGTAGTTCCAAATGAAGATCCGGTTTAGTACGTTAGAATCGCATGAGAACACGGGGGGCCCGCTCCTGCCGGGGACGAATTCCCGGTTCCTCCAGTCCGCTGTTCGGATAGGAGCGCCCACACTGCGATTCAAACGGGAGAGCCCATATATAACATGAAGGATCACACTGCGATTCGGAAAGGGAGAGCCCCCACTGTGCCCGACGGGAGAGCCCTCACTGCATCCGGACGGGAGAGCCCCCACTGTGCCCGACGGGAGAGCCCTCACTGCATCCGGACGGGAGAGCCCCCACTGTGCCCGACGGGAGAGCCCTCACTGCATCCGGACGGGAGAGCCCTCACTGCATCCGGACGGGAGAGCCCTCACTGCATCCGGACGGGAGAGCCCTCACTGCATCCGGACGGGAGAGCCCTCACTGCATTCGGACGGGAGAGCCCTCACTGCGCCCGACGGGAGAGCCCTCACTGCATCCGGACGGGAGAGCCCTCACTGTGCCCGACGGGAGAGCCCTCACTGCATCCGGACGGGAGAGCCCTCACTGTGCCCGACGGGAGAGCCCTCACTGCATCCGGACGGGAGAGCCCTCACTGCATCCGGACGGGAGAGCCCTCACTGCATCCGGACGGGAGAGCCCTCACTGCATCCGGACGGGAGAGCCCTCACTGCATTCGGACGGGAGAGCCCTCACTGCATTCGGACGGGAGAGCCCTCACTGCGCCCGACGGGAGAGCCCTCACTGCATTCGGACGGGAGAGCCCTCACTGCATCCGGACGGGAGATCCCTCACTGCATCCGGACGGGTGGGCCCTGCGGGGTCTTGGTAAGCAGCGAGATTTATGAGGATGAGAGAGTTTGCTTGTCTGATGTGGAAGAGGTTTGCCGTGTGGGGCAGAAAGGTCGATTATGATGCGTTTTTTGCCTGAGAATTTCCTGGTGGCTATTCCTATAAGATTTATTCTGAAAAGTTTGAAGGGTGGGGAATCGAAAGGACCGATCACGAAGCCGGAATCGACTTCTTTTTAATGAGGGCCTCTGCTGAGTCTGGCTGGGCTGAGGCTGACTGTAGAGCGTCACAGATTAAACTTGAATTTGGTTGGCACTCCAAGCCTGGATCGAAACCTTCTTTCAAACCTGAAATGAGCTAATGTGTAAAGTTTCTGTCCGGATGGTTTTTTAGAGAGATACTTTTTGAGATTTTGATTTTGATTTGCTGAAGAACGGCGTACAGGACATACAGAGCGGGCATGAGCTCCGCCACAATAACTGCAAATGTGAAGAAAGCGGCAACGTTGTTTAACACATAACTTTAAAGTAATTAAAGTTGTTACGAACTTGATTCCCTGAGTTGAAACTGATGGGCTGAATGCTGCGTTCGCTCCTGGAACGGGGGACGTATGATGTGGACTTGGGCGCTTGCGGTTCTGGAAGGGTTGGGGAATCCGGTGTTACTTGGGGACAAGATGAAGTTGTGTGAGTAGTCGATCTGCAATGGAGCAGGAGAGACTTCGACAGCCCAGGAACACTTTGGTGTAAAGTTCGAGGTCGAGAGCCTCCCAATATGGGCACTGATTCCAGTGAGTGATGCGAGGAGCACAGTTTGTGGGAAAAGTTGATGGTATGTGTAAAAGTGACTACCACCCAAAGAGAGGCTGAGTTCGGGTATGATGGAGGGATATTCATTTAGCTCTTTACGTCTTGTGGAAAAGACGGCACATGTGACTTCTGTTAATCTGCTGAAAGCTATGCAGAATTCCAAAAAAAGGGGAGTACTCATTTGGTAGTGGGGATGGAGTCTTTAAGGTGTATGGTTAAGGGACCGAATTTGAAAGCGCGATGGGATTCATTGGTAGGAACTGATGTAAGGAGAGAAGGTAGATGGACGTCTACACCTGCTAGGATTAGAGAGCGAAGTTGAGAAGATACTGGTGGAGGTTCCTGGGCTACTGTACTTCTTGGCTAGAATGAGGTGTTAAAGAGTTGGAAATAGGAGGAAAAGAAAAATCTGGGACAGATTGCGGTGGCATCCTCACGCTATGATCTGCACCTGAAAGATGTGAAAGTTGGAGCGAGAGAGTGGCTGGAGTGGAGGTGGTCTGCCTCCTGACCAGTGTAGGTTGCAGAGGTATGAGGAAGAAAAGAAAAAAGTGGGACCGACTGCGGAGGCATCCTCACGCTGTGGTCTTTGCCAGAAGGAGAGGGAAAAGGTAGGGGACGGAATATTCAGCGGAGGCAGCCTCACGCCGGATTCTACCCCTTTGTGGGAATTAAGATGAACAGTAGAAATAGAGGGAAAAGAAATTGATTGAAAAGGGATTACCTGGAGGATCTGGAGCCTTGACATGGAGCGTGAGAATTATTTGGAGCGGGATTCGCTGCGGGACTATGTTCGGCGGCCTCTGTTGCTGGCCGAGCCGAGACGGGAGCGGACGTGGAAGTACAAGCGGTCACTATGGGAAGTGGCAGCTATTCTGATGAGGTGAGGAGGAATGAAGGGCCGAGGAGCGTTGAGTAGGGTTTTTGGTGAAGGTATAGGAGGGCTGGGGGAGTTGTTTGGATACTGGAATTAGCGAGTGCTTGACAGAGGCTGTTTATGGTCCATTTTGAAATAGGGGTCTAAAGGGGTCTACGAGTAGGAAGATATGAAGTCTGAGGAGGAGAAGAAGGAGAAGGAGAGACAGAGGAAGCTGACTGTCTGGAAGGAGGAGGAGAACGCGATCTTCTTGACCGCGGCTTGTGCGAGCGCTTCAGCTGACGGTGGATAACGATCCGAGGTGGAACGACCTGGTCTGGGTGGAGGATGAAAAGCTGGCGTCTCTGGGACGCTGGAGAGTTCGTCATCTGACGGGAATAGCTGGAGCTCTGGAAGATCCGACATGTTTCGGTAATGGAAACTTCCGGATGACGCCAGAACAGCTGATGCTAGAGCGAGGTGAGCGGCTGCTTATCTGCTCTGGCGGTGAAATGAAAGATTAGATGGGTTCACTCCTCTCGATATTACGTTGTGGACTTAACATAAAATATGACTCATGTCCTTGCCATTTTTCATTTTCATTTTTCCTATAGTAAAAAAATAATAATATATATATCACATCATTGTTTGCAAGATTTACACAGTATTTACTCACTGTTCCATTCATAGCAGCGTCAAAATTATTATTTATTTATCAGCAATTATCAGTGTTTTAACAAATGCACACACATTTTATTGCAGATACAGATATTTTATATAAATGATGGGTAACAAAATGTTTATAGCAAATCTCAGAAAATGTATAACACCATTTTCAGGTTTCACATTAATTATAATGAGGCACAATTGTTGCTCAGTTGCTCAGTACAAATAAAGTGATAAACTCTGACAGAATGTGAATGTGTTATAATAGTGATTTTTTAATGCTTAAAAGTATGATATACTGTGAAAAGTATATCAATTGATTGATATGACAACTATATCAATGAGTAGAATGACATAATTATGATTATAACCAGCAGATGGCAGCAGAGGATCACTTTCATTTTAAACGGGTTTTTCTAACAGTAATCTCCACTAAAGCAACACACACGCGCACACACACACACACACACACACACACACACAGACAAATGTTTTCAATGTTATTGGGGATATATTGTGAAAATATATATTAATCTTTAATTGTTAATTTCATGTGTTTCTTTCTTATATTGGTACTACTGTTTGTTATTTGCATCTTTGTTCTTATTTTTAAGAACAAGTGAAGATTCACAACTCTAGTGATGAAAAGTGTGTTCAAAGTTTGAGACTGACCTGTTCATTTGGGGCTTCTTCTTTTTTTTTCATCCCAGATTTACTCCAAATTACACAATAGCCCAGAAAGAGATGAATGAGATCTTCTACTGTCATTTCATTTACATTTTTATGCATTTGGCAGACGCTTTTATCCAAAGTGACTTGCATTGCATTTCAAGGTACACATTTTACATTCTTATCAGTTCTTCATTTCAGTTCTTCATGTCAATTCATTTTCAGTTACATAGAAGACAAAAATAAATCTCCAAAAGGGTCAAATGAAAGAAAAAAAAAACACACAGGTTAGTAAAATAACATTATACACATTAATTGGAGTGAAAATATAGATATAAAAGCAATAATTACTATAAAGATTAAATAAGATTATCAGAAGTCAAAGGAAACCTAACTCTCCCATTCAATTCCAATGGAAAAGGGAAGAGGAGGAGTCAGAACAGGAAGTTCATTCATGACATCACAATGATCAGAGGTGGAGTGTCCGACTTCTGGACACTAGTGTTATATTTCTCCTGTAGAAGAGCTCATTTCCCTGTGATTTCACTATTTTCTCTATTATAAAGTGAAATAAAGTGAAATGACAAAAAGCCACTTTGATCTTTGAAAGTACAGAATGATTTGATTATATTTCTATCGGTTCATTAGCAGACACTTTTCAAGTGAAGTAGCATGTACACAAGTTTTAAAAATAATCCATCATTAACTGTTTAGTAAAATGCCTTTGCTTATTAAATTAATGAAACAAACCCACACAAACCCTTAAACATGTAATTAGCATAATAGGCCTATCTCTGAATGACTATTTGCTCTGACATGTGCCAGACCAAAAGCTTAATCTGCACTTATTAATAGAAACTTATTAATAGTGAGCTTTTCTAATCACTCTTCTCTAGGCTGAATGTCTGTATACTTCAGAGTCAGGCTCACGGGGGAATGATCAGACAGATCTATATCATTGAGTATTTCACAACTTTCGACATATTTCAGATCATTCTCCAATATGAAAATATAGTCTAATCTGGACTCTGTTCCACTGTGATGCTTGTATGTGTATTTACGCTCAGGAATAGGATCTTTATGCATTTCTCTCCAGACATCAACCATGTTCGCTTCACTCAAGAAGTCATTCACTGTTTCTCTCCGTGCAGCGTGGTCTCGGTTATTTGTGGTCGCATCCAGTTTAGGGTCAAGTGTCGTGTTAAAGTCTCCACCAATCACAAGCCTGCCTTTAAAAGCCTTCGACCCTTCTTTTGAAATCCCCGACTTAAGATTACGGATCTGATTGTCGGCATCAGGATGATAGTATACACTGACAAACGTGTACTTCTGCTCATCAATCTCAACATGAACCCAAGCATAATATCCTCCCTCACTAAACGATGTCAGAAGTGTGTGTGGTTTATTGACAAGAATGGCCACTCCTTTAGTGCGTGAGCTGAAGTACGTCATGTACATCGTCTTCGGCGTGTCTTCTTCTCCCTCATCTTCCCTGGTCAGTGTCTGACCTTCCAGTTTTACTAGGGCATATCTATTTGATAAGGCCTCAGTGATGATTTCCCAGTTTTTATTATAATCTTTATCATCTTTCATTTGACCAATTTTAGTCTCTTGCAGAAGCACAATATCATATTGGTCAAAGATCTTCAGTAGTTTAGTTTTTCGCTCCTCTTTCTTAAGCTGCTTCGTCTTAAGTTTTGCTTTCAGGCCATTAATATTCCAGCAGAGAACTCTGATTTCAGCACTCTCTGCCATTATGAGGAAGATGTTTTGCTGTTGTTTGTGAAGTTTACTGTAAACACACACACACACACACACACACACACACACACACACACACACACACACTCAATTTATTTAATTGCTAACACTCTACAATAAGGTTCATTAATTGACATTAATGTATTAACTAACATGAGCAATACATTTGTTTATTAATCTTTGTTAATGTTAGTTGATATAAATCCTGCTGTTCATTGTTTGTTCATGTTCATTCACAGTGCATTAACTAATGTTAACAAATACAACCTTTGATATTAATAACATATTAGTAAATGTTGAAATTAATATTAACTAAAATTAATAAATGCTGTAGAAGTATTGTTCATTCTTAGTTCATGTTACCTAATGTGAACTAATGAACCTTATTGTAAAGAGTTACCAATATAATTTTAGTAAGTGAGCTGAGATTCAACACTAACTTTTATTCAGATTGAAGTTTAACTAACATTTATTTGTTACTGTCATTTCAGATTCTTGCTTCTGATTTGGTGCAGTAAACTAAACTAAACTAAACTAAACTAAACTAAACTTAAATGTGTACAATTCAAACGGAAAATTTTAAATAAAATGACTTTGTTCAAGTATATTTAAAATCAATCAATCAAAATATCAACTTTAATATGTAAGCAATAATTGATGATATGTCATTGAATTTTAGATAAAGAAGTTAATATAAAGTCTGAGGTGATAAAGCGGCTACAACTTTTTTGAGAGAGAGAGAGAGAGAGAGAGAGAGAGAGAGAGAGAGAGAGAGAGAGAGAGAGAGAGAGTCTATGTGTGTTTGCTTTTTACAGTAGACTATAAGCGTCTTTGAAATAACAGAAGTAGTTCAGTAGTTCAGTGAACTGATGTGGTAATGTGCTCAAGACCTGGAATTACTTCATTTCCATGCAGTTACTTAATAAGCCATATTCTATTATGAAGATAATTAAAGATACAACAGCTCAACCATGTTAAAAGCTGTAACAATAACAAACACTCACCTAAATGTTTCTTTATATCACTGTAGACCTCATGACAGCTGACCATATGAAGTTCACTAACTCAAAGTCATTAAAGACACACATACCTTGATGTTTTTCCTGGCGTGAGAACAGTGTGATGAGCATGAATACACACACATCTGAACACAACCCAGGTTATATATGATGTTCTGGGAGTGGCGAGTCTGTTGTGTCCACTCGTACAAATATGCTCTTTACAATTCTTTCATTACTGCTGATGCTCCCCATTGTTGATCAGGTGGAGCCAGGTCAGGCATCTGATCATCTGATCTGTTGCTTTCTTTGTTTCCTCATGATTCTCACATAACCATAACTTCTATAATCTATGATCGCCAGTCAGTAGCAGCTGATGAATTTGTTTGGTGTAGATTTGTTGTCACTAATGTGACCCTGGATCACGTCACCAGTCTCGAGTCGCACGGGTATATCTGTGGCAATAGCCAACAATACATTGGGTCAAAATTATGCATTTTTCTTTTATGCCAAAATCATTAGGATATTAAGTAAAGATCATGTTCCATTAAGATATTCCATGTATGTATCGCTGCAGCCCGGAGACCTGCAGGTGGGAGGAGCTTACGCCGCAAGTGGGAGGAGCTTATGCCGCAAGTAGGAGGGATTTCACAAATGTGCAAGTAGGAGGAGTTTACGCCGCAAGTGGGAGGAGCTTATGCGGAAATCCCCAAGCTGTCATTGCCGAGGACGGCGGTGAATGAGTATGGCAGGAAGTAGCGACAGTAATGAAAATAAACTATCAAATATTACTTCCTCATCATGGTCTGATTTCTTACAGCTTTGTTATTATTGTGTGTGTCCAATACCACTCACTGTCAATGATGAAGTCACGTCTTTACACCTTTTACCGTACTTAAAGTGATGGTGTTTTAAATTCATCAGGCTGTAGGCCTTATTCAAGCATATTTCTGAATATTAGATATATATTCTACAGTATCAAGTAAAAGAACATTAAAATGTGATGCAATTGGACTCAGTGAAGAGAATGTGTAAATAGCCTACATGAAAAACATTTGGCTAATGTAAAAAAAAAAAAAAAAAAAAAGTTACCATCCATCTTTACTGCATAATTTTTTTTAAATAGCAGACTAATGTTCTTCTGAACGTGTTACACATATTACATTTAAATCTCAGGGTGGATAAATTATTTCTCAATGAATAAAATCATGTACAAGTCACTCAGAATTGATTGCAAAAGTGTTTATTTTATTTTATTATTTTTAGTCTTTGTTATTTGTAAAGACACTATATCAGCTCATTAGAACTGATCTGCATGCAGTGAAAACTGCAAAATCCAGGGTGGAAGGTTTCTGAATAAATGCCCTGGAGCTCGCCTCGCTTTCCCTTCCCAGCATAACCTGGTGGATACACAAGAAGCACAATAAGAACTAGGGTTTGTAGTTGACATTGAACATTTACAAACATTAAGAATAATTTCTCAGCTCTGTAGGTCCATGCCATGCAAGTGAATGGTGTCCAGACCTTTTAAACTCCAAGGGATGACATAAGTAAATTAGATTTTTAGTTTTCCTTTAGACTAACAACTAAAGATCATGTTCCATTAAGATATTTTGTACATTTCCTACCGTAAATATATAAAACATGTATTTGTGTGAGTGAATGCAGCACAATCGTGAACATAAATGAACAACTTTAAAGGAGATTTTCTCAATGTTTAGATTTTTTTGCACCCTCAGATTCCAGATGGTCAATAGTTGTATCTCAGCCAAATATTGTCCTATCCTAACAAACCACACATCAATGGACAGCTTATTTATTCAACTTTCAGATTATGTATAAATTTCAATTTCAAAAATTTACCCATGTGACTGGTTTTGTGGTCCAGGGTCAAACATGTTGTCATTGAATGAAAGGACGGATGAGTTTAATTCACAAACTGGCTAAAACTGCTTTCTCAACCAAATAGTAATTTGTTTTTGTAGTCTTATTAATATAATAGTCTTATTTTTGACAATCATGACCTTTCTTGTTGTTAAGTGCATCTTTAGTCATTTCTCCTGTTATATAACAGAACTTCAATAGGACGTACTGCTATGAGACACGAAGGTTGAGGATCCATATGCAGTATTTATTTTGAAAGGGTAATCCAAAAACATAATCCAGATAACAGGCAAGGGTCATACACAGACAAACTATCCAAACAATAACAGATCAGGACTGAGGCAAAGAGAGAAATCCGAGGAAAGGCAGAGAATCAAGAGAACGTCTCGGTTACATATGTAACCCTCGTTCCCTGAGTAGGGAACGGAGATGTTACGTCAGTGACGACGAAATGGAGGTTTCACTTAGAAGCCTATCACCTTCGAATATTCCAAAACGAGCCAATGGCAGTGGAAATGCCATGGGTCTGCGGAATTTGCATGTGTAACTCTGCCTACCTCGTGGGTATATAAGGAAGTACACTGGCAACATGCAGATATGTTTCCTGCTGAGGAGCCGAGACTGAACTCAGGTGTTTCCAGCGGTACAGCGGAAGTGGCAGGAAGACGTAATGTCTCCGTTCCCTACTTAGGGAACGAGGGTTATATACGTAACCGAGACGTTCCCTTTTGTGGTCACTACGAGTTATGTCAGTGACGACGAAATGGGGGTTCCAGTCTAATCATGCCACCTCGGCTGTCTTCCAGTGCCCTGCGTAAGTCTGAGCTCCCTGTCGTTAGACTGGCACGGACGAAGGACTCCTACTTATCACAGGAATACCAAGGTACACTGGAAAACATATCTCAGTGGAAATATGCAACACAATGCCTGCCCAAAGGGACGTCTTAGAATACACATATGACCCAGAGGGGCTGCATATGGAAGAACACTGGGGTGTCCAGCCGCAGGTGGAATATTTCAACCCAGGGGTGGCAAGGTGGCTTGCCAAGGGAAAGACACATGCTCAAGGGGCTTACAGTGGAATACACATGTGGGGGTCGCCCAATGGGAGAACCATGCACATGGAGGCACCTAGCCAACCACGAAAGCTGCCGGAGGCAAAAACTCTGGCGATGGCGTCAGCAGTGCTGGAGGAACTCAGGGTTTCTCAGGGAAATTCACCTGAGGAGAATATTGCACTGATCCAGTCCGTGGAGTGGAATGGCGAGCAAGCGAAGACACCATAACAGACAAAGAGCTGATCAGAGGTCCTGAAATACTGCGTTCTGTCTATGTAAGCACGAAGGGCGCGTACTGGACAGAGCAGTGCCAAGGCTGGGTCTGCCTCCTCCGAGGGCAGCACTTGCAGGTTCACCACCTCATCTCGAAAAGGGGAGGTAGGAACCTTGGGCACATATCCAGGCCGGGGTCTCAGGATCACATGAGAGTTAGCCGGCCCGAATTCCAGGCACGCTTCGTCAACCGAAAATGCCTGCAGGTCCCCTACCCTCTTGATGGAGGCCAGTGCAAGCAGGAGCGCTGTCTTCATTGACAGGAACTTAAGCTCCACAGCTTGCAAAGGCTCAAAGGGAGCACTCCGCAGGGCAGTTAAAACCACGTGCTTTCCAATGGACTTACCCTCAACTGCATCATGATGTGCGGCGATAGCGACAACATATACTTTAAGGGTGGAGGGAGACAGCCTTCTCTCCAACCCTTCTTGCAGGAAGGAAAGCAACACTGATCGGGCATTTACTGGGGTCTTCTCAGCGAGAAGAGCACCAGGTGACGAAGAGGTTTCACTTCAACACATAGGCATGTCTTATGGACGATGCTCTAGCGGAAGTGATGGTAGCCACCACCGGTGGTGGTAGGGTACTCAAACCTGCCGCTGCGGATGCCATATGCCCCAGGAGCCTCTGAAAGGATTTCAGAGGAACCGCACTCTTGCTCTGGATGTGATGCAGGCCAGTCAGCAGTGACTGCGCGCGCTTGCTCGTAAGCTGCGTGTACATGGCGACCGAGTCGATTTCCATACCGAGAAAAGAGATCCTCTGCACGGGGCAGAGTTTGCTCTTCTCCCAGTTGACCCGAAGGCCCAGGCAAGCTAGGTGATGGAGCACTAGGTCCCTGTGCTCGCAAACATGATCTCGAGAGTGAGCTAGGATCAGCCAGTCGTTGAGATAATTCAGGATGCGAACCCCGTGTAGCCGAAGCGACACAAGGGCTGCCTCGACGACCTTCGTAAAGACGCGAGGAGACAGGGCTAGCCCGAATGGGAGAACCGCGTACTGGTATGCCTGCCCCTCGAAAGCAAACCGAAGAAACGGTCTGTGTCGAGGAAGAATGGAGACATGGAAGTATGCGTCCTTCAGGTCGATCGCTGCGAACCAATCCTGCGGCTGGATACATTTGAAAATGCGTTTGGCCATGAGCATCTTGAACGGGATCCTGTAGAGGGACCGGTTCAAAACTCGCAAATCCAGGATTGGCCGTAACCCACCGGATTTCTTTGGTACAATGAAGTAGGGGCTGTAAAACCCGGACTTCATTTCGGCTGGAGGGACAATCTCGATCGCACGTTTCGCCAGTAAGGTAGAGGCGAGGCTCGTAAGCGGCGCACACTGTCATCCGCATACTCTGGGTGCTCAGAGATGGGTGTGTTAGTTCTGTCTTTAACCACATTGCGGTGTCGCTTGTCGGCCGGCCAGCGGCGGGAGAACAAAAGATTCTCCCCTGGCCCTCCACCGGGGGAAGGAGTGGCCCTGCTACCATCTCCTCGACAGAACTGTCGCCCATCTCTGAGCTGTCCGCATCAGAAGCGCCGCTTGGCCTGGCGTTTAGCAGGCGGTGGGGCTTGAGTGGACTGGGCCGCCTTCCTGCGACCACCTCCACGGCGCGGCCCAGGTGAAGGCTGCTGCTTGGGCCGAGCGGGAGGGGCGGGAGTCGCAGGAGGGTGCCCTCGGCAGCGAACAGACTGAGTTGACTGTGCCGGCGACTGGGTGGAGGCAGCAGCTGGTCGCCGGGGTAGTATGTGCTTGATAGCCCCAGTCTGTTTCTGGGCAGCCGAGAACTTTTGGGCGAAGTGCTCGACTGCGCCACCGAAAAGGCCTGCCTGGGAGATAGGAGCGTCGAGCAGATGAGTCCGCTCGGCGTCTCGCATATCAGCCAGGTTAAGCCACAGGTGTCGTTCCTGGACCACACAAGTGGACATCACCTGACCAAGGGAGCATGTGGTCACCTTCGTTGCCCAGAGAGCGAGTTCGGTGGCGGCACGCAGCTCATCAAGGAGCCCTTGGTCAGCTCTGCCCTCGTGCATGTCCTTGAGCATCCTGGCCTGGTAGACCTGGAGGATGGCCATGGCATGCAGCAAGGCGACGTCCTGCCCCGCAGCTCTGTAGGACCTCGCCACGAGAGTGGACGGAAACCTACAGGCCTTGGAGGGGTGCTTCTGGTCACCACGCCACGTCGAAGCACTCTGCGGACACAGTTGCATCGCAACAGAGCGATCAACAGGGGGAACCCCAGTTTACCCGTGGACCGCGGCCTCATGAAGGGCAGAGAAGGCGGAGGAGGCCGCCGAACGATCACGGGAAGACAACGGGGCCTTCCAGGATCTCGTGACCTCCTCATGCACCTCTGGGATGAAGGGAACTGGGGGGGTGCGCTGACGGGAGTCAGTGCGTGCAACCCCGAAGAACCAAGCATCCAACCACGAGCGCTCAGGGCAGGGCGGAGGGTTCCTTGCTAACCCGATGCTCGCGGTGGCCCGGGAAAGCATAGCCGTCAGTTCTGGATCCAACTCGGACAGTGCTGGGATCCCTGAGGGCGGCAGCACAGCCGAATCATCATCTCCAGAAGAATCTAGCTCGCCTTGTGATGCGGCGATCGACGTCGATTCCTCCTCTGGAGCGCCAAATGCGATACGAGGCACATCTGTAGACGGCCCCGCGGCAACATTTGAAACACACGCGGGCTGCTGAGCTGCAGAGGGGGGTGTGGCCCGAGGAAGCATCGTCGGGGCAGTGTTCCACACCATAACCCTCAGATCACCCTGGCCACCAGCCAAAGTGTCACCTCTCGTGGAGGGGACAGATCGGGGTGTGGCAGAGGGGACTCTACCTTTAGACAGGTCACAGAGTCTCGATCTCAGCTCAGCGATGGTCATGTTCCCACAGTGAGAGCATGACTCATCCATGAAAGCTGCCTTTGCGTGTTCTAAGCCCAAACACGCAATGCAGCAATCATGCCCATCAGAAGAAGGAACGGAACGATCGCACCCAGAAACACATGGGCGAGACATCTTTAAAAAGACGTGCCTGTGCAAGCTCTTTTTGTGAGAGGAAACTTTGCAATCTGCGCCAAGACGGCCAGGGAGAAACACACAGGCTGGATGCAGACCACTGCACAGATCAGCAGGCAGGAATGTGAAACTCGCTGGAATCGCCTATGACACCAGCACAGACTGGAAAGTAGCTTGTCTCGAAGAACACTCCATGACTCAGAGAGAATGCAGGCTACAGGAGTGAAGAGGACCTCTTGGCTCCGAAGCAAAAACATATCTGCATGTTGCGGCGTACTTCCTTATATACCCACGAGGTAGGTGGAGTTACGCATGCAAATTCCGCAGACCCATGGCATTTCCACTGCCATTGGCTCGTTTTGTAATACTCAAAGGTGATAGGCTTCTAAGCGAAACCCCCATTTTGTCGTCACTGACGTAATTCCTAGTGACCACGAAAAGGGAACCAGGACATGGGAGAAATGGGATACAAACACTAAACAAGACTTTGCAGAGAATGAATGAGAAAACCAGGCTTATATAGTGTGAGCTAAACAGGAAAATGAAACGCATGTAAATGTGATAATGGATGATGGTCTGGGCAAAGGATTATGGGGAATGGAGTCTGTGGAGCGCCCTCTGATGGTCATCCCGGGCACTCTCACTGGTGATCGTCACATTTATATTATTATGAGACGCATGTGACCGTGTTAAAGGAATAATCTCCGGGAGAATTCAACAGCGGCCCCAATCAGAGTTTGACTGCGACCCTCACCAACATTTCTAGAATGATCCACTGTTGTTCAGAACCTGTAGACGTGACGTCAGCTGATTATATAGTGTTTCTGTATCCTATAGTCTGAGGCTCGATCCTCTCACTCATCTTCTACTCTGACTTCAGTGAACTCTCTGTCTACTCACTGAACTTCAGCTTTCACTGCTGGTCTTCATATATTAGTGTGTTTATGTGGTGTAACTGTTCTCGACCAACCATTAGTCATGGCCTGCCTCCTCGTTGTTCATAACAACACCATTCAAGACTAAAATATGTGAACAATCTTTTATACATTCCATTTTTGTTCCAGTAGACAAGTTGGCCTACACACACCTTTCTCCTGTTTAACTTTCATTTCTGCACAAAGTGTCTATTACAGGAAACCTCTTTGATAAAAGCAGGAATTACAGGTTTGTTGTGTGACAGAAAAACAACTGTGTTGTCGGTTCACATTTTTTACATGTTTTCAGTGGGTCGTACATTGACATTACCTGAGCGATTGAGTTAAATATGAATCCTGACTCATAAATATGCTGATCATAATGTTAAGGCCCGATACCGTGACATTCGAGGGCAACATGTATCAGCCCTACAGTTACAGCATAACATAATATTGAAACCTATAACATTTTACAGTATTAACAGTAGTTATAGTGTTTTATCATGGAAAACAGTTTATACTAACCCAGACACGCACGTGCAGTTTGCCTTTAGTGTAAAGTCGTTTGACTTGTTTATAGTGCTGTAGTCGAGTCCGAGTCCAACTGAGACAGTGACGACAGAGACAGAGAGAAGAGAATCCTCTTCAAGATCACTTACTAAACTAATGATCATTTATGTGATGCGAGACTCACATCTTCCATTCTAAGATAATCATTTTGCATTTTTTGTAATGATCAAAAAGCATGTGCAGAGTACCAACACTGCAGGATCACATTAGGCCATTTTATCTAGTTTAGATATAGCACTTTCACTAACGTCAAATAAACCTGAAGAGCAACTTCACATTATCAGTCTTTTCATTATAGTGTAACAATCACATTCTGGGCTGCCGGTGGGAAATGTTGTGTAATAATGAACAAGCAACACATGTGTCACTGAAAAAATGGACATGTTCACCATTCTTATTAGCTCTGTGTGTGTGTGTGTGTGTGTGTGTGTGTGTGTGTGTGTGTGTGTGTGTTTGTGTGTGTGTGTTTGTTCTGTTTGCCTTTGGCCATATAACATACAACATATTCAGGACTACTAGTCAAGTCAAAATCCCACAGGAGATTACCATTACAATTTTAGTGCAGAACGTGATGCACGTATGGGATGCTGGCCTGAACTGGTTCTGTATCTAATCCTCATACTGTACACGCTTCTCAGTGTCCTTCTCTGTGTTACAGAAGTCCATCGTTGCACCTGAGAAATATAAGAGATAAGAGCATTTTGATCCTAGGGTTGCTCGAAGTGTCCTCATAAGAAGTCCTCCAGCACTACAGACTCTCTCAGCTGAAGATGCAGGGACTGCAAAAACAAAACATTGACAAAATTGATTGATTGACAAAACATTTGGTAACTAAACAGAATTTTATTAGGTTCAGTGACAACATGTTACAGTGTTTAGATGGTATAATGACTGGTAGGCTGCTGTTTCTATTACAGCTTGACACAAATTTCACAATTTCAATTCAATTCTTGTGATTTGATTTTTGGATAATATTTGGTACAGTCGATACGTTAATTTTTCTCAAGAAAAAAAATATCTCACCTAATGCTGTAAACATAGAGAGAGCCCTTTCAGCTGGTGTTATTATTAAAGGTTAAAAATAACAACTCAAATCATAATGCGGTTTTTATTATAATAACAACATTATTTAATGATATAAGTAAAAAAAATATATATATATACATATTTAGCAAAATACTCGTCTGTATAGCTGTTTTTTTTTTCTAGCCAACTAACGTCCTATGGTCATTAATGGCTTTCCTGAGATAAACATTATGTGATATTGTTCTCCAGCTGTTTTATTGAACTCTTACCACGGTTGAAAAACACTGATTGATCGATATTATGAGGGATATACATTTCGGTAAGTTGTACTGCATCTTTCAACACACCCATTGTTCATTCGTGTTTATTTACTATTAGTAAAGAGTAAGAGCTGATCGGTTCACGTGCCGCTTGAACTGAGATCTGTCACGAGTCACGACACATTTACTAGCGCCAAAACTGTTTGAATTTCGTAACAAAATTGAAGTAATCTGAGAGCTGAGAATTTGTTTCATAGTAACGTACAGTAGGCTAACCTAGCTCTCTCTTGTCTGTCGGTGTCAGTGTCCTCTTTACTTCGCGATTTTTTTCTCGGCGTGAGAGCATTTGAAAAGTGTCAGCCCTGTATTATAACACCAATTTTGATTTCATGGGAACTTTAACCATGATATTAGTAAAAAAAAAAAAAAAAATCTGCCAAAACAAAACTAAAAAACACATTGCTACAGTTCTACTATAGTAACACCATGGTTAAAATCGAAAGTGATCATTCTAAATTAGGCAACAGCTTCAGGACTTTTGTTATGAAAACGCGTTGTTCGTCAGTGTGGTGTTGTGCTTCCTCGGGGCTTCCGTAAAAGTAAAGGCGCGAGTTCTTCAGCTGCGGTACAGCTCGGTCCTTATTTACCTCATCAGGACGTGAGTAACACACAACAACACACTCGTGAAGCTAAAATATCATGTTTACACCCTGATTATGCTTTGCTGGTCGCACGTGTCTATGATCCTCCTGCGGAAGTGAATGTAATGTGTGTGTTTTGTGCAGATGTGTGTGTTCTGTCCAGATGTTTGTGTTTTGCGCAGATGTGTGTGTTTAATGTGTGTGTTTTGCGCAGATGTGTTCACTCAGCCTGTTCCCTGCGCCCGTGACCGCCGGACTGACACTGCGCGAGCACAACAACGAGCTCGTGCCCGGACAGCCCCACACACAGGTGCGCGTGACACACACACACACACACACACACACACACACGGTGATTCAGTCTGTCAGTGTTTATGACCTGTTGAATGTCCGACACTACAGTTGAATAGACAGTGAATTTCATGTATCAGGATTCGATCAGAACTACAAACACAAAAAATATTTGTACAAACTATAGAAATAGATAACTTCTTTTATATACATCTG